>NC_139228.1:10234608-10807108 GCF_055691185.1 Crinia signifera | reverse complement strand
ATCGTGTAATCTCATGATATTGGGGTGCTCCAGCTGCTGCAGGATGAACACCTCCCTTTCCACCTGTTCGCGGTCCAGCCCCAGCCGGCTCCCTTTGCACTTTCGCGTCTTGATGAACTTTCCAGCGTAGAAGGTTCCGGTGCTCTTCTCTTTGCATTTCTTCACCTCCCCAAAATGGCCGCTGTAGACCCAAAAGAGAGACCAACATTAGAGCTCACAGCACCCCAAATTCAACACACAAAGCAGCCACATGTGACCTCTGTCATTTCTACGCACAAAGTCTCTATAGAAATGTCTGTCCCCAGCTACTGTGACTGTACATACAGGCAGCGCGACGTCACCTGTGCGCCACTGCGGAGAATTCAAACACAGCACCAAGGGGTGGAGTTGTGGTGCATTATGGGAAGACGTTCATTGTTTGGGTGGAGTGCTCTGACATTTTTGCCATAAAGAGTATTATATGTAATTTTTTGGCATATTACTAGACTACTCAATTACATAGTACTACTCACTGGAGAGAGAGATAAAGTAGCAGCCAATCAGCTCCTAACTGTTGCAGGCTGTGTTTGAAAAATGAAAGGTAGGAGTGGATTCTATTCTCCCTCTGGATGGTAGGTATGAAATCCCGCCTGTCGACCTTAGGCCTGTCGACATTTAGTGGTCCACCTGATGTTTGTCAACCTTCATACAGTGTTGACCTAACAAAGGTATCACCCACAGAGGACTTGTACATCCAACAGAGATAAGCACTTATGTCATTTCCTGTTGGAGTTAACTGGATTCAGAACACAAGTCAAGTGACCGCATGACTGAGCGCATAGAACACAATAGGAAGAGGATACTGAACATTTCCTGTAAACTAAGGACACAGAGCAGAAGATCTCAGATTGTGCTACCGGCAGCAGCTGCTGTACAGTCTTATTGGCAGGTCCCAGCCGTACAGATTCCCCTGTGTATGAATCAGGAAATCCAGAACACAGACGGTTAGAGCCACTTGAGGACATAGACGTTATAAACCCCTATGTGACCTGACAGGTGTGGATCTTGTTAACAGTCATTGGGTCAACACAAGGTAAATGCGGACCACAATTAGTCTATGGCAGTGGTTCTCAACTCGGTCCTCAGGGACCCCCAACAGTGTACATTTTTCCAGGTCTCCATACAGAATCACAAGTGAAGTAATTAGCTCCACCTGTGATCTTTTAAAATGTGTCAGTGAGTAATGAGTGCACCTGTGCAGCTGCTGGGTAACCAGGGAAACAGGTCAGTGAGTAATGAGTGCACCTGTGCAGCTGCTGGGTAACCAGGGAAACAGGTCAGTGAGTAATGAGTGAACCTGTGCAGCTGCTGGGTAACCAGGGAAACAGGTCAGTGAGTAATGAGTGCACCTGTGCAGCTGCTGGTTGATCTGAAAAATGTGCAATGTTGGGGTTCCTTCAGGACCGAGTTGAGAGTCACTGGTCTAACGCGTCCCTTCACGTCAAGTGGACGTTAAAGTATACAGTCCAAACAAATTTGAATATAAATCTCATGTCAACATTTGTCAATGTCGGCCTTTTGTCAATGCGACTTACTGTCTGCCTATCTAGACCCTGGCGACCTACCATCCGGATGGCAGCGTACGAATGCCAGGAGGGCCCTTATATTAGTTAGTGATTGACGCTCTGTAATGATTTCACATGAACAAAGGAGTTTCTTGTGAGACACAAAGTTTATGCCGTTTCTCCGGAGCAGGACATCCCCTCTGTAATAAGAGTCGGCAAGCCCATAATAACACTTTAATAGTCGCCATAGAGACCAGGTTCCAGCCTGACAATGATTCCTTCTTCCATTTATCCCCATAGTAGCAAGAGTTACAGACGTCTGCGTCTCCCCTTATTATGGGCAGACTTCTGTGTGAGATAATGAATTATTAATCAGTGCCTGCATCTGTCATACATCTACGTATGTACTGAACGCTACACAGACACATCAAAGACTCCAGGGGACGGAGGGATAGGAGCCAATGTCTGTCCTATGTACTAAGGGCACAGAGACTCCTTCCCCCTCTGCAACCAGCCTTACCCAGTAATAGCTACTTTCTATCACTGCGCACAGGTATCCACAAGGCTGATAGACAATGCTTGGTCGAAGGTCAATCGTCGACATTACTTGGTCGACAAGGTCAAAAGGTTAATGTGGCTATGATTATTTATGATTGATTCATACTCCACACCAAACAAAAGTGAAAAAATCATGTCAACCTTTTTCAGTGTCGACCTAGGCAGTCAACCTAATATATCACACCCCCTTGTACAAAATGTACATCGATGGCTATACTGCAACCAGCCATCGAAGTCAATAAACTATGTGATGGATGACAATTGATAGTTTTAGCTATCGATGGTCATCCCGGTATCTTGAGAGAAAAAAAAAACATTGATGGAGGGAAACCATCTGGTCATCCCCATCGATGGCAAAAGTATTCAAAATTGGCCATAAACCATCTATGATTTGAAAACTGATAAAATGGAGAGTGATAAACAGCCAGCCAATCAGCTCCTAACTGCCACATCACAGGCTGTGTTTGAAAAATGACAGGTAGGAGCTGATTGGCTGATGCATTATCACTCTTCATTTTATCACTTTTCAAGCTTAGCAAATCTGGCCCAGAGTGAGAGCCCCTTCTTACGGCCCGTGGCTTGCCAGCTCGGACTGTTCTAGTGAGCGGATGGCTCTGCCCTTCAGTGTGACCTGTCCAACCTTCTGTCTTCATCCCTCAAGTACACAATAGCTCTCCTGCCTCACTTCTGAATTAGCAGCTCAGCATATGGGTGTTGAGTTTGCATGTACTCTCCAAGTGTATATTCCGGATGCTTCCGTTTCCTCCCACAGTGCAAAAAACACGCTATAAATATAGGATGACAATTGTAATAACGTCATGGCCTCAGTCCTCACCTGCCCAACTTTTCCAGGAGCTCGTAGACGTCTTCGACATTTTCATGCTTAAACGAAGTCATATTTGGGTTAAAAACTTCGTCGTCTAGATTCATGACTTCCTCATCTCCCGAAATCCTGACGTCCCCTTCAGAAGACTGAGACAGGGGAGAGACCGTCAGCTATAGGACACACAGAACATTGAAGTAATTGCCGTTCATTGGTGTTGAAAAAATAAATTAGGACATTAATTACATTGGCAGAGAAAGACCGTAGGAAGATCAGCGAAACGCGTTACACCACAGCCCTCCTCATATTGTACATGTCAGTGATCGCAACGTTCCCGGATGGTGATTTAACTCGTGATTGATACTATACTATGCTAATCTCCTTGAACTATCAGATTGAATGGAATTTATCTCACTTGTGGCTATATCTATCAATAAACTTGTCACCAGGAAGTCAAAATGACAGAACATCAGAACAATAAGGTCATAGAATGCTATATGGTAGGTGAATAGACTGGAGAATGATCTTCTGTAAACTGGCATTTCCGAAAATCGCGAACACAATCCCCAATATTTTTTTACGTTTAAAAAAAAAACAAAAAACTCACAATAAAAACTGTTTTTTTTATTTCTATAGCGAAATAGAAGAAATTATTATAGTAAATATATAAACATACTGCAGTTACACCAATCTGCTGTAACCCATAGCAACCATTCAAATATTAGCTAGAGCAATGCAGTTTATGCCAGACAAATAGTAGATGACACCTGATTGGTTGGTATAAGTTTGCATTGGCTGCGCTTACTGTACGCCCAATATTTAAAAGGGTTTTATAATTGCACGCTAGGTAAATAAACCTTCCCAGCTTATTAAACTCGGCAAATGCAGGAATATTAAATTGGGTAGAAAATTCACATTTCACCCAATTATTATGCACATCTATTTTCTTTACGAAGGAGGAATAATTAATAATATAAATTGATTTAAAAAAAAATAATAATTATGGGCTCAGTTGTCATTTAGCATCCCAAAAATAAAGTACACTGGTGAAAATAGACCTGTGGTCAGGAGATGAAAGCAAATAAAAACTAAAAGAAAACAATATACAATGTAACCAAGGGAAATGTTGTTAGTAATCAGCATAAATATGAACCATAGCATAGTACAGTTATCAGTGCCCGATCGGACAGGTCATGGTGTGAAGATTCCTGAAATGCAAAGCACTGGCCCCACGACGCACTATTTTTTCAAGCACCTGTTTTTGAATCGCCAATACGGAAATAGAATTGTTGCTTCCCAATTAGGGCGGCCCTCATGGGTTGTCATCAGTTCAGGATTTATAATTAAATGTTAATTTGATGGCTTCTGCAATGGCAGTAGCGCACGCAGGGGGGGGTTTCTGAGTAACCAGAAACCCCCCCAGGAGTCTAAGGGTACTAGGCTGAAAGCTAAGGGTCCCCTCTTTCCAAGAGTACAAGAATTTTAAAAAATCGGCCCATGGGAACCGGAGATATCTGACTTCAAAACAGTGGTCCCCATCCAAGCCTATTTATTGCTTTTCCCAGTCAGATATTTCAAGTTCTGTCTAACTTAGAGTTTTCATGAGGGTATATTCCAAAAGCTGGTACTCTCCTCCTTTGATGGACACTAGAAGCTTGTCTCTACTGTTCCAAGAACTAGAGATATCAGCCTTCCATCAGCTGGTTACTGCTCCAGCTCCACACACCTGTATGTAGTTTTATAAACTCGTTGGCGGATTGCTCTGCCTTCTGAACTCTGATCCCCTAGTCCCCAATACCATTTGGTAGGTGGGATTCTCTAGTTTTTAATTCAATTAAAAGCTAAGAAATTTAGTTCCGGGAACTGGAGATATCTGCAATCAAGTAAGCCCACTCCACTATACACCCTCCGCTGCGTATTAAACATCCTCTACCACCCTGGAAGTTATGTATCAGGGCCCCTTCATTCAGCCCAATGCCCCCTTCTGCCACCCCATCTCCCACCATCTGTACAGTAAAGGGGTAATTAGTGTAAATTACTGATCCAGGCCCTACATGCTGAGCGGTTGATATAATACCCCCTACCACCCGCGGGACATCAAAGCTTCCGCCACCCCTACCGCTAGAGGATCGGTAGGGGCCCCAATACATTGCTATGCCCAGGGGTCTACACTGCTGTTGACGACCCTGTATGTATATATGTGTATCTATATGTATGTATATATATATATATATATATATATATATATATATATATATATCCTACTGTATGCCGGCACTCAGGGGTCTCGGGGTCAACTGGCTTGGGTGCACTTAAAATAATACAAACAGTCCTCCAATGAAAGGCACTCCAATTGCAGATAAAAACTTTTTAGTAAATGGATGTCACCGAATACATTGTATTTTCGGGGTCAGCGCCCCTTCCTCAAGGTACAATCCAAAACTGGAAACAGCAGAGTAACAACCGTCACCTCCCCACCACCCCCAATAAATACCTGTAACTCCATGTGTCCACACCTGCTGCCCGGCGCCCGCGCCGTCTTCACCGGAAGTAGCTGCCTGAGCTTCCGGGTATCGCGGGGAAGGGTCATCTATGCGCACTCACTATGCGTTCCAAATGCGCTCCACGCATACTTCCGCCTCCCCGCTTGTCAGGGAATCCTGCACTCAGGGTATCGCGGGGAAGGATCATCTGTGCGCACTGCCTGTGCGTTCCAGATGCGCTCCACGCATAGTTCCACCTCCCCGCTTATCAGGAAGTCCTGTACTTAGGTCTGGTCCACGGGACACCGGCACGCAGCTGTAGAGGAGAAACAAGATTTATATACACAGTGCAAAAAAGTACAAAAACAAAAAGATATATACAGAGAATATGAAAAATACATACAACAATTGTTGTATGTATTTTTCATATTCTCTGTATATATCTTTTTGTTTTTGTACTTTTTTGCACTGTGTATATAAATCTTGTTTCTCCTCTACAGCTGCGTGCCGGTGTCCCGTGGACCAGACCTAAGTACAGGACTTCCTGATAAGCGGGGAGGTGGAACTATGCGTGGAGCGCATCTGGAACGCACAGGCAGTGCGCACAGATGATCCTTCCCCGCGATACCCTGAGTGCAGGATTCCCTGACAAGCGGGGAGGCGGAAGTATGCGTGGAGCGCATTTGGAACGCATAGTGAGTGCGCATAGATGACCCTTCCCCGCGATACCCGGAAGCTCAGGCAGCTACTTCCGGTGAAGACGGCGCGGGCGCCGGGCAGCAGGTGTGGACACATGGAGTTACAGGTATTTATTGGGGGTGGTGGGGAGGTGACGGTTGTTACTCTGCTGTTTCCAGTTTTGGATTGTACCTTGAGGAAGGGGCGCTGACCACGAAAATACAATGTATTCGGTGACATCCATTTACTAAAAAGTTTTTATCTGCAATTGGAGTGCCTTTCATTGGAGGACTGACTATATATATATATATTTTTTTTTTTTATTATTATTATTATTTATATACATTTGGTATATCTATAATACTTTAACTGACCCGACATATACTGGGTCACCTAAGTGTCCATCTCCGTGCTTTGCTCCACCCCTTTGGAAACCCCCTTCTGAAAATCCTGCGTTTGCCCCTGACTTTGAGCTGTGTTTTGGGTTTTTCCGTTCAGTTTGAGTTGTGATAAGAGTTTGTGGGCTAAAAACTCCACCCACCCCAATCTGCTCCTACATCCAATCTCTGTCTTCATTGCTCCTTTTCTCAATATCTAGGCATATTTACCTACCCTCCATTCTGCAGGAGACTACCTGACATAGCAGCAATCTCCCTCTCTCCTTCATTAATCTAGCAATCTCCCTCATGTCACCTAGCCCACATTACACTGTTACATCATATTTACCTACCCTCCATTCTGCAGGAGACTACCTGACATAGCAGCAAACTCCCTCTCTCCCTCATTAATCTAGCAATCTCCCTCATGTCACCTAGCCCACATTACACTGTTACTTCATAGTTGCCTCCCCTCCTGCATTCTGCAGGAGACTCCCTGACATAGCAGCAATCTCCCTCATTAGTCAAGCAATCTCCCTCATGTCACATTTTTGGGGGAAAAAAGGAATGAGAGACAAATACATTTACATTGAATCATCAGCGCCATTTCCCAGCACTTTACCGAGTATAGTAACTCTTACTAACTGCTTTGGGGCTCCTCTACATTTTGATATATGTCATTTTAAAAGATTCCCCTCAGATGTAGCAGTACACACCCACACTTCTAGGTGCCACGATCTCTTTTCACAATCTCTCCATATATGGAACTAGGCACGCCCTTTGGGTGGAGCATGACACTCCCCCTCAATGGGGCGCTGTGCAAAATTCTATTACCAACTATAATCTCCCTGCAACTAGTTTTCAAAAGTAGGTAAGTGTGTACCTAGGGTGACCAATCCCGGAATCGGGATCAGTGGGATCCCGGGATTCGGCCCCAAAATTGATTTCAATCCTGGGATTGGAGTTTCCAATCCCAGGATTTCGGGATTAATGCTGGGCAGCATCCCGGTCAAATGCTGCCCAGTTTCACCAGTCCCCGGCTGGTGGTCAGTGGTCACACGGCGCAGGCCGCACAACCGCTTTGCCCGTTCCTGGCTGCACCCACACAAGGAAATATTTGGGGCTGGGGTGTTTTTTATTAAGGAAGCCAATCCTCGAATTGATCTTTTTTTTATCTCGAATCCCGGGATTGAAAAAAATGGCACAGGGTTGGCTTCCCTATCCATATGCATCAATTGCGCATAACTCCCAACTTTTTGTCCCCCAGGATCGGGACAGGCGCACCGTGAAAGGGGCGTTGTCTTGCAGGATGACACGTCCTGAGGCCATGCCCCATTTTCTCTTGAGGCTGGGGGGGGGGGCTCCCAACTACCACCACCAAGGGACAATGGTAGTTGATGCGGAATGTCCCCAAATACTGTTCCTGCGGTAGGCGGTAGGCAGTTGGGAGGTATGATTGTGTGAGAGAATTGTAGTCCATCAATGACCTTCAAGAACAGGTCATTTTTAGCTAACATATTCCTTAATAAAAGCCAGCTTTTGTTGTTTCCTGGAGGGAGGACATGCGATGAAATAGAAAGCAGAGGTCTCTCACCAGGTCTCCGAACAGTCCTCACCATAGTTTTTTTGTTATGGGGAGGGTTAAATACCCTTTTAAAGCGTCGCTTTCAAATATTGCGTGCATGGTTTTCACTGGAGCAGTCGTGCTGGAGAGGGATCTTGCAATCCCTCTCCCGTGCGTTGGAGTAGATCCTTGTGACCCTCACTCTATCTTCGGGCAGTGCACACGAGCATTGCCCTGGCCGGCTGCTAGAAATACACCCCTATACCTCCTAAGACGTTATAAAGAATGCCCTCTTTTTCCTAACTTTCTCCTATATTTGCTTGGGTGAAAATGTGCCCCCCTGCGTCAGCACAGAATCCCGTGCCGACGGGTGTATGCACTTTCCTTTCTCATCAGGTCCTTATTTAGTGGGGATGAGGAAGGAAGGGAGAGGAAGGACCATGGTGGCTCACTGTGACCACACACAATGCCTCTCAGAGGAACGTCTTTAACCCTTTGAGCGCCAAGTGAATTTGTCAAAATAGGGGTGAAAATTGGCAAGCAAACATTTGTATTCCTCATAATGACCTGTAATGTCACCTTATATAGGAAATATTATCTTTTTTTACATACAAATGGAATTAGTTGTCTGGATTCATTGCTTGAGAACAACCTACAAGAATTTTGCATATTACAGGGAAAAATCAATTTCTGGTTAATATTACACTTAGAGCATCGGCGCAGCTATGTCAGTGATGCAGACAGCGGAGAGAAGCGTGTATTGATCCGTGTGCACACAGGCCAGGTATGTGGCTGAGCAAAGCAAGAGGTATGCAGAGAATCACACGTGTAAGATCAGAAATGACACCCATTATACCGTTCTATTCTCTAATTGATGTGAACACTAAGTACCGGTATCTCCTCTGTAATTGTGACTAGTTATCATTTCCAGGGCTTGTTCAGCACAGCAATATGGAGATTAAAGACACCGTCTCTCATTTTGGTGACTTTTTTTCTGTGCTCCTCACCAAAGTTTGTATATCATCCGGAATGACAATTTACTTTTAATGATGCATTGTACCCAGAAAGTTGTGTGAAGGGAAATATTAAAACCCAATATATAACATCTGGAGAAGTACAAAGGGATTAAAAACAAGACACTGCATAACAATGCCCCAGGCCAGGTAAAATACAAATCAAAGTTGCCGGATGGTATACAACTCATTAAACAAATACTGTACGTACACAATACTGCATAACTATGTGGGGAAATATTGGCAGGAACCAAATTTGGCCATTATTAGAGTCTGTCACCCAGTGCAGGCAATAATGCACGTGTAGCTGCCAATTATGCACCGGGCAGGCAGCCATTTTGTGTCCATCACCAATAACCAACCTGTCAATGCACTAGGAACTAGTCACATCGTGGATGCATGAGAATGCACAGTACCTCATGCCTCAGTAATGCCAATAATTCCTAGTGAAGCAAAAGGTCACATGTTTAGGATTATTGCTTAAGTTCACAAGATGGCCGCCTCCATGGTTACCTGTTTTTCTGTCAGGATAACATTCTAGACTGGAACTTTCCATGGTATACTACTGAAATCCAAAATAAGTTTGGTTTTTAGAATCTGTACTAGGCGGCTGACTAAAGATACATAGGGGACTTCATTTATTACATCAGTACATATTTGCATCATAATTAATTAAATATTCAAGTCGTCATTAAGGGCCCTATTTATCAATAATTGGATATGCTGTGCGATCTGGGTGCAATAATAGAGCTCAAAATCACAGTGCAATATGTGTTTATCCTGGGGTGTGTTAATGAAAGCACAAGCGGTCAGGGGTTCCGACTCGATGACTACAGGCCGCACAGTATCTGGATGATAGGTGGTCACCAGAAGGTCAAAATGCACTATGTCGTCATTGACAAAAGGTCAACACAATAAACAAAAAGTGGGCGTGGCAATGTTCGACACGTGAAAAGGTCGACATGCACTTTTCGTGATTTTTTTAAAGCTCATTTTTATGCTTTACGACTATGATTGGGACAGCAAATTATTACGAGCTACACTAATTGGGGGGGAGGTTGTGTCGGCAAGTTATGACGTTGACACAAAAAACTTAAAAGACTTGGTTTGATTGCATTAACGATTCCCATATCGACCTTTGTCAACGCTGGGCCTGTCAACCTTATGGTGTCGACCTATTGACTGTTGACATAGACTATGTCAACATGTTGATCTACACCTGGGTCGCTTATTCTTTTTGAAGCACAACATCGGTTAAGATCGATTTAAAAGCAACCTTTTAGTAAATACACCCCTAAAAGGGGTATCCTGTCACTAAGCTGCACCCAACTCTCTACACAGCAGTGAGGTGAAGGCCTCTCTTCCCATAGTGCCTCAGTGACACAATCCCCAGATGCCCCCAACCCAGGAACTATTTCTGTGAGGACATTTTAGGTAGCGGATCTCGTTGTGATTATTCATAGCAAGCACCCAGAAGCTGTGATTAGAGCGGATTTCATGTAGCACCCATAGGGAAATCATGCTCCCGTTCGGTTTTTGCAAAGCAGAATCATGGAGAGCCAGTGATTGGTCAGCGGTACCCAGCCTGTGATTGGTCAGCGGTTCCCAGCCACCATAAGTGTGCACACCGTGCACCCTAAGGAACAGTCTCACCTTTGGCCCTCCCGAGAGCCCCCTTTCCCCCATACTGGCCAGCGCAGAGACCCCTTCAATGGCTGAAAATACAAAACATGGTTAGTTATCCTGGTCCGGCGTAGTATTCACAGCATAAAACTTACCTGGAAGAAAGCACAGACAGGAGAGGGGTTGTTATAGAATCAGGGGTACTTGTGTATTATAGCGGCGCCCCCGATGTTGGTCGTACGATGTTTTTATCGCATTGCATGCCATACAACCGATGGCATGCGATGCAACACGATTTTACACCAGTACTCGATTAAAAATTGTACAAGCACCCTAATGAGTGATTTTAGGCACCCCCACTATAAACGTGAACCCGAAGCGTGGCGAGCGCAGCGAGCCCGTGAGGGGCGGCGGTACGCGTCCTACGACCTTTTCATACCCCCACTATCCACGTCGGCGTGGAGTTGATTTTATATAGTGTGGGGAGCGCAGCGAGCCACCAAGCCCGAAGCGTGGCGAGCGCAGCGAGCCCCACAAGGGGACGTGTATACCTGTGAAGTTATGCGCGTCCGCTCGCCACGCTTCAGGCTCGGTGGCTCGCCACACTATATAAAATCAACTCCACACCGACGTGGATAGTGGGGGTATGAAAAGGTCGTAGGACGCGTACCGCCGCCCCTCGTGGGCTCGCTGCGCTCGCCACACTTCGGGTTCACGTTTATAGTGGGGGGTGGCGTGGGGGTGCATTTAACATTGTAAGCACCGATTAGGGTGCTTATACAATTTATAATCGCATCCCATCGCATTGTACAACATCACGCGATATCGCATCGCATACAATCGTATGCCTTATGGTATACGATGCGATGGGCGCCGCTATAATACACAAGTACCGAATGAGGTTACTATACCATGCCTAGGTCTTGACTTTACAGCATGCGCTGTTGGTTTAGTGGTCAGCATTGCTGCCTCACAGTACTCTGTAGAGTTTATGGGGTACATTGTATTATGGCCGCACTTACGTTTCCTGCTTCACCGACTCCCCTTCACTGATGATCACTGTCAAGGCCCCCATACACTAACTCAATTTGGGGGATTTTACCCGTTCTAGGCCAGGAAATCAGCCCAAATCGGGTCAGTGTGATGTCCCCACAGGTCCGATGCGAGGTCCCGTGTGCATCGGACCCAAATCGGAGGTCAGCATGCAGGTCTCACGTCCGACCGCCAACCTCCCTTCCGGCGGCGGACCGGGTGGGGAAATAGGGATCTGATGTGATCCATCAAAAGTTAAAGGACAACTTGTGCTGGATCGCATTTGACCCTGCCGCCCGGGAAGGTCCTGGGTGGCTCACGGGGAATCGGCTGGGTGTACACTGCTGCGAGAAATCACAGTAGTGTATGGCCAGCTTCAGAGCCATGACTGTCAATCAATGTTCAGTTGATCCTGGTGGCATCACTGAACGATATGGTGTGTATCCTCAATTCACCCAGCTGTGACCTTCTAGTGTGTATGTGGCTTACCTACCCCACAGTCTGTAAAAATTACAGTTAGGAGCTGATTAGTTGATACTGTATCTCTCTCCTCTTTAGCTCACGCCAAGGTTTGACGTCCCCCTGCCCTCAGAGCAGTAAGCACATCCTCAGGCTGGTGCACTGCTAAGAAGAAGGACCATAGAACACTACTTATCCCTTCCATAGCCACTGTGTATGTGTGTATGGTAATTACTCTGTAACCGAGGATACGGAACTTAACCACTGTTTTCACTCAACCAAGTCATCGGCCAACAATTATATGACCTAACTGGTTGGTTGTTTGCCGGCAGGGTATCCCTAGTAAATCTCACGCAATGTCATATTCACTATGCAGTGAACGCAACACCCCGTAGTGATACACAGACACATGGGCAGGAATCGTCTGTAGTGTAGACAGATTTACTAACCCGCCTAAAGTTCAGGTTCTACCGGTATTTCTAGTTTGCTGACCCCTTACTGTAATAGCATGTAGGGATCGTATAACTGAGGTGTAACAATTAAAAGAGAAAGTAATGGTACAGTAACATAATAATGCCGACACAATAACATAATATGCCGGAACAGAAACATAATGCAGGCACAGTGACGTAATAATGCCGGAACAGTAAGAGAATAATGCCGGAACAGTAAGAGAATAATACCGGTACAGTAACATAATGCCAGCACAGTAACATAATAATGCCGGTACAGTAATACAATGTCGGAACAGTGACGTAATAATGCCGGAACAGTAAGAGAATAATACCGGTACAGTAACATAATGCCAGCACAGTAACATAATAATGCCGGTACAGTAATACAATGTCGGAACAGTGACATAATAATGCCGGAACAGTGACATAATAATGCCGGAACAGTAAAAGAATAATGCCGGAACAGTGACATAATAATACTGGAACAGTAACAGAATGCCGGAACAATTACATTAAACAATAAAAACAAAAAGAAATAAACTGGAAGACAACAAACAAATAAAACTCAAGTGTCTCAATTAGGAACTTCTATCAAACGCAACAGGGATTTCTGTAGGATTCTTGATTATACATTAAAACATAGATTTAGCAGCTCTAGGAAAAGTCGGTTAGACCTCATGGTACATATCCTGAGGGGGAGATGGCTCAAACATTCTTAAGGGGGACAGGTGAAGAAGTTACTATAGTATATGTGTTCCTGTAGAACTCGGAGTGAAGGGACATGTGCAAGCAGACAAGTTCATTCAAGTTACAGCGTAGAAACGAGACGTTTGGCCCCTGGGGCACCTGCGTACTTACTCTTTCAGCAGCTCTGTAATATTCAATACATGACCCGGCAACTCCGTGCTGTCCTGTACCGTGTACCCAAGCGACTGGCCGATGGCGATGTTTGGCGTTAGAGTAAGCCGGGAGATCTGTACAGGTCCTGAGAGTATAACGGAAACAAACGGAATGCTGACAAATAGTTTAGATGAACTCTTGCTGTACTCTCCCAGAAGCGGAATTAGTGCATTCTAATCATACTATAATAACAGACGTCTTCCTTATGACCGTGTGACCATGACCGGGCGGAGGGAGGAGAATATAGAGGTGTAGTTAAGGCAGAGCTGGGTTCCTGCCAATGTTCGGATGAGGTGTATTAGGTGCCTCACGTGGACACCAAAATACATCTCACATTTCTGAGGAGTCTGCAAACACCTAATGGAAGTCATTTACTAATCTGTACTTATTACATGATGTCAGAGTGTGAGCAGGACTGTGAGTGTATGTACAGGGTGCGGGCAGGACTGTGGGTGCATGTACAGGGTGCGGGCAGGACTGGGGGTGCATGTACAGGGTGCGGGCAGGACTGGGGGTGCATGTACAGGGTGAGGGCAGGACCAGGGGTGCATGTACAGGGTGCGGGCAGGACCGTGGGTGCATGTACAGGGTGCGGGCAAGACTGGGGGTGCATGTACAGGGTGCAGGCAGGACTGGGGGTGCATGTACAGGGTGCAGGCAGAACTGTGGGTGCATGTACAGGGTGCGGGCAGGACTGGGGGTGCATGTACAGGGTGCGGGCAGGACTGGGGGTGCATGTACAGGGTGCAGGCAGGACTGGGGGTGCATGTACAGGGTGCAGGCAGGACTGGGGGTGCATGTACAGGGTGCAGGCAGGACTGGGGGTGCATGTACAGGGTGCAGGCAGGACTGGGGGTGCATGTACAGGGTGCAGGCAGGACTGGGGGTGCATGTACAGGGTGCAGGCAGGACTGGGGGTGCATGTACAGGGTGCAGGCAGGACTGTGGGTACATGTACAGGGTGCGGGCAGGACTGTGGGTGCATGTACAGGGTGCAGGCAGGACTGGGGGTGCATGTACAGGGTGCGGGCAGGACTGGGGGTGCATGTACAGGGTGCAAACAGGACTGTGGGTACATGTACAGGGTGCGGGCAGGACTGTGGGTGCATGTACAGGGTGCGGGCAGGACTGGGGGTGCATGTACAGGGTGCAGGCAGGACTGGGGGTGCATGTACAGGGTGCAGGCAGGACTGGGGGTGCATGTACAGGGTGCAGGCAGGACTGGGGGTGCATGTACAGGGTGCAAACAGGACTGTGGGTAGCATATGGGCAGGACTGGGGGTGCATGTACAGGGTGCAGGCAGGACTGTGGGTACATGTACAGGGTGCAGGCAGGACTGGGGGTGCATGTACAGGGTGCAGGCAGGACTGTGGGTACATGTACAGGGTGCGGGCAGGACTGTGGGTGCATGTACAGGGTGCAGGCAGGACTGGGGGTGCATGTACAGGGTGCGGGCAGGACTGGGGGTGCATGTACAGGGTGCAAACAGGACTGTGGGTAGCATATGGGCAGGACTGGGGGTGCATGTACAGGGTGCAGGCAGGACTGTGGGTACATGTACAGGGTGCGGGCAGGACTGTGGGTGCATGTACAGGGTGCAGGCAGGACTGTGGGTACATGTACAGGGTGCGGGCAGGACTGTGGGTGCATGTACAGGGTGCAGGCAGGACTGGGGGTGCATGTACAGGGTGCAAACAGGACTGTGGGTAGCATATGGGCAGGACTGTGGGTGCATGTACAGGGTGCAGGCAGGACTGTGGGTACATGTACAGGGTGCGGGCAGGACTGTGGGTGCATGTACAGGGTGCAGGCAGGACTGTGGGTACATGTACAGGGTGCAGGCAGGACTGGGGGTGCATGTACAGGGTGCGGGCAGGACTGGGGGTGCATGTACAGGGTGCAGGCAGGACTGGGGGTGCATGTACAGGGTGCAGGCAGGACTGGGGGTACATGCACAGTGTCCGGGCAGGACTGGGGGTGCATGTACAGGGTGCAGACAGGACTGGGGGTGCATGTACAGGGTGCAGGCAGGACTGGGGGTGCATGTACAGGGTGCAGGCAGGACTGTGGGTACATGTACAGGGTGCGGGCAGGACTGTGGGTGCATGTATAGGGTGCAGGCAGGACTGGGGGTGCATGTACAGGGTGCAGGCAGGACTGGGGGTGCATGTACATGGTGCGGGCAGAACTGAGGGTACATGTACAGGGTGCGGGCAGAACTGGGGGTACATGTACAGGGTGCAAACAGGACTGTGGGTAGCATATGGGCAGGACTGGGGGTACGTGCACAGCGTCCGAGCAGGACTGGGGGTATGTTCATAGTGTCCGAGCAGGACGGGGGTACATGTACAGTGTCCAGGTAAGACTGGGGGTACGAGCACAGTGTCCGGGCAGGACTGGGGGTACGTGCACAGTGTACAGGCAGGACTGGGGGTACGTGCACAGTGTCTGGGCAGGACTGGGGGTACGAGCACAGTGTCCGGGCAGGACTGGGGGTACGAGCACAGTGTCCGGGCAGGACTGGGGGTACGAGCACAGTGTCCGGGCAGGACTGGGGGTACGTGCACAGCGTCCGAGCAGGACTGGGGGTATGTTCATAGTGTCCGAGCAGGACGGGGGTACATGTACAGTGTCCAGGTAAGACTGGGGGTACGAGCACAGTGTCCGGGCAGGACTGGGGGTACGTGCACAGTGTACAGGCAGGACTGGGGGTACGTGCACAGTGTCCGGGCAGGACTGGGGGTACGTGCACAGTGTACGGGCAGGACTGGGGGTACGTGCACAGTGTATGGGCAGGACTGGGATAAATATACAGTAAGCTGGTCCACATGGCAGCCGTGGAAACAATGTGTTACTGTACCTCACGCCAGGTCTCTTCAGCACAGCAGATGTCACCTATTCAGGGAAAGCCAGCGGAAAATCTGCATCACATTCACAGCGGGGCGTCCTGTGTGACAGGAGAGAGCGGGTATGAGCAATGGCTGCATTACATGTAACATTTGTACAAATAATCCTCAATATTCAGCAAAAGCCTAAGAAATATCACTATCTGGGCACAAGGATGCCCCCTCTGCCCCTCAGCATCTGGCCTCACGTACAGAGCTATGCCGCTCCCTCAGCTGGATCCCTCCCAAACCTCTCACCTCAGAGAGGGAGGCACAAGGTAAAAATACATAGTGCCTAGTGACAGAGGGCAGAGGTCTAGTGCCAGCCGGGACGTGAGCCAAGGACGCTCCTCACAGACAGATACTGTAACAGATACTGTAACATTATATGCTAATACACAGGCACCAGGACGCGTGGCTCCCCTCTCCTCACATTACACAGGCACCAGGACGCGGGGCTCCCCTCTCCTCACATTACACAGACACCAGGACGCGGGGCTCCCCTCTCCTCACATTACACAGGGATCAGGACGCGGGGCTCCCCTCTCCTCACATTACACAGGCAACAGGACGCGGGGCTCCCCTCTCCTCACATTACACAGGCAACAGGACGCGGGGCTCCCCTCTCCTCACATTACACAGGCACCAGGACGCGGGGCTCCCCTCTCCTCACATTACACAGGCATCAGGACGCGGGGCTCCCCTCTCCTCACATTACACAGGCATCAGGACGCGGGTGTCCCCTCTCCTCCTATTACACAGGCACCAGGACTCGGGGCTCCCCTCTCCTCACATTACACAGGGATCAGGACGCGGGGCTCCCCTCTCCTCACATTACACAGGGATCAGGACGCGTGGCTCCCCTCTCCTCACATTACACAGGCACCAGGACGCGGGGCTCCCCTCTCCTCACATTACACAGGCACCAGGACGCGGGGCTCCCCTCTCCTCACATTACACAGGCACCAGGACGCGGGGCTCCCCTCTCCTCACATTACACAGGCACCAGGACGCGGGGCTCCCCTCTCCTCACATTACACAGGCATCAGGAAGCGGGGCTCCCCTCTCCTCACATTACACAGGCATCAGGACGCGGGGCTCCCCTCTCCTCACATTACACAGGCATCAGGACTCGGGGCTCCCCTCTCCTCACATTACACAGGGATCAGGACGCGGGGCTCCCCTCTCCTCACATTACACAGGGATCAGGACACGGGGCTCCCCTCTCCTCACATTACACAGGCACCAGGACGCGGGGCTCCCCTCTCCTCACATTACACAGGCACCAGGACGCGGGGCTCCCCTCTCCTCACATTACACAGGCACCAGGACGCGGGGCTCCCCTCTCCTTATAGCGCGCTCCCTATTTCCTAATATACAGACCTCTCTGCACATTTTAGTACTCAGACCTTGTCATACACAAATCCCTGCCTCCTCCATAATACAGTCATCTGTCCTAATACACAGACATATAATAAAATAACTTAGAACCAGCTGCATGCACTAGATACATTAATAAGTGTAATGATCACACATCTCCCAGGTGCTCAGCCACGTGACGGACGTTATCTATGACACAGGATAGCCAATTATAATGTAACAGTCCAGCAATGAGGTGGCAGCAGCACACGAGCAGTCACATGACGCTGTGACATGTGCACCAATGCTAAACTGCTTACACCCAATTATACTGACAGGTCCAATAATGGAATAGGAATTAGGAAAACAAGGGGTCTATTTACTAAGCCATGGAGAGTGATAAAGCAGAGACATTAATTGGATCACTCTCCAAGGCATAGTATCTGATTGGTTGGTACTTTTATCTAATCCACTTTATCTCTCTCCAAGGTTTGGTTTATAGACCATTACTTGCCTACTTTCAGGGGCGGATCCAGGATAAAATGACAGGGGGGGCACCATGATAAAAGAGGGTTTAGGTGAGTGAGGGCCAGTGTTAGTGGTGCCAGTGTACATGCTAAGAGAGCGGCAGAGAGAGGGTGGCAATGGGATTAAAAATAGGCCCACCATGGCAACAAAAGTGAAGGATGTAGTTGTGCGCGCGCCGAAGGCGAGCTCTGGAAAAGGGGGTCTGGCCACTCAACAGGGGGCATGTCCTTGAGTGGAGTGTACAACACCATATACAACTTCTACACATTATGCTACAAAATACTAGACCCCATTATACTTGCCCCTTACACATGATGCCAAATGGAATGAGCCAAAATTCAAACAATGCCACATGGATTGTGTCAAAATTCACACAATGCCACACAGATTGAGCCAAAATGTACATAATAACACACAGATTGAGCCAAAATTCACAAAATGCCAAATGGATTGAGCCAAAATTCACATAATGCCAAATGGATTGAGCCAAAATTCACAAAATGCCAAATGGATTGAGCCAAAATTCACATAATGCCAAATGGATTGAGCCAAAATTCACATAATGCCACACGGATTGAGCCAAATTCATAAGATGCCATATGGATTGAGCCAAAATTCACATAATGCCACATGGATTGAGCCAAAATTCACATAATGCCACATGTATTGAGCCAAAATTCACATAATGCCACACGGATTGAGACAAAATTCACATAATGCCACACGGATTGAGCCAGAATTCACATAATGCCACACAGATTAAGACAAAATTCACAATACGCTTCATAAACAGGGACATTGTCCACCAAAGGCGCGCATTAAACATTGACACCATAATGTCCATTGCACGTTAAGTTACACGGCATGATGTCCATTATGTATTATGCCAAACACCATAATGCCTTAAAAATTATGCTACATACAGTAAGTGCTGCTTATCTACATGCTCATTGCCAAGGGTTCCATGCTCATTGCCAGAGGTTCCATGCTCGTTGCCATGTGGGATTACATGCTCATTGCCAATGGGGAATACATGCTCGTGGTAAATGGGGGACAGCCGCCGCCAGGCAGAAGTGATAGCCACTGACAGTGGCAGAGCCTGGCTGAATTTCGAGCACTGCAGGTCCCAGCTATTTGAAATAATACCCATTTCACACCAGAAAATGCATTCCCAGGTTGGCCCCTTTTACACCAGCCTAGTCCCTGCATTTTCTGGTGTGAGGGGGAGAGAAAATCACCCCTCACCCCCTTTAACCAGTTATCTCATTTATATATCTTCGGAACTAACTGACCCATTTACATGAGACAAGTATCATATTGAAGAACTTTTGAGTGGGCTTTGAATGATTTTGGTCCAGTGAGTTTGGTTCCAGAGTAATCTGCCCTCAAAGAACATGAACAGCCATGAAATTACATTTAAAAAAAAAAATCGATTTACACGCTATATCTCTGGAACCGATTGACCTATATGGACCATCCTGGTACCATATTGAAGGCCCAGCGATTTGGAATTGAATGACATCAACCACAAGCCAGGGAGGGAACTGGCAGCCGTCGGAACTGGGTGGGGGTCGGAATTGACGGGTCCCATATTATCCTATGGGGAAAAAATGTTACAGCTTTGCCAGGCGATATCTCCGGTTCCCGGGGGGCTAGAGACATGGGGCTGGGCTCGTTGGAAAGCTCTGGTCCTCATCTACAAAATAAATGACAGGGGGGCACGTGCCCGGGTGCCCCCCCCCTGAATCCGCCACTGCCTACTTTAAGTGTCTCCTCTCCCGGAGAAGCCTGTAGAGGAGACGCTCTTCCTCTTTTCTGGGGGTGGGGCTCTGTTATTAAGCCCTGCCCCTTTCCTGTGAATGCCGTGCTTCGCTGCTCCTCAGGGAGCCGGTGGTTCTAAATTACATGATTTGCATAATTTTAGCTCCTCTCACTCCCCAGTGAGCCATGAATGCCGATATTTGATTGGAAGAGGGAGGGAGTGCGAGACTGATGCAGGGGGACCCGCTAAATGTGGGAGGCTTGCCCACCCTTCTGGGGTTAGTATGTAACTAGACCCCTGACCATTACAGAGATAATATCAACAGATCAGACTCCTGTCTATAAGAAAATGCTATATATTACTCAAACCTTTCTATCTGCCTGACACTAATGAGCCCCAAGCAGGCAGGAACAGATCTGTCAGCGGGGCCGCACCCGTAAATGTCCCTGTCAGGCCCTAGGCCCAGAAACCCGCACAGTATTTTCAGAAAGCCCCTTCCTGTATATATATATACACACACACACACACACACACACACACATACACACACACACACACACACACACACACAGACACTTGCGTGGGGATTCATGGGCTGTCTCTTACCTTCTCCTCTGAGACAGGGCCTGGGCTGGGCATGCTGGACTTAGAGACGCAGGGTGCTGCTGTGGGCGTGCAGGCAGTTGTGCACAGCAGCTCCAATGTGGCTACTATATTATGGCCACGTACATTGCTTCTGTGCATGTGCAGAAGATACTCTTTGAGCCCGAGAAAGGAACAGCACTGTGCGATCAGAGAGGTCTGACCACAGAAGCCTCCACCGCTGCAATGTTATTAAGGGCAATAAAGGAGGACACTTTTCAAGGGAAGACAGAACTTAAAAAAGAAGGACTGTCCTCCCTAAGGGGCGCATTTATCAAGTAACATTTGCGGCTAAATCCCCGAAACCACCCGTTATTACATATTATGTATCACTGAAATGTATCACAGGGGACCGCAGCAGGAATCTCCGATCCCTGCTGCGATCCCCCCCTGCACCGCCGCCGGCCGCATCCCCCATAGGTTTCTATGGAGGATGCAAAGCTGCCCGATGTATCAACATCGGGCAGCCCGGCATCGCACCCCTGGGCTATCGCCATTCTGTTATGGCGATAGCCCATTGTAGCCTATGGCTACACATCGCACTGCCGAGCAGGGCAGTGCGGTCAGAGAGGTCGGCGGGGGTCAGCGCATAACCGCGCATGCGCAGACCCCCCGGCTTCCGGGTCAGGGCTTCGCAGGGACGGGCTCCTTTCGGAGCCCTGTCCCTGCGTCCCCATAATGACACATCTCGGCGGTATCAGATGATACCGCAATGCGATGCCCGGCGATATCATCACGCCGGCATCGCAATAGAATGATAAATGCGCCCCTAAAGGAGGACGGATGTCGCCTTGATTATGCTCCATGTAATAAATCTATATCTAATGTCTGTGTTTATAGAAAGTGCACGAAAGACACAAAAGAAAATGGTCGAAAAAAATATGCAGATTAACGTTTTGCGTAAAATTAGGAGTCAGAGTGCAAAGGCTGATCATATACCATAGCGCAGATTGCTGGGGGAGGGGTACCTCAGAAATGTTGGGGTTCTCGGATACAATATGGAATAATCAGATTAATGCAATACATAAGTAACGGATTACAAATCACTAAGAATATCGGTTCACTTTAATTTCATAGCTCATCGTATCTAGCAGCGCAAAACGTCCATTCAGGGTCACAAGGCGGGAGGGCGACGTGTCGGTATGCCGGGAATGTCAGAAATCCACGTGTAATGGTTTACCACAGGGTCATGTTGTGAGGACCAGGTGATAAAGCCGCCTGTCGCATACGCACAAATCCAAGGCCAGTCATAGAGGGCCAACATATCAGTGAATATTTGTGGCCATCTTCCAGGCGCCAAAGTGACCGTCCGACTTGAATTTTAAGCCACGTCCTGAGAGCGAAAGCCAAATCTGAAGCAAATGGACTGCAAGCTCTTGGGACACAGTCATTGCTGAATTGAGCCGAATGTACATGAGACGCAGTAGGCTTTGATTGCATTGTAGGAGACAAGCACAGCCCTATCCTTCCTCATTCCCAGGAGCCGCCTCATAGAAACCAATTACTCCAAGCACCTGGCCCACGGCCAGCAGCAGCGCGGACACATCACATATGGAACGTGTGATCAGGGACTGGATCAGGCACTTACAGGGGAAACTCCAGCTTGCACGTGTTCATGGGTCCTCAAACTGCGGCCCTCCAGATGTTGTGAAACTACAAATCCCAGCATGCCTTGCCTTAGTTTTGCTATAAGGGAGTGTTCAAACTGTGGCAAGGCATGCTGGGATTTGTAGTTTCACAACATCTGGAGGGCCGCAGTTTAAGGACCCATGCGGAATAGACCAATGTTTCGCGGCTTAATACGTCCCTTTGTCAAGGTCAACAAGTGAATATATATATATATATATATATATATATATATAAACATATACAGTATACACACGCACATCATATTGGGGCACTTATTCAGACTTATACCTAAGACGGTTCCGGACGGTGGGGGAGTTCTGTTGGAGATGAGATGATACCCATAGCAACCAATCAGATTCTATAGATTATCTTCCAGAAGGTTCTAAATAAAGAAGTAGTAGATTCTGTTGGTTGCCAATAGCAACATCCCATCTACAACAGAACTCCCATCTTAATACATTTACCCCAGGGAGAGCAGGCAGGGATATGGGGCCTTATTCTAGTTCACTCTGACAAAATCCTTCTTAAGCCCTGTACACACGTTTAGATTTTCCCCTGTTTTCGATTCAATTTTGCTTATAGAAGCAAAATCGAATCCACATCGAATGGTTTTTAGGACACTTTCGATCTGCATTCGGTTCGATGCGCGCTCCCGTTTTCTCAAAAGCGAATAGAAAAATCTACTGTGCAGCCAAGGAAATCTCAAATTCGATCCAGTAAATCAAATGAGTACATTGTGAAATCGAAATCGAATCGAATGCAAAAGTACAGATCTAATGCCAAATCGAATGGGATGATCTAATGCCAGATCTTAAAGAAAATCAAATCTAAAGCAAATCTAAGCGTGTAAAGGGCTATAGATGAACAAAACCATGTGCACCGCAGGTGGGGCAGATGTTACTTGTTCAGAGAGAATTAGATTTGGGTGGGATTTTACTTCAAAGTGAGATCTATATTGCAGTGTAAAAATAAAACAGCCAGTATTTACCCTGCACAGAAACAAAATAATTCACCCAAATCTAATTCTCTCTGCACATGTTACATCTGCCCCACCTGCAGTGCACAAGGTTTTGTCCATCTAAGAAGGATTTTGTCAGAAAGAGTGAACTAGAATAAGGCCCATAGTCACTAGGTCCACCCTATGAAGGTCGACAGGCTTAGATCTAGTATATAATAGTATAGAATATATATTTAAAAAAAAACTACAGAATTAGACTGGTTGCTATGGGAAACACCTGCACTGCATCATTTCAAAAAGTTTGCTAAAGTGTCAGTCACATTCTCTACAAGTACAAAACTCCCGGACAAGCGATAGGGCCTAATTCAGACACAGATCACGGAATGGCACATGCGCAGATCTCTGAGAATCATGGTGTGCGAGTTACAGAGATCTGCGCATGCGCCAGGCCACGAACACTTAAACTGCAATTGACTCATGATGGGGGGGCATAATGCAGGGGGGGGGGGGGGCTGACAGGGCGATGATGCAGCGTTGTGGGACGCTGTGTTTTCTTGGAGTGGCCTTGGCTGCTCCAGGGAAGGGTGATGGCGGCTGCATGACACCACACACAACCGGCCTGGCTACGCAGCTAGGTGGCTGCCGGTCACGTGTGATGCCATCGCTGTGGAGCCAAGCGCTCGCTCTTTAGCAATGTGCCTGCAAATTTGCCCCTTTAAAAAACAATGTTGGAGTCTGGCTGGCCTCCACAAGGCTGCTGGACTTGGGCAGCATTACATCCCATCCCCGATCTGTTTTGAAACATCCAGGTCTATGGGGGAGAGGACACTGTGTTTGCACTGGGATATAAATTGTCTAGAATCAGCCCCAATGTTACGCTCCACTGTATCATGTGCCAAAACCTCCTTGTAATAGCAATGAACAGAAGTTAGCGGAGTCTGGCAGATACAGGCCCAGCTGTACACAATTATACTTATCTGATTCTGACGTGCCGCTTATCCTAGAAGGCTTCTTACTGGTGTGTCCGGTATCCCAGTCCAAAGATGTGATAGTAGTCTTGCCCCCACTTTCCAATACCAGTGATCTTAGCATGGTATAGCAGGGGCTGGGACCTCGATGGTGCAGTCCTGCTATCGCCCACACCCGACTATGCCACTGCGCCATATCCCCGCTATGCCAAAATTACAATGCGAGCAATATAGGACCAGTCCTACACAGTTTCCCGATCGATGAGAAACTGCGGGTTGTATCCTAAATGAAGGCCATGGCCCTCCATCCCGGGCAGGTAGGGTTACCACCTAGTCCCTTTAATTCCGGACACATGTTAATTACACAGGTTCTGTGGCAGTTTAAAATCAGGTGAAGTGGAGTCTTGAAGTCAGCCAGCCACAGAACCTGTGTAATTAATATGTGTCCGGAATTAAAGGGACTAGGTGGTAACCCTACGGGCAGGTCAGAAGATGAACAGATGTATTCAGTTCTCTGCTACGCCTTTCCCAGATCATCCAGCAGGTGCGCAGGTGCACTCATTACTCACCAACACATATTCCATATCTCCTACCAGCTGAACAGGTGCACTCATTACTCACCAACACATATTCCACATCGCACAGGTGCACTCATTACTCACCAACACATATTCCACATCGCACAGGTGCACTCATTACTCACCAACACATATTCCACATCGCACAGGTGCACTCATTACTCACCAACACATATTCCACATCGCACAGGTGCACTCATTACTCACCAACACATATTCCACATCGCACAGGTGCACTCATTACTCACCAACACATATTCCACATCGCACAGGTGCACTCATTACTCACCAACACATATTCCACATCTCCTACCAGCTGAACAGGTGCACTCATTACTTACTCACTCACACATATTCCTCATCACCCAGTAGGTACACTCATTACTTACCAACACATATTCCAGATCTCCTACCAGCTGAACACGTGAACTCATTACTCACTCACACATAATCCATAGCTCCTACCAGCTGAACAGGTGCACTCATTACTGACTGACACAATTTTAAATATCCACAGGTGGAGCTAATTATTTCACTTGTGATTCAGTGAGGAGACCTGGAAAACATGCGCTGCGTGGGGTCCTGAGGACCGAGTTTGAGAACCTATTCATCAGGAAATAGTCACTAGCCCAAATTAATGGACAGGCTGTATTCTTATGACTTGGTATTGGCAAAATAAAATAACTAACATTTAAAGGCAGCAGTGATATATACTCAGTGAGTGGCCACTTCAGATAGATGTGTGCACCACATTCATTCCAATATCTAATTAGACAGCTATGTGGCAGCAATTCTATGCGTGAAAGCTTGCATCGGCATGGTCAAGAGGTTCAGCTGTTGTCCAGAACAGACAGGGTCCGAGTATATAAAGTGGTATGTACTGTAGCATCTCTGACCATGCAGCACACCCAACCTAGTTGTGGACAGGCTGCAGCTTAAAAAAAAAAAACTCTTGGAGTTCCACTTCTGTCACCTAAGAACAGGGAACTGGGTGGCAGCAGGGTCTCCAACTCTGAGAATAGGTGTAGGACCCAAACAGAGAAGTTAGAGGGGGGGGGGGGGGGGGGGGGGGGCTCGAGATAGTACTGTAAATGCCAGCCTGTTGTTAGGCCACACCCCTTCCTGTGATGCCACGCCCCCTTTATGGCTGAAGACTCAGGTGGCCCTCCTTCATGCTGCCAGATTTTGGGAGGGGAGATAAAGGAGAGGTTTCTCACCTCAGCCAATAAGCTTCTAACTTTCATTTGTCTAGCACTGCCTGGAAAAAATGCCAGTTAGAAGCATATTCATTGGTACAGCGCCATAACTAGGTGTGGGTGAGAAGTGCGCCACACAGAGCGCAGAGGCTTCATGGGTGCACTGTTGCCTGCCCTTCTGGCTTGCAGGATGCATGGAACAGCACTCTGCAGCCAGTAGCGCGGCAGTGCCCCCCCCCCCCCCCCTACTGTCTACCAAGGGCATAACTAGATATTTGTAGGCCACGTAGCAAAAGTTGATAAAGGCCCTTATATAGCAAACAATGGTGATAAATATATATTACACATTTAACTTAAACAGGGAAGATGGGCCCCCTTCAGCTCTGGGCCCCAAAGCAGCTGCACCCCCTGCACCTCTGGTAGTTACGCCCTTGCTGCCTACTACAGTGGCCCAGACTCCGGAGACTGCTGTAGTGTCCGGGTGTCGGGGCCCGGCCCCCTGTGCGTGACATCACACATTAAGAGGGCGGGGCCAGCATAGTGCACCCGGAGCGTGTGGTATGGGCTAATAATCCTCTCACTCTCTCTCCAAGTTTTGATAGCTCTCCCCCATTGTTAGTTACAGAGCTCTACAATATATCTTGCATGATCTATGCATGTTAAGCACGCAGGAGCCCCCACACCTGGCAGCTTCAGTATGAAATCACTTATCCACCGGCAGAGATCCCAGATACACAGTAACCCTTGCTGCGCCAGACTCTGCGTACAGATGTGCGAGGCCTCATACACATTTTCTGAAATACAGAGCTATTTGGGACGCCACAAAGTCTTTGAGGGACTCTGTACGTCGGCAGAATGCCAATAAGATCCAGTAAGAAGTAAAACAAAATGCATTAGCACAAAATCCTATGTGATCTTGGCAATAGAGTGCAAGCTCTTATGTTCAGGGATACCTACTCCCGCTGTCTTTTAGCGTGTGTTGATTTGCTGCTATCGTCTTTTGATCTTCAGCAACAGAGAGGTTAAATGAACATGGATTACGCCCTCCAGCTTTTGACCCCCAACATCTGGAAGGAGCCTACTGGGATTAATAGGAATGGTGTACTCCGCCAAGTAACTGCTCTACATAAGTTATGCAATAGCACTTTGGAAGAATTGTTTGTTCTGAAAGGGTTAATCCCCCAGAAGGCACTGCGCAGTCACATGTGCAAGACCGGAGCATACATTCAGGGAAGGGGATAAACCATACTTGCCTACTTTTGAAAACTGGTTTCAAGGAGATTATAGTTGGTAGTAGAAATCTGCGCAGTGCCCCCATTGAGACGGTGTGTCATACTCCACCCACAGGGCGTGTCTAGTTCCATTATTGAGAGATTTTAAAAAGAGATTGTGAACGTGGCACCTAGAAGCTTAAATGACTTCTATCCAAATGTAGATGAGCCACAAAGCAGTTAGTAAGAGCTACTATACTTGGTAAAGTGCTGGGAAATGGTGCTGATGATTCAATGTAAATGTATCTATCTCTCATTTCTTTTGTCCCCAATAATGTAACAGTGTAATGTGGGCTACGTGACATGAGGGAGATTGCTAGACTAAAGATGGCCATACATCAGAAAGATCGATCTTAAGAACGATTGCGCTCATGATTGTGTCCAATTTCCCTTCAATAACCCGGCAGTCCTTGGTGGTTTTTGGACACACAATGTGCACACAATCTGCATACAATCCATTTTACAATCAATTGAGATTGTATGATTGGGTACAATATCTTTCTGATGTATGGCCACCTTAATGAGGGAGAGGGGGAGATTGCTGTTATTTCAGGGAGTCTCCTGCAGAATGCAGGAGGGTAGGAAACTATGGGATAAACGCAGGTCATATATTGGACAGTGTAACAGACAAAAGTGGCAGCAGACAAGCCCCCTACTATCCTAAACATTAAAAGTCTAATGCTGCTCCTCACCTCTAAGGGGGGGATTCAAGCGTTATACATTTAACCCTTAGGAAAAACAATATATTGCGGTTCCACTAACTGGTGCGTGAAGAAAATGTTTGATTTTTATTGTCTTGGCCTCTAGACCAAGGGACGGCAATCGGTTCAGTAACAGACCAATACTGTAAAGGTGCGTACACACTGTCTGGTGGTGGGTTTAGAAGGATGTGAAAACCTAGTGCAGAGTACCGGGTGGGCATGGCGGCTGTGATCGACACAGTGCTGCCAATCCCGGATAAAAAATACCAGCACATATATAACAGACGCATACCTCCCAACAGTCCCGATTACAGCGGGACATTCCCGATTATCAGGGCCTGTCCCGCTGTCCCTCCCGCAGTCGGCAGTGTCCCGCGGTGAGGGGGGGCTGTTGGGAGTCCCCCCTGTCGGCTGCTAAGCAGCGGGGAATAAACGCTGTGCGCATGCGCACAGCGTCTATTCCCGCAGCCAGGGGGCTGGGAGCATGGCTAGAGGCTCACAGAGCCTCTGCGTCATGCCCCCATAGCGGCAAAATGGGGGCGTGGCCTCGCGGGAGAGCCGCAAGTATAGGCCATGCCCCAAAATTAGGCCACGCCCCCGAATTTTCCGGCGCGCCGACGGTGCACGGCAGCTGCGTCCTTCCTTGGACTCCTCCAAAGTTGGGAGGTATGCAGACATCTTAACATGTAAGTTTATATGTGCTAATGGCTCCTACCCCACCACTTTGTAGTTGGCAGTGGCATATTTATAATGGGTGTGTGGTGCACATGGGCCTTCAGCGTCTATTCAGCAATACAGAGCGGCGGGAAATGGGGGCGTGGCCTGAGGACATGCTATCTTGTGAGGCCACACCCATTTTTGGACACGCGCGGCGCAAGTGTCTTGATTAGTGAGACACAGATGTTGAGAGGTATGGTTGACCACATGGTGTGGACATATTATCCGTCGACCTATGGACCACCTCATAAACTGCTGCTCCTTAACGGCAAACTTCCGACCGTCAACACATAGACAAACACTGTATAATGTGGGTAAAAGGAGCTTTCAGTGTATTGTAGAGATCCATGTAAAGATTCACAATGGCTGCAGCCCTCCAGCTGTTAAGAAACTACAAGTCCCATCATGCCTTGCCACAGTTTTGCTATTAGGGAATGCTAAAACTATGGCAAGGCATGCTGGGATGTGTAGTTTCCCAACAGCTGGAGGGCTGCAGGTTAGACATGCCTGGTTTATGGCTTGCTGTATGGAGCAGCCCATGCATTTAATGTTACTAGTATAGTACACTGCGCGTACAAGCATCTGTACAGGACCACTGCGCCAATCTATAGATCGCCAGTCCCGCCCTCTTCTTATGTAAACACCGATCCCAAAGAATTTCCGTGTTACATACATTCTGTTGTGTCCGTTCTCACCCGGCCTATGTGTTTGCTTAGCGATAATGCACATTTCCCTCAGATCCTGGCAGAAGAATGAGCTTATAGCACTTTGTGTGTTTGGAAGGAAGCTGTGTATCAGTGGCCCCTCTGCTGGAAATACAGCGCCACGGGGGTCTGTGCAACAGAACTAAAGTCACGCGAAAAACACCACATGATGTGGTAATGGAATATTACTGATACGTATACTGTACGTAATAGCAGCAGGACCTACAGGTAGCGTGTGCTGTTACTATGGACATTGTAGGTGAGCGTGGCTAGCCCAGCCATAACCGGTATGCGGTCCCTGGCTCCATGTCTAGGTAGACCACTAATGGTCGGCAGTGACTAAGAATGGTTGACATACCATAGGTCAACAAGCTTATGGCCAACATGAATAAGGTTGACATGAGTTTTTCATATAAATTATTTTTTGTGTACTTTGCTATACAAGTGGGCATAGAGTGCCGAGCACAGAGAGCCATGCGAGGGGAAGCGCTACACTTATATGGTGTCCATGTCGACAGATGTCAACATAGAAAGCCAAAAAGTGAAACACATGTGTCAACCATTTCCTTTGTCGACCATTTCCATGCCGATTTTTTGCTTGTGTCAACCTTTTGTCAATGTCAACCTACATTGACCTTTTCCATGTGTCGACCTATTGCCTGTCAACCAATAGTGGTCAACCTAATGACTGTCAACGCAGACACTGTCAACCTAATCCTTTTCGTGTATTTTCCGCAGATGTGGAACCTTCATCGGCAGAAGAGCCGGTTGAAAACGACCGCACTAAATGGGTATGCCAGGATTTTTGGGAAAGTTACCCTTTAGTTCAGGTTTATTTTGCGAGGTGCCTCTTATGTGCAACTAGCGTTAATAACGTACATAGGTGATGTCACACGGTGATGTCATTAGTGACATCACAGTGCAGCACAGTGACCTATTACCAATAATAATTGCTCATCGCCGCACGGCGCCGTGATCGGGAAGGATTTCTGGGACAATGACAAGACTGCGGTGATAGCTAATCTGACACCGCGCACATGTGGCCATAATGCTGCACATTGTCACAAGGGCCCTTATTCTGATAGGTGCGGCCGTAGCCGATTATGCGGCCAGGACCGTGCGTGCGAAACCCCGCCTTCCATATGGATCGCCAACTCCGTCCGTATGCGGTAAGAAGCTGGCCGAACGGACCGCACGTATATTTTTCACGGAATACACCTCCTCCATCTAAGGGAACCTCCCCCATCATTGGATGGTCGCAGACCATCGAATGCAGGACCGAGTGTTCTGCCAGCTCCCGCAACCTCAGACCACACGGACATTTCTCCGTGCAAAAGCAGGGATCTGGGCGGGCAGCTGACATCCGGCGATGTCATATGTCCGCCCCCTACACGTGCGTCACGGCCGCATTACCATACGTACGCCCAGCGTTTTTATGGGAACTCCCATGAAACGCGGGGCGTATGCATATGGTAATGAGCCCAAATAGCCCTTCACGCCCCTCTCCACCCCCTGTTCGGAGTGTTCACATATCATGCGGGATTTGGCCGTACGCCCCGCTCGCACATGCGCAGAGACGCCTCTGCACATGCGCAGACACAAAACATCGGCGGCCCGAACGCACGCGGATATATCCGCACCGATCAGAATAAGGGCCAAGGTGAGGAGCGTGGATGCTGCGAGGAAGGTATTGCTCCTACCAATGCTGTAGCTCAGCTCAGCACAGCGCAGGCTATTTATGAGGACTGACACCTAGGAATAACCTGCTGCTACTTATATCCACCAATCAGCTGCCCGTCATCCTTCCAGCTTATGTTAGGAGCTGCAAGCAATGGGTCTGGTGTCTCTGCTATAAGGAAGGTATACGGGGTTGTACAGAGCCCAGTCTCCGGGGCACTGGAGTCCCCCCATCCTGTTGTACATGGGAATAGGACATGATTTTCCTAGGCCAGCTGTAATATCACACAGCGATATCCCATGGGAGCTGTAATCCCTACACATCAGAATAATCAGTCAGCAAACACAATGTAGACGAGGGAGGAACTGGGCACATAGCACTCCCACAGACTGCTGCGTTGCGCCATTGGGGGGCGCCTGCTGCAACGTTCCTGGGGTTGGGGAGACGGGACCCAGTCTACTGTGAAGTAACACATGGTCATACATCAGTGAGATTACTGTAGGATGTGCCGGCGAGGGGGCGTGTCGCACTCTGCTTAAAGGGCGTGTCTAGCTGCACATATGGGCGTGTCTATGCTTAAATGCTCATTGGTTGCGAGTTATTTATATATAACATTAGTAACAATATATTTTGGGAAGTTTTGCAAGTATCGATACGAACATTGCTGTCTGCAATGTCGGGTTTCTTGTTTGCAGCTATATATTCTCTATAATATTACATTCCCTCTTACTCAGCACAGTATACATGATTAATGCAATGCTTATGCAATAAATCTCAAATGCAATTTGACCTTGTTTGAATTCAACCCTAAGCATAGAAGTGTGTTTTTGGTGCATTAAATGTTATTGTGAACACTGGACTTTCTGCAACTTGTAGGCACTACCTACAAGTAGTACCTATACTAGTACCATAGTAGTACCTACTATGTGCTGTTTTCCAGAACATTATAGCATTAGACAAATCAGTATGGACACGGGTTCTCCAACTAACTACAGAAGGAATACTAGTAAAAACTCTTATCCTTAAAGCCAACAGCAAAAGCAGCAGCACTATATAGGTCAGTGCACACCAGCACAGATAAGAAAGACCCTGTATGATCATTGTTCTGCTATCTCTCTCGCCTGTGTGGAGTTCCCACAAGGGTGGATAATGATATTCATTATCAGGGACTACTGAGCAGCTACAGCAACTCGCTGTGCTTACAATACAATGACTTGTGGCAGAATCTGAGGAATCTAGGAGTACAATGCAGGGCATCAGGAGATTTATGACAAATATGGGAGCCTCCTGCAGGATGCGGGAGATTAGGCAGATGTGCCTATGGGGAATCCACAGGCTGTTGCAGCATCCAATAGTGGTGTCATGGAGTAACACAGCTTGCTGCAATGTAACAGGCCCAGAGGATGCTGGAAGATGTCATGGCCTGGGGGACCATAGCCTGCTGGAATATAACACAAATGGGACATAGGGATGGACCCAGCCTTCTGCAATGTATTGTACTGTGAAAGTGCCTTGGGAGGAGGGGGGCACAGCCTGCTGTAGCATGCCCATGGGGCAGCGTGGGGGTATCTGCAAGCTACAGCAGCATGCCATGTGCCGTGGTTGGGGTGTATAACCAGAGGCTGCAGCAGTGAGACATGGGCAGTCTGTTATTAGGATGAGCCACATTCTGCTTCAGTGCCATGGTAGCGATTCACAGGTGGTGCCAGGGGCTGCTGCAGCCAGCATGAGGGGGCACAGGTTGGTATAATACACGACTGCCTGGCTGGTTGCTGTGCCAATGCATGCTCTCCATTATTAAATAGGAAACCAACCGGGATAGATAAATATTGTCTGTAGATGGGCAGAATAATACAGATAGCCGAGATGAGAGAATAGTGTGATACCAATCTGCTGCTGATTCACACGTCACCTTGTGTCCTCGTGTATCTCATACTGATCGGCCAGGATGATTCAGCCTGTGTGCGTACATCAGACAGCAGCGAGGGGAGCTGCAGGGCTCACCTGTAGGAACAGCAGCGAGAGGAGCTGCAGGACTCCCCTGTGGGAAAAGCAGAGAGATGAGCTGCAGGGCTCAACTGTGGGGACAGCAGAGAGATGAGCTGCAGGGCTCCCCTGTGGGAATAGCAGAGAGATGAGCTGCAGGACTCCCCTGTGGGAACAGCAGAGAGATGAGCTACAGGGCTCCCATGTGGGAACAGCAGATAGATGAGCTGAAGGGCTCACCTGTGGGGACAGCAGAGAGATGAGCTGCAGGACTCCCCTGTGGGAACAGCAGAGAGATATGAGCTGCAGGGCTCCCTTGTGGGAACAGCAGAGAGATGAGCTGCAGGACTCCCCTGTGGGAAAAGCAGAGCGATGAGCTGCAGGGCTCACCTGTGGGGACAGCAGAGAGATGAGCTGCAGGGCTCTCCTATAGGAACCGCAGCAAGAGGAGCTGCAGGACTCCCCTGTGGGAAAAGCAGAGAGATGAGCTGCAGGACTCCCCTGTGGGAAAAGCAGAGAGATGAGCTGCAGGACTCCCCTGTGGGAACAGCAGAGAGATGAGCTGCAGGACTCCCCTGTGGGAACAGCAGAGAGAGGAGCTGCAGGACTCCCCTGTGGGAACAGCAGAGAGATGAGCTGCAGGAATCCCCTGTGGGAACAGTAGGAAGATGAGCTGCAGGGCTCCCATGTGGGGACAGCAGAGAGATGAGCTGAAGGGCTCCCATGTGGGGACAGCAGAGAGATGAGCTGCAGGGCTCCCCTGTGGGAAAAGCGGAGATATGAGCTGCAGGGCTCCCCTGTGGGGACAGCAGAGAGATGAGCTGCAGGACTCCCCTGTTAGAACAGCAGAGAGATGAGCTGCAGGACTCCCCTGTGAGAACAGCAGAGAGATGAGCTGCAGGACTCCCCTGTGAGAACAGCAGAGAGATGAGCTGCAGGGCTCCCCTGTGGGAACAGTAGGAAGATGAGCTGCAGGGCTCCCCTGTGGGAACAGTAGGAAGATGAGCTGCAGGGCTCACCTGTGGGAACTGCAGGACTCCCCTGTGGGAACAGTAGGAAGATGAGCTTCAGTGCTCACCTGTGGGAAGACATGTGGGACGAAGACATGAACCAGCACTTATTGTCAATTTGTAGATTTCAGCATAAGGGGTCTCAGCAAATCACTACACCTGTAGTCCTCTTATGTCCACGTTTGTTTCTTAAATTACAATGTTACATTGTGTAAATATTAGTCTTCTTTTTAACCTGCAAATAATACTGCTCAGTATGTCTCCTGCTGGGACACAACGATGCTGGAATTGATAAGAAAGATAACAAAGGCCTTCATTTAAACAGATAAAATAAAATTGTAATAAAGAGTTTTTAGCGTAATACAAATACTATTTAACTAGAATATGTAGACATTATAAACAAACACACAAATACAAATACACACACAAATTATTATGCATCAGAACGTCTCTTTTCTCTCTGGTTAGGTGAAGCCGATGAAGCCTCAGGAAATGAAAGCGAGTAAAATGATGGTTACTGTGCTACGGAAAATAAGTGTTCTATAGAGAGAACCCGCAGCGGTCACTGCAGTGAGGGACTTGTGTTACCCTCAGAGCTTTTGTACTGTTGCAGCAACAAGCAGCGTCTGGCAGCTCTGACACTCAGCAGTGGCGTGCGAGGAGCGAACACTCCAACAGAGTAGTGCACATTCTAGAACCGCCAGATTGTATACCACCTGTATATCTCTACTGTTGGTTTATAGAAGAGGAAAAATGTGCTGAATCTCATTATTCAAAGTGATACATAAAGATTTATATCATTTACAGGGCCCCCTGGAGTTCTGTTGGGTCCCGGTAATTAGCCGCACGGCCAAGCAGTGGGAACGTGTGGATACCATGCCCTCTTTTTGGGCTGCGCCACCCATGGAAGGGGGTGTGGGCATACCATCTTGGCAGTGTGCTGTGCTCCCATTTACTGCTCCTGCCCACCCAGATAGGCCTAGGTACTTTGTACCCACTTCTCCTTGACCTCTTGGCACCTGACTATCACGGTACACCGCCACACGCGGACCCCTAATAAGTGTAGCCTTGCAAGAAAAACTCACGTCAACCTTTTCATGTGACAACCATTGCCGGTGTTAAACTCTTGTCACTGCTGACTTAGTGCAATGTCGACCTACTCATTGTTTATCTAGGCATCGTCTGTGACCTATCCGGGTACCCGTCCACAACTATTAATCCCAACAATTAAAAATCATGAAAACAAACAACAACACAACTTCTATTAAAACAGTCATACTATATAATGTTACACTAAAAAAACAACAATAATAATACGTATACATTTCATAGATCACCTCTGGCATTCTCAGTTGCTTGGATATCTTTTTACATCCCTTTCCTGTTTTATACAGTTCAATTACCTTTTCCCGCAGATCCTTTGACAATTATTTTGCTATCTCCATGACTCAGAATCCAGACACGTCAGTGCAGCACTGGATGAAAGATGCAAGGGTCTTTCAGGAGACCAGAAACTCACTGACTTGTATACACACACACAATCAAACAGATCCCAGGTGAGGATGGTTACCTTTAGTAGCCATTCAAACCCGTTTGTGTCAACTTGTGTGCATGTTATCAGGCCAAAATCTCCAGGGTATGTAAACTTTTGATCAGGGACATTTGGGTAGTTTCTGTTGTCATTATGATTTGAAAACAGTTGTTTGACAATAAATGGCTTCACCCAACCACTAACCATGGGCCTTATTTTGGTTCATTCTTTCTGACAAAATCCTTCTTAGATGGACAAAACCATGTGCACTGCAGGGGGGGGCAGATGTAACATGTGCAGAGAGAATTAGATTTGGGTGAGTAATTTTGTTTCTGTGCAGGGAAAATACTGACTGCTTTATTTTTACACTGCAATATAGATCTCACTTTGAAGTAAAACCCCACCCAAATCTAATTCTCTCTGCACATGTCACATCTGCCCCACCTGCAGTGCACATGGTTTTGCCCAGAAGGATTTTGTCAGAAAGAATGAACCAAAAAAAGGCCCCATGAATGAAAGAAAAGTTTGTGAGTTATATTCTCTGACACATGGCCAGAAAATCACACATTCTGCTAGGGTATGTAAACTTATGAGCACAACTGTATAAAGTATCAACTTATGAGCACAACTGTATAAAGTATCAACCAATCAGCTCCTAGTTGTCATTTATCAAACACAGTCTGTAACATGGCAGGTAGGAGCGGAATGGCTGGTACTTTATCTCGCTCTACAACTTAGTACATAGACTCCTCAGTGAGTTTAAAGACAAGTGGAGAAGTTTCCCACAGCAACAAGATTCTAGCTTTCATTTTATAGAATGTACTAGAAAAATGATACCTAGAATCCGGCTAAATGGTTGCTATGGGTAACTTCTAAACCTGTCCCCTAACTCACGAACACACCTCAATGATCTGCCTGTAGTGCTCATTCTAGCACCATGCCCTTTCACAACCCATGCAGTTCCTTTTCCTGCCTGGAGTGTCGCTGTCTGCTGTGGCAGACTAAATGGGCCAACTAGATGCACCAAGGGGCACACTAGATGGGCCGAGTGGTTCTTATCTTCCATCAAATTCTATATTTCTAGCACGGTTTGTTCTATATCTCTCTATTGAAATACAGACCAGACTGTTCTAGAACCACCACAGCAGACAGGGACACCTCAGGCAGGGAGGGGGAACTGCACAGGTAATGAAATGCTTACCTGCAAAATTGTCCCCCCCCCCCCCCCTCCCCCCCAAAAAAATATATAATTTGAGGAGTTTTATTTGTACATCAGTAAATCACGGTCAGAAGTAGTACTACAAGGCTGAGGCTGTCAGTGCAGATACTATACAAGGACAGTGCAGCAATGACAAGGATCCTTTCTGGGATTAAATGACAGACACCAGAGACCCAAGCGAGCAGAACAGCGGAACACAGATTTCATCCTAGTTTGGTATTTTCCAGACACAGAAGTGGCTGCAGCTACCGCTGGTGATGACACTTTTTTTTCTGAGTACTATATTAGGAAGTGAATTAAAAACCCCTTACCTAGTAATATTGCGAGCCAGGAAGAATGATAAAGACTGACATGTGCAGCTCTCACTACGGTTATAAAAAGATGCTTTATATAAATATCCGAAAATATCTTCTATGCAAAAAAGGAGGACAGGCGGGCGACGGAATATCCGAGCGGAGCTTAAACACAGATGTCGATGGCGCCTTGAGCAATATTTGGGGACCGCATATACATAGGGGGACACGTTACCCTGGGAGGGTATATACATAGGGGGACACGTTACCCTGGGAGGGTATATACATAGGGGGACACGTTACCCTGGGAGGGTATATACATAGGGGGACACGTTACCCTGGGAGGGTATATACATAGGGGGACACATTGATAAATGCTACCTAATCATGGATTGGTTGCTATGGGCGACTGCTCCATTTGTCCAGCTTAATACATCACCATTCCCCAGAGCACTCTGCCAGAGACATAATAACTACACAACAGCCATGATCTTTACACACAATACACACCTGCATAATAAACAGACCACACTGTGTACCCACTAACATTACACAACATGGTTATATACAACCAGCAGCCCTGAGATTACAGGAACAAACACAGACTCAGAGACTGCATCAGTCACGGTGTGTCAGCAGGACCCGCAAGTGACAGCGTGGCCCAATTCCCTGACCCCGGGTGACAGCGTGGCCCTATTCCCTGACCCCGGGTGACAGCGTGGCCCTATTCCCTGACCCCAGGTGACAGCGTGGCCCAATTCCCTGACCCCAGGTGACAGCATGGCCCCATTCCCTGACCCCAGGTGACAGCGTGGCCCCATTCCCTGACCCCAGGTGACAGCGTGGCCCCATTCCCTGACCCCAGGTGACAGCGTGGCCCCATTCCCTGACCCCAGGTGACAGCGTGGCCCAATTCCCTGACCCCAGGTGACAGCGTGGCCCCATTCCCTGACCCCAGGTGACAGCGTGGCCCCATTCCCTGACCCCAGGTGACAGCGTGGCCCCATTCCCTGACCCCAGGTGACAGCGTGGCCCCATTCCCTGACCCCAGGTGACAGCGTGGCCCCATTCCCTGACCCCAGGTGACAGCGTGGCCCCATTCCCTGACCCCAGGTGACAGCGTGGCCCAATTCCCTGACCCCAGGTGACAGCGTGGCCCCATTCCCTGACCCCAGGTGACAGCGTGGCCCCATTCCCTGACCCCAGGTGACAGCGTGGCCCCATTCCCTGACCCCAGGTGACAGCGTGGCCCCATTCCCTGACCCCAGGTGACAGCGTGGCCCCATTCCCTGACCCCAGTTGACAGCGTTGCACTATTTAACAAAACCCTTCAATTCCCACCTCAAGTACACCAGTATTCTGCAACTAATACTAATAAATAATAATGTGGTTCTTATAGCTGGCTCCCAGGACCTCCGTCAGCCCACGTTTCCCAGGTCACCCAGTAGGTGCCCAGGTGTACTCATTACTCACGGACACATTTCCCAGGTCACCCAGCCAGAGCACAGGTGCACTGATTACTCACTGACACATTCCCAGGTCACCCAGCAGGTGCACATGTGTACTCATTACTCACAGACACATTGCCCAGGTCACCCAACAGGAGCACAGATGCACTCATTACTCACTGACACATTACCCAGGTCACCGAGCAGCTGCACAGGTGTACTCATTTACTCACTGACACATTTCCCAGGTCACCCAGCAGCTGCACAGGTACACTCATTACTCACTGACACATGTCCCAGGTCACCCAGCAGGAGCACAGATGCACTCATTACTCACTGACACATTACCCAGGTCACCCAGCAGCTGCACAGGTGTACTCATTACTCACTGACACATGTCCCAGGTCACCGAGCAGCTGCACAGGTGTACTCATTTACTCACTGACACATTCCCAGGTCACCCAGCAGGAGCACAGGTGCACTCATTTACTCACTGACACATTTCCCAGGTCACCCAGCAGCTGCACAGGTACACTCATTACTCACTGACACATATCTCAGGTCACCCAGCAGCTGCACAGGTGTACTCATTACTCAGTGACACATTTCCCAGGTCACCCAGCAGCTGCACAGGTGTACTCATTACTCACTGACACATGTCCCAGGTCACCGAGCAGCTGCACAGGTGCACTCATTACTCACTGACACATTACCCAGGTCACCCAGCAGCTGCACAGGTGCACTCATTACTCACTGACACATTACCCAGGTCACCCAGCAGCTGCACAGGTGTACTCATTTACTCACTGACACATTTCCCAGGTCACCCAGCAGCTGCACAGGTACACTCATTACTCACTGACACATGTCCCAGGTCATCCAGCAGCTGCACAGGTGTACTCATTACTCAGTGACACATTGCCCTAGATCACCCAGCAGCTGCACAGGTGCACTCATTACTCACTGACACATTTCCCAGGTCACCCAGTAGGTGAATACTCGCAGCCCATTGAGCAGATCGGAATGAGGCTCTACAATGGGTGCAGGGTGTGTAATGATCCTAGGGGGCCCACACCACCACCAAAAAAAAAAAAAAAAACAGGTCTGTGCTATAAGTAATAAAATAAAACTACAGATTTAAAAAAAGGTGAAATTGGAACTACAAAGCTTTTCTGTAACCGGACGCGTGAGCATAGTAATAGTATCACATGTCCGGAATACGCTCATTGTTTCTTGCATCAATAAAGTTTTTTGAATGGATGCGGAATGTACCAAATAAAGGCTTTCAGAAATGGCTGCTACTCTGGTGCACGGGACTTTTACAAAGACAATGTTTTGGTTTATATTGGGACTTATTCGCTTGACAGTCAATAGGTTGACAAATTAGAAAGGTCGACATGGTCTAGGTAGACAGTGACAAAAAGGTTGACACAAGCAAAAAAGTCATCCGTGTCATTGGTCAACACAGGAAAAGGGTCGATGCTTGTTATTCATGTTTTCTTTTTTTACCTGGGTCGACCGTTTGAGTGTGTCAAACATCTCTGTGAGGGATGTGCAAAATATCCACTAAAAATGCTGCCGGCGTCGCTCACGTTTGTTATATAAATTCAAATAAAAAATGTTGTGTAAATAAAGATTATATTTTATATTATAAGGGAACATTACAGGTCATTATGATGGATACCAATGTCTGCTTGGCAATGTTCGGTACTTGTTTCCTAGCACGGCGCCCATCACATCGTATATTATAAGCCATACGATGGTATGCGATGCGATGTTACGCGATGGCAGCCGATGTTATACAATTTTAAATCGTATACCATCGCATTATATGCCATTACATACAATGGTATATGATTTAAAATTGTATATGCACCCTAATGGGTGTTTTCAATGTTAAATGGGCCCCTATAAGATTATTAATTGTATAAGCACCGTAAGTGGTGCTTACAATGTTAAAATCACCCCCACTATCAATGCCAACCCGAAGAGTGGCGAGTACAGCGAGCCCGCGAGGAGCGGCGGTACGCGTCCTCCGACCTTTTCATACCTCCACTATCCACGTTGGCGTGGAGTTAATCTTAGATAGTGTGTCGAGCGCAGCGAGCCCAAAGCGTGGCGAGCGGACGCGGAATACATGTAAAGTAATACGCGTGTGCTCGCCACGCTTCGGGCTCGCTGCGCTCGCCACACTATCTAAAATCAACTCCACGCCGACGTGGATAGTAGGGGTATGAAAAGGTCGGAGGACGCGTACCGCCGCCCCTCGCGGGCTCACTGCGCGCGTCACGCTTCGGGTTCGTGTTAATAGTGGGGGTGGCATGGGGGTGCATTTAACACTGTAAGCACCCATTAGGGTGCTTATACAATTAAAAATCATATAGGGTGCTTAAATCGCATCGCATGCAGCTATATGGCATGCGATGTGATACAATGCATAAGATGCCATACAACTGAAAATGGGGGGTGCCGTGCTATGAAACAAGTGCCCAATTTTCACACCTATTTTGATGAATTCCCTCGGCACTCAAAGGGTTAAAGTAGGTGCACACTAACGGGTGATTGGACGGTTGTTGGTGTAGTACGTAAGCAGGACCGTTTTGGGCAAATGGGTAAATCGTCCAGGAAAAGAAGTTATCAGCCATAAATCACAGATAATTTATGTATGGGTCATTAGGTCGACATGCATTGGGTTGACATGGCTTAGGTCGACACATGAAATAGGTCGACATGGCTGAGGTTGACACAAACATTAGGTTGACAATTGATATTTTTGTTTTTCCTGAATGTCGACATGGTTGACATGGGACACTGTCAAAGTGTACTGCTGCGCTCCCCATGCTTCAGCGCGTCGCTTCAGCGCACTCGGCACACTACTCTATTCTCCCACCACGCCCTACTAGTAGATGGGAGGGCGTGAAATACCGACTGGCGGCACATGTCGGTTTAAAAAAAATTAGTAAAAACCCATGTTAACCTTTTGACTCTCGACATAGCCATTGTCAACTGAATGTTTGTGTCAACCTTCCATCCATGTCGACATTCGCCATGTTGACATATTTCATGTGACGACCTCAGCCATGTCAACCGTCAGTGGTCAACCTTATATGTGTCGACCGTATACTTCCATAGCAGGGACCTGGTGAGGGACGATAAAACCTCATTCAAGGCAAATGTAGAGGCGATCATCCCCGCACTTCAGTACTTTGCTGCTCTTCCCTCCAATCACAGGCTTCTATTTACCATATATAAATTATAGGGATATTAGCAGTCAGCAAAGGGATTATGGGAGCAGATACAGGCTCAGGGGTCAGGGGTCAGTCCTTATGGCACACAAGTGTCAGGTTAGGGCCCTGGCGGACATGAATATATTGTACAAGTCTCACACTGACTAAGGCAAAATATGGGAATATTTTCGTTTACAAGCTCTTTTTATTCCCTCTTATATACATTATATGGCAGCTACATATGGCCTTTTTACTGGGTTTGGGATTACATCCATTATATGTGACATTTATGTATATTGTTACCCAATAACACGCTGCAGGGCTACAGGAAACAGGTGGTGACGGATGACTTTTATTGGACGGTCTACGTTGCCTGGGAAATACAAAGCTGCCGTCTTCATATAACTGGACCCAATGGAGGCAGCACAGAATAATGCGTCAGACGCATAAGCCGGGCACAATACATGTTATAGCTCTGCCTATAGTCTATGTACAGTATGAGTGATGCTACATCACAGATCGCATACTATCCAAGAGATGTTGGTTATTTACTATCAAGCGCAAGACGGCCGTAGTCCACAGCGACCAATCAGAAATGAGCTTCCAGGTCAACAAGAATGCCTGTTTACAATCTGCAGAAAGTAATGTGTGGTGTAGCAGAGGGCACCTAGGCACATGACGTCACTGCCCGCCCCGGGCCCTATGTTCAATACTGTAAGCAACAGGCGCTGACAGCTGGATTTCCACCAAATATGTTTTAGTAAAAAAAAAAAAAAAAAAAAGCCATCTCTGATGTCCGGGATAGCGGCGTTCAGAAGTGAAACGGTCACCAGCATGTTGACCTACGTCAACATGCTGGTGACGTCAACACGGGGTTTTCACATTTTTTGGAGCCGACTCGCGCCAACAGGTGGTATTTCATGCCCTACCATCCACTAGAGTGCGGTGGGAGGCACAGTGCCCGAAGCATGGCGAGTGTAGCAAGCCATGCTAGGGGACGCGGTGCTACGTTTCAGTGTCCATGTCGACTGCATCGAAATTCGGGACAAAAAAAATGTGAAAAACCTCATGTCGACCTTTTGACTGTCAACTTACCCCCATGTCGACCTAATGCTTGTGTCAACCTAATGACCCTGTCGACCTTCCTGCATGTTGATATTAATACATGTCAACTTAATGGTGTCGACCAACATGCTGGTGATCATACCCGCTCAGAATACTAATGGCTCCTGCGTTTTCTGTCCTGCGCTAGGAACCCGCGCAGAGCAGCATTATGAAGTCAATGTCTTTCTTATCCTAACTAGCACCAAACTACAATAGCCCCCAGCCAATCACAGGACATCGCCCAGCATGCAGGCTAGCGAAAATCACCCCAGGTGTATCAGCGTTTAGGCTCTTATGTTCAAATTGGTTGCCATGGGCAACTTCTCCACTGGCTCACCTCTCCTCCCTTATCACTGCTTCTTACATCTGCCTGTAACATGGCAGCTAGGAGTTTCTTGGCTGCTACTTTATCTCTCTTCAAGGCTTAGTACATAGGCTACACTATCTACATCTAGCACACGTTAAGGGTCACGCTACCGGCTTTGATGCTTCTGGAAAATCCCTGTTAAAAGAAACATTTGCAGATATACTGCAAAACGCATGAAACACTGCAAACATCATATCAATGTCTGGCTTACGTCTCAGAACCACCCGTTCCCATCACGGTGAAGACTGATCAAAGCTTAGGGAGAGAGATAAAGTAAGTACTGGTCAAACAGCTCCTGTCATTTCAAACACAGACAGTAACACTGCAATTAGGAGCTGGTTGGTTGCTACATTACCTCTCTCCGAGATTTCATACATCTCCCCCAGAGTCACCAGGAACTAGTGAAACAACAATATGACATCACAGTGATGTCACTAGCTCCTAGTGATATAACAGGCTGCCTTCAGAATAAATATATAGTCTCGGCTCGCATAACAGCTGCCTCCACGCCGCACGCGTGATAAATCTGCCTCACCCCGCAGTGCGCCGCTACAATTAATCTTGATCCTCTGCAAAAATGGGGCCGTCACAGTGAAAAATCAGATTACAGAACACATTCTGCTCTGCTCTGCTCTGGTTCCTTCAATGAGCGCCTGGCACTAACGGATGTCATTAATAATTCATTAGAGGAACGATCTTTAAAACAATGACAAGCTCTTCGCCAAGTACGTGCGGAAGATTATGTGTACTCCAAGGTGATTACAGGTGTGAGGCTGGATTTCTGCAGGCTGAGTAATGATGGGGACTGTTATAGATCATTGATGGAACATAAGTAACGGACTAGCTGGCGAAGACGGAGCAATGTAGGGGTGGGCGCCGGCAGCGGAGGAGCAGAACAGCTGGATGTAATAAGCTGTTAATGTAGGGAAAGAAAAAAAAAACAACTCTTGAGAAATCCTTAAAGCACAAGTTTGGGATGATCAAACTGATGGGACGCCCTGGGGGGGGTAAGGGTTTTACGGGGCGTAGTAGAGGGTCGGAAGGATCAGGAAAGGAAAGACTCAGCCCTGTTACATCCCATATGTCTGTACACGACAAACCCTATTTACAAAGTGTTCTACAAAATAAGTTTGTGTGCAAGTAAAAGGGGCCCATACATTTATATGATTTGGGCATTTATCACCCGGTTCCGATGCATCTGGTGTAAATTCGTATGTGCCTAACCCCCGATACCGGTCTGATGCGTGTTCCGCTGCGCATCCGATAAAATCTAAGCACTACGCCTTCTCAGCACCATAGGCAAAACCTCAACCTACTAACCCCCACCCTACACTGCCACTAGCCGGGCCTAGGTAGGACGGTGGCTGCAAATCACTGGGTTATGGTGACCGAGGGAGAGCTCCAGGACAATGAACTATTGCACAACACATATCCGGCAAAACCCGAGTTACAGCAACACATCAGACTGCTAGGAATGTACATCACTACACTTACACCACGGTCATCACAGCGGGACGGGATCCACACACAAAAGGAAATGTCCTAAAATAATCATAGCCGGAGTATCGAGATTTTTTACATTTAAAAAAAAAGGGGAAATAACCACTAAACGAACTTCCGTGCCGTTACCACAAGATTACCTAAAGCGTCAAGGTAATATACATTGCCCTGCATTACCAGAACCCTGACCTTTATCCAATAGTGTGCCGCAGCAGGGTTTAGACTGAGGCATCCTGCTGGGGGCAGGCGGTACCAAATGGGTACCAGGCGGGTCCAAAAGGTAGAACACAAGGCCTTGTGCCCTGGGGCACTGTGGTTGCACAAAAGCCCTGAGTAGTGCACAGAAATGGGGATTTCAGTATCTTTGTGATAGAAGGATTTCTGGGTTTAGGAGGGTTTAGGACCTAGGGACCCTTCTCCCGGTGTGCAGTATGATATGCTGGGGCACTGGGAGGGATCTGATTGGATCCCTTTCAGGAAAAATACTAATAAATCCCATAGGCTTCTATTGAGTAAAACCACTTCCAGATGGCGTTACCTATCAGATAGATCTCTGGAATGTATATCGCATTCTGGAGGTTGCTACATATGGGAATACAGAGAAAAGTCAGAAAACAGCATTTATTAGCGTTTGGACCACAGATACCGCTATAGTACATCTGAGTCCATCATACAGCCATGATAATATGCCCAGCACCTAGGAGTGTGGCTTAAAGGGTCAACAGTTTTTAGGTTGACCACTACTGGTCAACAGTCAAAAGGTCGACATATGAAAAATGTCAACATGCATTAGGTTGGCATGACCAAAAAGATCGACACAAGCAATGTCGAGATGGCAAATGCTGACGTGACTTTTTCATATTTTCTTGTGTCTATGTCAACATAAGTCGACATGGACACCGTATAAGTGTGCCGTGTACGTATAAGTGTGCTACACTCTGCTCACTATTATTTTTTCCCTCTATGACCATGTGGAAGATGGAAAAATGCCTTAAATAAAAACATGAAAAACTCATGTTGACCTATTGCTTGTGTCAACCTTTTGACCATGTCGTCCTAATGCATGTGGAGCTTTTCCATTGATAGTATCCGGCACCTCGCTGGTTAGAACTTTGTCTAGAGCAGGCATGTCCAAACTGTGGCCCTCCAGCTGTTGTGAAACTACAAGTCCCATCATGCCTTGCCACAGTTTTGCTATTAGGAAATGCTAAAACTATGGCAAGGCATGCTGGGATGTGTAGTTTCACAACAGCTGGAGGGCCACAGTTTGGACATGCCTGGTCTAGAGTAAGGAGCACCTTGATGAAATAATTTCCCAATATCGCCCCCACCCATCCATTTGATTCATAGCCCCAGCAGAAAATAAAGGCGACAACACTCGACACCTGTCAATCAACCGGTTGCATTGTGAACGGTCTTCCCAATTGGACATCCCACCGTCATTTGAAGACGGTGATCCTTATTGGTCCAACGCAATGAAATAGAGAACCATAGGCCTCTATATACTCCGCCTTACACAAAGGGCACAAACATAGAACATAAGTCCACGTAGCTGTAAGAGTCCATACTCGCCTACTTGACCCTCTCCATGAGGGAGAAAATGCTCTGTTCCTGGACTTCCCTGTAGGATTGCCATCACCTGTGGGGAGCCAGGTAATTGATAAGAACGGTGTCACCACAGGTGCTGGCAATCCTACATTACCAGGGAAGTCCAGGAGCAGAGCATTTTCTCCCTCATGGAGAGGGTCAGGTAGGTAAGTATGTGTAAGACTGAAGATCTCTGTACAACGGCATCCTGGTCCGGACTCTCCAGACCACGTTTTTAATGATTTCTAGTTGGAAGACCTGATAGTAGTGTTATCCTGACGGCTGCTGCACAAGAGAGGACAACAAATGAATAACACTGGCCAAACCAGCCTTGCAAGGCCTAATTTCTCAAGTATGCACACATATAATTAGCTAATTTTCCTGCCTGCACCATTAACACCTAAATGATTAATTTCATAGTTCATTAAAGATGTCTTAACACGTTGCAGGACTGGTTGTCCTATTGGGCGGTGGAACATGACACAAGACAACAGGAGATCCGTGTTCTGCTCAGTCATCTCCATCCCTCAGGAGACTCATTTTCACAATGGCAAATCTATTTAGCTTCCTATCCCGAATTCTTCTTTTATTTGATATTATATTGGTATATCTGTCCGGGATGTAAAAGATATGTTTAATATGAGAGGGTGTCACATGACAGGAAGCAGACCAAACATGGAGTCTTTAATTGGCCCCTCCTCCATTTGCTTTCCAATTGATTCATTATATTCTTTAACATGAAGCAGAGTTTTCATATTCTGCCTGTATGATTTCCTAGCTACGCAATGTTCCCTTGATTGGTTTGTACTTATATGGCTGCCCTGCTCAGCTACTGGCCTGAGCCAGTCAGTCAGGAAACTCCAAGATGATCACATGACCGCAGAGGAGGAGCCCATTAAGAACATTATAAAGTTGCAATGGCTATTCAAGGCTGTCCCCTCACTGGTTGATGGGTTTAAAACATTGGTAGCATCATTGACGGTTTAGTCATCTAGTTGAGTGCTCTGTATGTACAGACCTCAGATATGGCACTGGTGCCATCGATGTTTGCCAGTCATCAGCCATCGGTGGTGGAATAATTTACTGTTGGTGGATGCAAAACCAACGATGGGCGGCCCCATGTCAAAGCCGCTCTACGGACTACAGCCAGGTGACTGTGGTTGTTATGGTAATCACAATCAAATTAGCAAACTGTAAATCGCTAGCAGCAGGATGAATCAGACCCATCTGAGCATTTCCTCAGAACTCTTGTTTAAACTGTTGGTTTACTTCAGCAAGATCAGTTTGCTTGCACAGCCGAAATTCCAGGCCAAGTCTAAACATGCACGGGGTTTACGAAAGGACACAGCGAGGAGTGCGGCTCGCCCCTGTCCCAGTATCATTGGTGAGAATTACCCTTCCCACACGTTCTCCTCAGAGCACTAACTCCCAGGATGAGAGGGAATGCCTATTCATCTGCAATTATTCATTTAATCAATTTCCCTAGACTGGCATTGTGCCAGCGTCAGGCAGACGGCTGGGTCGGCAGCGCACTCTTAATTATATTCAACGGCACTATAATGGAGACTGGTAGAACTATACGTGCCTTGCGTACAATCTCTGGGGAAATCAAGCGATAGTTCCTTTACTTATTATATAATCTACCGATATTTATGTATCCGATACCGCCAATGGCAAGAATAAACATTTACATCAGACTGAAGTGCCATCGGTATTATGATGTCATCAGAGAGGCTCTGTCCAATTGTGTTATATGACAGCACTCAAATTTGGAACGTTAACAGTCTCTAAGATAACATATAATTGGCACAGTAAAATTACAAGTGTTCTTGTACCATATAATATAAAAAGTGTAATGTCAATTATTTTCCCAGTTCCCCTTCTTTAATTCACTTTTACAAACTGCTCAGTTACTTAGTAATAAGGCAATTCACAAATATTGGGGCAGATGTATTAAGCCTTAACAAAAGATAAATGCAAGGGTGATAAGGAGAGATAAACGTCCAGCCAATCAGCTCTTTACTGACTTTTTTCAAACACAGGCTGTAGCATGGCAGTTAGCAGGTGATTGGCTGGACGTTTATCTCTCCTTGTATTTATCTCTTGTTGAAGCTTAATACATCTGCCCCAATGTTTGCCCTTTGTATTTACCTTTTCCAGTGTAGTTCAGTATTGATATGTTTTACACCTGTGTGTCAATTGTTCTGCGGTTCCCCCACGCCTGTGTGTGCAATGCTTACTAGATACCTTTAAATTATATTCTGAGTCAGCAATTCCTCCTAACCAGCTAAAATTGCCCAAGGAGGCATTCGGCAACGCAGCTCTTCAGGCAGATTCCTCATTACGTGGTCCCTTTAACTAGCTCCTATCCTGAGTGGTGACATGGAGAATTGGCTTTCACAACATCAAGACAGATAATCAAGCGATGAAGATAAATCACAGGTGGAAGAGGGTTCTAGGTGAGATGGCATACGCCCAGGCAGGATGGCACTCACCCAGGCTGTTATTTCACATGGGCACCACTGGTGGCAGTGTTCTTATGAGAGCACCTACCTGATGTTTTACACAGGAGATTGGCATTCTGATTGAATTGAATTTGAATGAATTGCTAGCATTGGTCTTGCGCCAGGCTGGATGATTTCCATTGAACCTTCCCGGCAGTGATTCCATCCGATTTGGTACCTTGGTGTCATTTTTGCATAAGATATATCTCATGCGAATGATCAAGCCGAGATATATATTGCATGAGATATATATCTTATGGTATACAATTGTACCATGAGATATATCTGATGGGCTTGGTTAGAGGGCAAGGGGGACCAGGAAACATCAGTCAAACCTCCTGCGATATATCGCATGCGCAAAAAGCACTACATTTTCCATCCGCTTCCGATCAATCAATGGGGGCAGTACGAGCGATCTAGGGGCTCCTAACCGACACTCGCGGGACCGTGCATCGGATCGGATGGAAAACACAAACAATTTGACACATTACACACAATATATCGTCCTACCGCTAGGGCCTGCAGCCCAGAGCCGTTTTATTACGTGTGACTCTGTGTGACTTCCATGGTAAACGTTTAATCAAAATGCACACTCGGTCACTGATACTACACACAGGCAACACTCTCACCAGTGACAACCACAAAAGTAAGTACAAACCGTACCACATATCACAGTTTGGATAGAACTAAATAAATGTGTGCACAGTAGTTTGGGAACGCCCCTTTAGTCTACATGCAGAATTCATATTGGCACATACTGACATCACTGACCTGAGAAACCACGGATGGGGACAATGAAAAGGTCAACCCCAGAAGGTCAACAGGCACATAGGGGGTTATTTTGGGTCACTCTTTCTGACAAATTCCTTCTTAGATGGACACAACCATGTGCACTGCAGGTGGGGCAGATGTAACATGTGCAGAGAGAATTAGATTTGGGTGGGGTTTTCCTTCAAAGTGAGATCTATATTGCAGTGTAAAAATAAAGCAGCCAGTATTTACCCTGCACAGAAACAAAATAACTCACCCAAATCTAACTCTCTCTGCACAAGTTACATCTGCCCCACCTGCAGTGCACATGGTTTTGTCCATCTAAGAAGGAATTTGTCAGAAAGAGTGAACCAAAATAACCCCCATAGACAAAAAGGTCAGCACAAAAAAGCAACCCTCATGTCGGCCTTTTTTGATGTGTCAACCTCATGCACGTCACCACTATGGTGTTGATCTATTGATTATCGACTTATTATCCGGATACCAGAAACCACGGCCATAGGTCCTGACACACACATAGTAGACTTTCACAAATAGGCAAATAAGGAAGAATTATAACAGACAGACCCTCTCTTGCCGTTGGCCTGGCCGCCACCAATAGAAGGACAGATGCATTAATAGAGATATATCATATGATCAAACCCCTTGGCGCGATATTGGCCGCACTCCACCTATGGGTGCCGGATTTTGCATGTTCCACATTCTCATGGAATTCGTCTTTCATGTGCGTTCCGCCTGGAATCCTCTCTCCCGATACCCCAATCTCAGCGCTACGCTGTGGTCGCAGCTCATGGCGAAACAAAAGTGGAATTCTAAGGCAGGTATTCAAATGAACGGCAGCGAATCCTGTTTTGGATTCACCGTGCACTCGCCATGATTCTCCATCCTCCACGATTCACCGCCAGCCCTCCGGTCACTGCATTCAACGCCTCAGGGGCTCGCTGTCTCTGAAGGTGAAAATACCCCAATAAGGCGACACGGCGGCGGAAGGCGTGATGGCGGACGGCCGGTGTATGGACAGGGCAGCCGCTGCGGAGGGAGAGAGGGCTGCAGCACTGAGTATCCACTGCAGGGAGGTCCGGGTGACCCAGGCAGCAGACAGCGCTGAGCTGGTCCCGCTCCCCTGCATATGTAATGAGCAGGACCCAGCGCAGTGAATATTTAATGAGCAGGTCCCCGCTCCCCTGCATATGTAATGAAAAAAACTAGCTGTGTAGCTTGTCAAGAAATAAAAATAGCAAGAGTCTTCAAATAATAAATAAACGGATTTTTAGGCACCAAAAACATTAATAAAAAACATTTATTAAGTACACATTACAGTTCACCTAAAAAAGATGTTGAAAGCAGAACAGAGAACTTCACCAAAAAAAAAAAAAAAACAGTGAACACAGTTCTCCATTCTGGCACTGAATACACTTTCGGCGAACTGTGCTGATTTTCACATTGAAAACCAAAATTGATTAGCAGCGAATTGGCCGGCATTCACTTTCAGCGAACAGTGATCATTGAATATGTTGAATATTATTTTCAGAGAAATTTCACTGTTTCACCGAAAAAAGCGGTTGAATATTGCCCTAAGGCTGCAGCTCAGACGTTCCCTCAGTTGCTGTCAAATTCAATTACACAATATTCCTGTCTACCGGGAGCACCGTTATGGGTCTCTGAAGATCCGGGATAAGGAATACCTCTGTATGCAGAGGCTTCTGGGCACACAGGATATCATAGAAGCACAAAGCTTCCAAACAAGATCAATCAGATACAAATCTGATCGATGCACATTGGATATTTTACATGTGTTTGAATGGGATGCAGTTAAAATCCCGGCGTTCGGAATCCCGACGGACGAAATCCCGACACCTTCTCCCTCCGTGGGTGTCCACGACACCCCTGGAGGGAGAATAACTTAGCGTGCCGAGCGTAGCGAGGGGGGGGGGGGGGCGATCCGGGATTTCGGCGGTCGGGATTCCGGCGTCGGGATTATGAACGCCGGGATTTCATACTGATTGAAATGTCATCGGAGACCTTAGCGGATCAATAACAGCATCAATGAGCAAAGTCAGGGTGGTTTGCTGGCAGGATGTGCTGCTGGTCCAGCTGAGAATAAATATCAAATAGCGGTTCCTATCTGCCGTTTCTGGGATATCTGAGTTTGTTTGCAAATACTACATTTCAGGCGCCATTGTGTTTGTTCCGTGTGTGTCTTATTTTAGATCTCGTGCTGACAGATGGAAAATGATTTTACGTCTGACATTTTATTAGAAGTCCTTAGCGCAGGATGAGGAGATTGTTGGAATATACATAATTGCATTTTATTTTATAAGATTTTTTTTATGGCCCGCTGAGGTCCAGCCGTAACGGAATCCTCCTGCTGCCACTGATGGGACAGAGGTCGCACCCCCCACCAAGGGCTATAAAACCATGCAGACCTGAGGCTAGCTGCATCACGATGTGCATTCTGGTTGCAATTAATGTGGAATGTGGGTGGCTGCAGGACAGCAGATCTGACAAACAGATGTTATCAGCAGATCCTGGCAGTTCCTCAATGCGAGCCTTTCATCCAACAACACAAACATGTTGTATAACTGCTGATATTTTCTGTGGAACAATAAGACGCCTCTGGTCTTGAATACATGGCAGGGGCGGATTGGCCCGTCGGGAAACTGGACCATTTCCCGGTGGGCCGGTCTGGATTTCGGACGCTTTCCCCTCTTACTGGGCCGCCGCTGTCTCCCCTGGCTGGGCCGCAGCCGCTAACCGCAGCCACCAACTCCTGGGGGCAGAGTGACATACCTAGTATGTTAGCCGATAGGCGCCGCACAGAAAGGGTGACTGGGATGGCTGCCAGTGATGAAGATGGCGATGGCCGGTGGTCCATGAGGAGAGCTACTGCCCATGCCCAAATGCAGCAGCTCCTCCTCCTCCCTTGGGACTTTGCGCCGCAGAGCCGAGCGAGTTTAACACAAAGCAAGGTCTCCCCCAGCAACCAGTCAGCGCCCACTGGGGCAGGGACCGATCTGAATCAAGGGCGTAACTACCATAGGTGCAGGGGGTGCAGCTGCTATGGGGCCCAGAGCTGAAAGGGGCCCACTTTGCCTGTCAAAGCACCATATGCTAAATAAATTTTTCAGCATTAGGTGATAAATAGCGGTCCTTAAAAACTTTTGCTATGGGGCCCACATGTATCTAGTTACGCCACTGATCTGAATGTTCAAAAAATATCCTCTGTAAAGCGCTGTGGAATATGTATGCACTATATAAGAAACTGTTAATAAATAATAAATAAATGTAATATGATATACAACAATACGTGCCTTGTAAATGATTGCCGCTTTAAAATCATGTCCGAGATTGGCCAGGATCTCACACCTCCGGCGAGAGCGGACTGTGGGGCAGATTTATTAAGCTTGGTGAAGTGATAAAGTGTCTGGTTTTTAATCACCGACCAATCAGCTCCTACCTGTGAAGTTACAGGCTTGGTTTGAAAAATGACAGGTAGGAGCTGATTGGCCGGTGATAAAAACCATACACTTTATCACTTCACCGAGCTTGATAAATTTACCCGTGTCACATGTGCCTACATCGTTCAATGCAGGATTCATTCTAACACCCTGCACCTTTTAAAACCTGCCTGGGGTGTCGCTATCTGCTGTGTTGCTTGTAGCACCGTGTGGTCTGTATTTCAGTGCTGAGAAACAGACCAGACTGTGCTAGAAACGGGTTTTGAAAGGTGGAGGATGCTAGAATCCACACTATGAACAATATCATAAACGATATAGTTTGTCTGGGGCACCGCCGATACTGAACAATATCGGCAGTGCCCTGAATCGCATTGTGCGTACCCCGCTTAAGTGATGTATCCAATTAGTCCTGATTTACTTTTAGCTGATTAAAATGGCCTCATGTCACAATAAGTGAGCGATGGTCATTATCAAGGTATCTAATTAGTGGACCTGCGATCACACAAATACACATGGGTCCAGTGGTTTGGCGTAACACCCAATTAGTGCGGATATCGGGGAGGGGGGGGGGGGGGATGACACTATATAAATAACTGGTAATAAATAGAATAATAAAAATAAATGTGCTTTTAATACATAGTTTTATATGGCGTTTCGCAGCTGGACTTCCTGGCGCCGGAGGTTTATTATTCATGTTATTCACACAAAGTCCTTTATTTACTGGCCAGGTGATAATACTACGTGTAAAGTAGCAATGATCAGGTTTCTCTACGTAATTACTTCCTCTGCTATGTTTTACACTGTGCAGTAGTACGCTCTTTGTAGTGGGAAAGGCGTGGGACTGCCAAAGCCCTTAAGCTCTCTCTCCCACCGGTACCCCACCCTGACGAGACCCCCACCCGTCTCTCATCTCTCCTTGTTTACCAAGGACAAAAGGTGGCACTGCTTGCAGAAAATCCCCTTGTCTTCTGTTGGTGGGGTGTTACCTGCCCTCAGGCCCGAAACCCTGCCAGGTCAGATCTCACAGAGAAGGTGCAACTGCAAACCTCCAAGCATTTCCTGAGAACTCACCTCTTTAGGCAGAGTATCAAATTCCAGAATCAGTCACATAACCTTCAGATACCTCTCCTGTCCAATCACATCCCCACTGTGCAGGCCACACATATCTACTCCTGTCCAATCACATCCCCACTGTACAGACCACACATATCCTCTACTATCCAATCACATCCCCACTGTACAGACCGCACATATCCTCTGTCCTATCCAATCACATCCCCACTGTACAGACCGCACATATCCTCTGTCCTATCCAATCACATCCCCACTGTACAGGCCACACATATCCTCTCCTATCCAATCACATCCCCACTGTACAGGCCACACATATCCTCTCCTATCCAATCACATCCCCACTGTACAGGCCACACATATCCTCTCCTATCCAATCAGATCCCCACTGTGCAGGCCACACATATCTACTCCTATCCAATCACATCCCCACTGTACAGGCCACACATATCCTCTCCTATCCAATCACATCCCCCCTGTACAGGCCACACATATCCTCTGTCCTATCCAATCACATCCCCCCTGTACAGGCCACACATATCCTCTGTCCTATCCAATCACATCCACACTGTACAGGCCACACATATCCTCTGTCCTATCCAATCACATCCACACTGTACAGGCCACACATATCCTCTGTCCTATCCAATCACATCCCCACTGTGCAGGCCACTCATATCTACTCCTATCCAATCACATCCCCACTGTGCAGGCCACTCATATCTACTCCTATCCAATCACATCCCCACTGTACAGGCCACACATATCCTCTCCTATCCAATCACATCCCCACTGTACAGGCCACACATATCTACTCCTATCCAATCACATCCCCACTGTGCAGGCCACTCATATCTACTCCTATCCAATCACATCCTCATTCATTGGGGTTGTTCCTATTTGGTGCGGACGATCCTCGAGTGTGAATCATCGCGGCACCGGACGCACTTTACAGCAGCCTGAACTCGCTTACAAAGCGATCACAATTCCATAGGGCTGCGAGCAATTTTAAGCAAATTTGGCCCAGCGAAGGGTGCGAGATTGGCTTAATTCGGGTGCCGTTTTCAGTGTTTAAATACATAAAAACGGCACCCAAATATCGTCGTTATCGTCCTGCGGCAGTGCCCATCATTAATGATATTCACTGCACACATTGGAGGATATATATGCGATTTTGTCAATGATCACTGACGATATAAATCACCTTGCAGAGTGACAAAGTGAAGAGAGATAAAGTGCCAGCCAATCAGCTCCTAACTGTCATGTTACAGGCTGTGTTTGAAAAATGACAGCTAGAAGCTGGCCAAGACTATCTATCTCCACGTCTTAGTACATCTGAGACTAGAGGCTGTATAATCTCCCCAATATTACATACAGTAGCCAAGAGTTTTGGGAAGAGGCGATCACAGACTGTGGAAGGAATCAGTGTAAGCCTACAGGGGTCCCGAGCTGACCCATCACATTATAATCCGATTATTCAATGCATCGCTGACCAATCCTCATAATAAGTAAAGGAGAAGAGAAAGTGACAGTGCGAGCCCATCGCTCAGGATAACGGTCTCTGGCTCCCAACCGCCGGCACCTAACAGGCCAAAATGTGGAGAAAAATCCCTATTTCTGTTCTCTGCATCTTGGCCAACTGAGAGCCACATTCCGCGGATAGTTCCCTGGCTGTGCAGTGGGATGAATGGTCTATATTCGGATTCAGGCAGAAATCAGCTCATTTGTCTATGTCACACTAAATCCAAAAGGCGAATCTAGAACATAACATTTAACCCCTTCTGCAACATTCTATTTGGCCAGAAAGACTGGAATTTTCATGTTCCCTTCCTGCACAATTTCTATCGACTGATAATGCACAAGGTAAAATGATGGGAGAGTGAATGTCAGGTTGCTACGGGTTACAACATTTGCACGCCACTTCTCAGAAATATTATATATGTAGTTATGCTGGAGCCATAGATTGCATAAGTGCTATATACTGCGGGGATAGTCGCTATAGAGGGGGTGTTTATGGTAACCATGTACATTGCGGTCCTTTGCATTCCTAACCGCCTATGTAAGTACATAGGCGATTAGTATGAATTCGATGTATGGCGGTACGTATCGCAAGTTGTTAGTACATCCCACCATAAGTCTGGTAGGCCTATGCAAAGCAGTCAGTATATTGAACATAAAAGTACAACAGTGGTTACCAGCCTCAGTCCTAATGGCTCACTAATTATAATACCCCTTTCACTTTTTTATTATTTTATTATTTCCAGCACTCTTATCTCATAAATTCCACTAAGTGAAAGCAAAAGTAATGAGTGAACACCTATAAAAATAAATGGTTTATTAAAATCAATGTTTACACTCCTTATTGAGTATGGAGTCCCCGTTCCAACACTCTCCCTGTCTTACCCTACCCAGTGAGTAGGGTTTTATCAGCCATTTATTTTTATTGGTGTGCACTCAGTTTATTTTATTATTTAATTATTTCCTGCGCTCTTATCTCATAAATTCCACTAAGTAAACTTTATTAAGAGCTGCTTATATACATACATACATCAGCGCGGAAATCAATTTAATTTTAAAATACCCCTTTTACACCAGAAAATGCAGAGACTTACCCGGGAATATGGTTCCTGGATCATGCAGGGATATTCGCGGGTTGGCCCCTTTGTCACCAGCCTAGTGCCTGCATTTTCTGGTGTGAGGGGGGGGGGGAGTTAGTGCAGGCGGCACGAGGCGGAGTGAGTGGGATGATGCTGGCGGGGCTGGCCTGGGATTGGCTCAGGGTGAAACTATACCCATTTTTCACCCGGTGGCTCCCAGCGGCGGGAAAAGCAGGAGACGCGTGACATTACTGTAGGCAGTGACTTGGTGCTCTCCACCAGTAGATACAGGCCAGACCCCCCTGACCGGAACCCGCCCCCCACAGGCCTGACCTCCCGAACCGGTACCTGCACCAACCCCACACGGACGGGATCTCCCGGGACTGGCACCCTGGCTGCCGCCATCTCCCAGACTCAACAGACTGACTCCGGTGAGCAGAACCCGGGTCAGTAGCTTTCACACCAGTGAGTAACCCAGGCTGGTCGCGGGAGTAACCCTACTAGCTATTCCATTTAAGCTCCGGTTAAATCTCTGTATCCTTGGAATACTATCCTTAGATTGCAGCTATCACAAAAGCAGACCAAGGCTTAATTGTAGGTCAGATCTACGTGTAATGTTACCGGACTCCTTATCAGTGGTATTCCTGGGATAAATTATTTAACTTATTTATTGATTTTTGACACATCAGATTCTAAACCGCCTGGTCCCAAGATGCTCTGTGTGACGACCATAAGTAAAATAGTTGTTTCTTCGCTGTGAATTACTGACGAAGGGACACTCTGTCTTTATCCATAACCTCTAGCAATAAATGTATACACAATTTGACATCATTACACACTGACCACCTCCCCCCTACTCTTCTAATATAGAGTGGAATGAAATGCATGTGTGGGTCTGCTACTCGGACAAAAGACCTACAGACAGGTATAACAGTGTAAACGGGCAGCACAGATGGTGTAGTGGTTAGCATTACTGCCTCACAGCACTGAGGTCAGGGGTTCTATTCCCACTATGGCCCTAACTGCGTGGAGTTTGTATATTCTCCCTGTGCCTGCGTGGGTTTCCTCCCACATTCCAAAAATATACTGGTAGGTTAATTGGCTCCCAACAAAATTAACCCTAGAATTAATGAATGTGTGTGTGCATGTACATGTGGTAGGGAATATAGATTGTAAGCTCCACCGGGGCAGGGGCTGATGTGAGTGTTCAAATATTCTCTGTAAAACGCTGCGGAATATGTGTGCGCTATATAAGAAACTGGTAATAAATAAACCCTGGAAATCTATCGTACAACCCATTAAGTTTTTGCTACAAAAAACACAGTTAGAAATAAAAGACTTCAAAGATGTGGGTGTGTCTAATTCAGTGAGTACACGCAGAAGAGAACAGCAGGGTGCTCAGGTACGGCACGCAGTACAGCAGGGTGCTCAGGTACGGCACGCAGTACAGCAGGGTGCTCAGGTACGGCACGCAGTACAGCAGGGTGCTCAGGTACGGCACGCAGTACAGCAGGGTGCTCAGGTACGGCACGCAGTACAGCAGGGTGCTCAGGTACGGCACGCAGTACAGCAGGGTGCCCAGGTACGGCACGCAGTACAGCAGGGTGCTCAGGTAGGCGGAAGGCCTTTCCTTAGCCAAACTTCAACTGAAAAGTGACTTTTTGTTTTTGCAGAAGTTAATAATATTAAAGACTTTCCATTACTGTCATAAAATAGTTACAGCAATGAAATAAGGCGACGCTCAGATACTGAAGGAGAACCAGAACATCCTTGTTTATTGTCTCTTTCATCAGCACATAGTAATACTCCTTTCACATCGCACCTTACCGGGTTCATGCCGGTTTCTTGCCGGTTCGATCCGGTAATTGGTGCAATGTGAAAGGGGTTACTGGGTCCTGCAAACCCGTAGCAACACGGCAATTCGTACCGGTCAAAAAAAGAAGGGTTGTTACCGGTTCGCTGCCGTGCTACTATGCGGTGCGAACGGGTTAATTGGGTCTGCCCCGCCCCCAGATGATGTCAGCGAATCGGCAATTGCTGAGGTCTGAACAGGCCAAAATGCAGGGTCGCACCGGGACTGAACTGTTTCAGAGTCCCAGTTCGACCCTGCATTCTGCAGTCTGAAAGCGGTATAAAAGAGTGAACAAGAATCTCACCTAAGTCATTAATAGTCACCTATAAAACGTGACGGTCATTGGTTGGGGACATTTATGTGAGTGACACTGATATCATCATACCTCTAATTTACAGTTTGGAATGTCTTAAATGTTTTAGTAACATATAAACCTTTATCTCTGTAACAGAGAATAACTGGGGACGTTCTGTGACTTGGACACAACCTAAACAGTTAACAGCTCCCAGTGATCACACACAACACACACTGTGCAAACATCCTGGGCTCAAGAACACAATTATGGACTGTAAAACAGGACTGGATGTGAGCATTACTGAGCCGTACTCACCAATCTGAGCGACCCCTTCACATAAGACTGGATCTTCTTTCTGCAAAGACCCTCAACAAAATTCCACAGCACCCAGGGTGCCTTCCTCTGCTCCCCTCCTCAGGCACCGCACATTCCCTGCAGTCCTCAGATCTGGAAGTATAGGCTGACGCCTCCTGATCACTTTCTGTTGGTTAAACTTTCCACTTATCCAGCCCCCAAATTAGGGGAGAGGGAGGGGGTGGCCCACTTTTTTTTTGGAGGTGATGCAAAGCCAATGTAATGTGATCACTCCTTATCACAGCCTGGGGTGGTCTCTAGAGGTAGGATTGAGCTATGCAGGTAGCGAACAAGCCTTGCAGCAAGGTGTTAATGCAGATTAGGGATGGGTATTGGCTGCACCTCCTCCAGGCAGCACACAGGGACAGACTAGCTCTTCCAGCAATGCAGTTGTTTGCAGATTACAGGACATGATTCATGCTATGGTGCAGAATCCTCCTCATCCTCCATTGTGGGGGTACAGATCATATTCCTGTCCAGGGCTGCAGAGTCAGGAAGCTGCTTCACCACCAGGCAGAAGTGCAGACTTCAGTGCGGCGTTTGGCTGGGGAAACTGCATGCTGCTGGTGGTGTGAAGCAAACCAGGAAGGGACTGGGCTCTTAAAGGACCAGCCCTGCAATAAGCATGTCAGGCTGTGATAATATCCTGCTCCTGTTTCCCCACATTGCTCTCAGTGGCCCGTCAGTAACTGTGGCTGCGTTACTGACATCAGGAATTCAATTCGCACAGATATTTTTATTCAATGGAGTTTGTATGTTTTCTCTGCGGTTTTCCTCATACAATCCATAAAACGTACTGGTGGTGTGGAAATTGGCTTCTGACTAAAAATAACCCGGAAATATAGATTGTAAGCTCCACTGGTTCAGGGGCTGATGTAACATGCTGCATAATCTGTTAAATAAGGACATAATTCAGAACATGGACTAACTTTTTACTATATAGCAGTGGTGTAGGAAGAGAGAAAGGGGCCCATACGCAGTCTTTGTCTGGGCCCCCTCCAGTGTAGCAGTGACTGTCAGCACTAGGGTCCCTAGAAGACCTTAGTCCTGTGCTACAGTCCAGCACTCATGTGCATGTCTCTGGGGAAATGGTGCGGTGCCATTTTACTGGTGATGTGTTTTGTACTGTGCATGTAGAAACTGCTGGTACTGCAGTATTGTTTCCCCTTGATTTGTGCAGCGTTGCTGCCACCAATGCGTGTCTCCGGACCAGTCAGTATCCAAGGAATGGTGCAGGGTGTGCGGTAGGGGCCCCCAAACCACCAAGTTGCAGAAACTGAAATAAAAAAAATTCCGTGCTAAAAGCACTACTGGGGACATCGGTAACCGCACTACTGAGCACATAATATGTAACTGGCACTACTGGGGACATCTTTAACAGCACTACTGGGGACATGATACATAACTGGCACTACTGGGGACATCTGTAACAGCACTACTGAGGACATGGTATGTAACTGGCACTAGTGGGGACATCTGTAACAGCACTACTGAGGACATGGTATGTAACTGGCACTAGTGGGGACATCTGTAATAGCACTACTGATGACATGATATGTAACTGGCACTACTGAGGGCATCTGTAACAGCACTACTGAGGACATGATATGTAACTGGCACTAGTGGGGACATCTGTAATAGCACTACTGAGCACATAATACGTAACTGGCACAACTGGGGACATCTGTAACAGCACTACTGAGTACATGATACATAACTGGCACTACTGTGGACATCTGTAACAGCACTACTGAGGACATGATATGTAACTGGCACTACTGGGGACATCTGTAATAGCACTACCGATTATAGATATGTAACTGGCACTACTGAGGACATGATATGTAACTGGCGCTACTGAGGACATGATGTGTAACTGGCACTACTGGGGACATCTGTAACCGCACTACTGAGGACATGATATGTAACTGGCACTACTGAGGACAAGGTTTGTAACTGGCACTACTGAGGACATGATGTGTAACTGGCACTACGGGGGACATCTGTAACAGCACTACTGAGGACATGATATGTAACTGGCACTACTGAGGACAAGGTTTGTAACTGGCACTACTGAGGACATGATATGTAACTGGCACTACTGAAGACATGATATGTAACTGGCACTACTGGGGACATCTGTTACAGCACTACTGAGGACATGATATGTAACTGGCATTACTGAGGACATGGTATGTAACTGGCACTACTGGGGACATCTGTAACAGCACTACTGAGGACATGATATGTAACTGGCATTACTGGGGAAATCTGTAACAGCACTACTGAGTACATGATACGTAACTGGCACTACTGGGGACATCTGTAATAGCACTACTGAGAACATGGTATGTAACTGGCACTACTAGGGACATCTGTAACAGCACTACTGAGGACATGATATGAACTGATGCTGATTTTAGTTCTACCAGCTATACCCCTATTTATACTGTATCTTTCTACACACCCTGTACGTTACCTTGTAATTTTTTTTTTTGCTATGTACGGCGCTGCGGACACTTTGTGGCGCCTTATAAATAAACGTACTACTAATACTAACTGGCACTACTGGGGACATCTGTAACAGCACTACTGAGGACATGATACGTAACTGGCACTACTGGGGACATCTGTAACTGCACTACTGAGGACATGGTATGTAACTGGCACTACTAGGGACATCTGTAACAGCACTACTGAGGACATGATATGTAACTGGCACTACTGAGTACATGATACGTAACTGGCACTACTCGGGACATCTGTAACAGCACTACTGAAGACATGATATGTAACTGGCACTATTGGGGACATCTGTAACAGCGCTACTGAGGACATGATATGTAACTGGCACTACTGGGGACATATGTAATAGCACTACTGAGGACATGGTATGTAACTGGCACTACTAGGGACATCTGTAACAGCACTACTGAGGACATGATACGTAACTGGCACTACTCGGGACATCTGTAACAGCACTACTGAAGACATGATATGTAACTAGCACTACTGGGGACATCTGTAACAGCACTACTGAGGACATGATATGTAACTGGCACTACTGAGTACATGATACGTAACTGGCACTACTGGGGACATCTGTAACAACACTACTGAGGACATGATATGTAACTGGCACTACTGAGGACATGACTGTAACTGGCACTACTGAGGACATGATATGTAACTGGCACTACTGAGGACATGACTGTAACTGGCACTAGTGGTGACATCTGTAACAACACTACTGAGGACATGATATGTAACTGGCACTACTGGGGACATGATATGAAACTGGCACTACTGAGGACATGGTATGTAACTGGCACTACTGAGGACATGATATGTAACTGGCACTACTGAGGACATGATATGTAACTGGCACTACTGGGGACATGATATGAAACTGGCACTACTGAGGACATGGTATGTAACTGGCACTACTGAGGACATGATATGTAACTGGCACTACTGAGGACATGATATGTAACTGGCACTACTGAGGACATGATATGTAACTGGCATACTAGTGAGGACATTTTTCGGCATTTAAATTAAGTACCTGAGATATTACACAAAAATTGTTTCATGTTTTGAAACATTGCTTTATGCATAAATAAAATATATTTGTGTATATTTCATGTGTTTGATCTGTTTGTACAACATAAATTCAAGATACCTCAAGATATATCATTGAAATATCAAAAACATTCTGAAATACGGAATAATCTGTTATCCAAAATTCTTCTGGTCCCGAGCATTTTGGATAAGGGATACTCAATCTGTATCTATACACACACACTTAAGGGGTGTACACATGGAATGTTCCTATTTTTCTCCTGCTTAGTCAATATTGTCTAGCATAGATTGCTTAGCATAGATTGACTGTGCAGGCAAGGCAAAAATCTTCTACCAAAATCTCACCGTGTGTACACCCCTCATTACTTAGACAAAATCTCTAAGAGAAAGCGAGGGCTGTATAGGCATGAGGGAATATAAGAGTCTGGGCATTTTGGGATGGTATGACAAAGCTAGAAATCAGAGTTCACTTACCCATAGAGGTGCAGTGTAGATGGGTAGCCAATCAGAGGTGGAAGGGGTGGTAGCTTAGGTAGAGGTATATAAAGGGTAGTCAGATGATCCATCTTCCTCTCGAGTCTGGATTCCCACCCTCCCTCCCTTGTTCTAAACTACCACCTGGCCTTTGGCCTTCACCCAAATTTGGCTCTCATTAATTTCAATCTTAATTGGCGGGAGGGCGCTCTCGATCAGCAGTCAAGTTTGAAGTACAGGAGGTCACTGTGAGGTATTGCCACCCTCTGCCAGGAATGCTGGTGAGTCCTGCCCCCGAGGGGGGACGTAGGACACTTACTAGAACTGTCCTCACCATGCACTAGGAGGGGCGGCAAGACAGTCACAGCGCAGGCTGGCTTTGAATCCAATGGGGGCGGTTCATCGCCCTGGTTACAAGTTGGGGCGTTGTAGTCGCCGCCATTGTTAACGTTTTATGACTTAGCTGGTCTCCAAGCGCTCTCCAGGCCATCCCTTTTCAATAGGGTCATACCACAATAAATACCCTTGACCTTTTAAACTTATGCAGTGGTTGTCCGTGTGGTTATTTCAGGTCACGTGTCCGTGTGATTTACTTCTAAGGGTAATCAAGGTTTAAGTTAGAAGAAAAGGTTAATCGCAATAATACAGTAGACGCCTTAGTCAAAATCTCCAGTGCATCTACTCAAAATTGCTTAGTAAAAATTGTCCATTAGCCAATATCTCCCCATGTGTACAGCCCTAAACACAGAAATGACCTTAGATGCGCTAAAGAGTAACAGCAGATGCTCTATAGATACCCCATGTTAGTGGGAGACAGTGAGGGATAGAAATAGCAGTAATAGAGTGCGCTATTAGATCCCACCTTCTTCTTATAGAAGGTGAGCTACTTATGGCATCCAGGCAATTCAAACAGGGATGAAAATTGGTGAAATATAGAATATATAGAATACATTATAACCTTATTTAGAGTCCTATGGCATACCTCCCAACTTCTTGAATGCTTGCAGCTGGACTTCTGCTCGGTGCGCGCCCGATAAAGGGGCGGGGCTGCCGGGCGCCATCTTCACTCCAGTCCAGGAGAGTGAATGTTGTGGACGTTCTGGCCGCCTGCCTCACACCCGCTCGCAATCCTGCTGCTGCTATAATTATATTATATAATTTATATATAGTGCACTGTATATTATTTATTTATTTTACATAGATAATCCACCACTGTGGTTCCATTTAAGGCTGACAGTGCTGTGTCCAGGGCCAGTGGTACTGCAGTGCTTACTGCTGTATACTATATATATTATTGACAGTCCAGTTAGTGCTGTAGTATTTAGTTCAGTCCATTCCAGTCATTGATACTATGTATAGTCCAGTTCAGTCCAGTCCAGTGAAAGTGCTCTATAGTTCAGTCCAGTGACTCTGTGTATAGTCCAGTGATCTTGCAGCATAAGTCCAGTCCAGTGGCACTAACGTTAAAGTTAATTGGGTACTGCTGCATAAGTCCACACTGCCGTTAAAGTACACTGATATTGCTGATTAAGCCAGTGGCACTGAAGTCCAGTGGTACAGCCGACAGCCTTATATGTCCAGTGACAGTACAGTGTACAAGAACCACTTCCTCCTAGTGCTGAAGATGCTGCCATAGAACATGAAATGCCATCAACATCGTCTACCAAGGCCGATGCCCAATGTCATCGTAGAGGGCATGTATAATCCAAAATGCCAACATTCAGTAACTTGAAGAAAAATAAATAAATGTAAATCGATTGAGGAGGAATGTAAGCTTGCCAATAAGCCATTTACGATGCGGAGTGGCAAGGAATGGCTAAGGCCGTGGTCTATATTCATGACTAGTGGTGCAGCTTCACGCGACAATAGAAGCCCTCCTCCTCCTCCTCCTCCCCTCGCTAGAAATTTTAAGAGTTAAGCTGTCATCAAAAACACAGCAAACAACTGTACCTTCTATAGACATGGTATCACAAACCCCCAAGGAAAGTCCAGGGGTGTTGGTGGTTGTGATGCCTGTCTTTTCTATCACTGTATGGGAAGTGGTGCCTCCTTCCAACATTTGCACGCCCTCTGGATATGCTGGAAGGATCACCCGCAGTGCAGTTCCTGATATTGAAGGTGTCACTGTTGAAGTACACCAGGAGGAGGATATTGATGTAGCTGGCGCTGAGGAGGAAGTTGATGAGGAGGATGCTGCTGATGGTGATGTAGTTTGCTTAAATGAGGCACCAGACGAGACAGTTGTCCGTGGGATGCAAAAGGCCGTAGCCATGCCTGTGCAGAAGACCAAAAATCCACCTCTTTTGGTCTGGAATTATGTTTGGGATTCGGTATGGTCAAAATCCCGACGCTGGAATCCCGACAAGGGGGGGGGGACGTGGATAGCCCCCCCTTGCGGACACCCACGGAGGGAGAAAGTTTCGGGATTTCGGCGGTCGGGATTCCGGCATCGGGATTTTGACCACGGGATTCCGACCGCATCCCATTTTTATCCAGATCCGGACAATTGTCTCGCCATATGTAGCCTATGCAAAGCTGCAATAAGCAGGGGTAAGGTCATTGGCCACCTAGGGACATCCTCCCTTATACGTCACCTGAAGTTAGTTCATAAGTCACTGTTTGATACAGAAACTGTGGCTAGGACCGTAAGCAGTCCAGGGACACCTAAATCCCTTGATCCTGTTGTATCCAAGTGCCTGAAACCACACCAGCAAGTCACTCCTCATCAATTTCCTCCTCCATCCGGATCGGAGGTAGTCCCGCAGGCCATGTCACCGGCACGACTGACTCCTCTTGTATCCGGGATTCCTCCAGAGGATCCTGCAACGTAGCGCCAGGGGATGACGAAGTCCGTTCCGGTGACGAAACGCGCTGGGGGTGGCCTGTTTGGTCTGCCGTTGTGACATCCTCTGTATCCACCAATGATCCAGAAATCCTCCAGCTGACTCCTGACGTGGCGGTGAGAGCGCTCGGTCTGAAGTCCCTGACCTGCAGATAGGGTCGTAATATGGATATATGTTTGAGATGCATGTAAAATGAATTAGAGATAGATTGAATGTGGGGAACAAAGAACAGTTCAGAGTCGAGGATGACTCCTAGGCAGCGAGATTGTGGGGTAGGGTAAATTGTCGAGTTGTCAACAGTTATGGAGCTATCAGGATGGTAACTGCTGTTGGCTGGTGGAATATAATTAATTCTGTTTTGGAAATGTTGAGTTTGAGGTGGCGAGAAGACATCCAAAAGGTTGTAGATTATGTTCTGCTATGGGAATTTTGTACCATGTTAGTTTATGACTCCAGGACCTAGGATAGGTATTAAGCAGAGGAGGAAACCTACTGTGCCCTGAGGTTAGGTGGAGCTCTGTGATAGGTGCAATCTAATCCCAGGCCTGGTACTTATTAGGTGCCGTGATGGGTTACATTGGTGACCCCGGGCTGTTATTCATTGATTGGCGGCCAGATTAGGAGCTGATTGGATGACAGCTTATCACTTTTTGATGCTTGATACATCTGGCCCTCAGACTCTCATATATTGCATTGGTTGGGATTCTGAGCCGACACCTCATAGTCCACCTTTTGGTACTTGGAACGCACTTCTAGTACGGTATTTCTTACCTGTCAATGGCTGTACCTTACCTGGACTTTACCGTGCCCTTCAATTAATGCGAGATTACACCTCTCGCTCCCTTACTTACTGCACAACCATCTGTGGTCTTAGGTCCCAGGTAAACCAGTTTCCATCTTCATGCACCTTTGTCTTTCACATTCATGGACATCAATAGACAACTATGCCTGAGATCAGGACCATCCTGTGTTACCTGATATGTCCGCATTCGCACAAAGTCATCTGTTGCAGCTGCCGTTCCCTGAAGTCTGTTTACACAAGGCGCCTCCTGTGGCATTAGCATAATGTCGCCCAGCCGATGCATTCCAAGTCTCAGCGGCTGTGGTTTAGCGTCCATTACGCAGCAAGTTCCACAATACTTACAATTCCATTTCTTTATGAATTAACTTCTTGCTTTGAGCGCCCCCTAGTGCACAGAGGGGAAAATAGGCGACCTGTTATTCTGTTATGGATATAATTATATTAGCACTCAATACAATGCAGATGTAAGCGCAACTGGGAGACAGTACTAGGTCTATTGTGATCTATATCCATTTGATTGTAATGGATCTTAATCAATGTTTTGCTTCCAAGAATAAAGCACACATTTATTAGCATTTAAAACTTAGTATACAACATTTTAAAATTAAAATATTAATAAAAATTGTTGAAACAAAAATAAAAACTTATATATAGTATACAGCATATAAAAAAATAATTGATCAGATATGTTAATGCTTTTGTAATACTTCCAAGATCCCCCAATTACTATGGACACCTCCTCTGTTCTAGATAACAGGTCTGAGTTTAGTTGTCTCGTTTGTTTATCACCATGGGAACAATGAAACAGAACGGACATTGTGATCTATATGTGATATCAATATCACTGCGCCAGGGCCGGTGTAACGCTACTCAGCACCCTAGGCAAAACTTCAACCAACTCCCCCCCCCCCCAAAAAAATCACGTGGTCTCCCCAGCCGCCCCAGGAAGATGGGCAAGTCCCCTGCTTTCCCTGGAGGCCCTCTGCACCCTCCCCTTTGCCACCCACAAAAGAGTACAAGGAGGAGGGTAGCAGCAATGTAGGCAAGTATGTCTCAAGGGAAAGGGAAAAGTATGGCGGTGTGAGGTCTTAAAAGTTCCACAGTTGCCACCTGCATTAAGTACAAGGATCCTCATAGACATCCTTGAATTTTTGATTTGCCGACTTGGTGGCGCCCCCCTCCCCAGATTCTGGCGCCCTAGGCAGATGCCTAAAGCTGCCTAATGGTAGAGCCGGCCCTGCACTGCGCTCGCCATGCTTCCAAGCCCAACATCAATGAAGATAGAGTTTAATCGAGCTTAAATCCTATAAAATTGACCTTCAGTAAATATTTGTTTCTGAAATAACCTCATGAGATACTGTTCTACGGCTGTTCTACGCCACCTTGTAGCTTTCATAGTCACGATGTTACATGCAGTTCATACTGACATAGAATAAGATACTGGGCAAGATCTACAAAGGTGAGAAATTTGTAAATGAGAGCGACACCAATGCATCATATACTGTTCATTCTAGCACCCTGCATCTATCAAAACCCATGCAGTTCCTCTTCCCTGCCTGGAGGTCTCTCTCTGCTGGGGTGCTTATAGCACAGGTCTAGTGTGCATATCAGTGCTGAAATACAGAACACACTGTGCTAGATGCAAAATGGCAGAAAGAGACACCCCAGGCAGGGAAGAGGAACTAGAAGAGTTTGGAAAGATGCAGGGTGCTAGACTGACACTGTAGGCATAATACAAAAAAATGTTTAATACAAATACCATGTAATAGGTGCATACAAAAAATAATAACAAATAATCAGCTAGAAACATCAGTAATACTACAGTACATATATAGAATAAGAAAGTGCCATTAGGTAACAGGCCAACGCTTATATGACGTTCTAATATGTCGGAGGAGATGAGAATTAGAGAACAGGGTAGTAGCTGCCTGGTCACAGATGTCCTGTCAGTCTCAGGCACTCACCAATGTCCCGGGTAGTGGATGTATCCATTGGAGCAGCCCATGATAACGTACACCCTGCAGCCATTGCCGGAGGAACACAAGCTGGTGGTGGCAGCGTTATGGTCTGTAGACTGTTTCCGTGGCATTCTCTGGGCCCAGTCATCCACCTGTGGAAGCACTATAGATCACTTTGGTTATGAATCCATCCTTGCACATCACATATACCCGAATCCATCCTTGCACATCACATATACCCATTCATGCTGATTGTCTTCTCTGGGGCAGATGGGATCTTACAGCAACAATGCGACATTACACAAGGCTAAAAATGTCTGACAGTGATCGGATAAGCACAACGTCATGGTCGCTCTATGGAAACTCTGCCATGTACCCTCCAGCCACTGTGGAATGCACTGCAGTCAGCATGTCTCCAGCGACCTGTGCCAGCCTAGCAACACCTCACCAAGGGTGACATTTAATAGGATGAGAGAATCAGAAAGTGAGAGATTTGGGAAGAAATCTCCAGGTTTTTTTTAAAGCGGCAATCATTTACACTGCAAAATCAAATCTCTCACTTCCTGAATCTCTCATCCTATTAAATCTCACCCCAAGTCTCTACCAGCCCGTCTACAGGGCCGCCAAGAGAAATTCTGGGCCCCGGTACAACAACTTCCTGGGGCCCCCACGGGTGGAGATCCCACACACTCACTGTTTCCAAGGTGGATACACGTACAAAAATTGACACTGTAATGTCTATTACACATGTCAGACATCCATTACATATTATACCACATGCCATAATGCTCATTACACGTTATGCCACACACCGTAATGCTCATTGCATATTAAGAAGTTAACATGCTCTACCAGGGGTTAACATGCTCTGTCAGGGGTTAACATTCTGTGCCATGGATTAACCTGTCTGCCCTGATTTACATGCTCTGCCAGGGGTTAACATGCTCTGCCAGGGGTTACATGCTCTTTGCAAAGGATTTACACATACCCTCCAACATGGCCCATTTCATTAGGTACAAAATGCTCTGTTCCTGGACTTCCCTGCCAGTGGCAATTACAGATGTGAGCCTGCAGCACAGTCCAATATTCAAAAGGGGGGGTCACATATACTGCCACCCCAAGCATCACTGTCCTGGATTCACTGGCAGTTGATGTGACTGCCCCTCTTTGAATTTTGGACTGTGCTGGAGTCCAACCTCTGTAACTGCCACTGGCAGGGAAGTCCAGGAACATAGCATTTTGTACCTAATGGAATGGGTCATGTTAGGGGTACTTGCCACCAAATAAAAAAAAAACCTGTGTGTCCAGACCAGGGCCCCCCTGACAGGCCCGGGTAAATTGTACCTGCTCCCCCCCTCTCTCGGCACCCCTGCCCGTCTAGCCGATGTCCGTGCTGCAGACGGCGGTTACATCCAGGAATAGAGCATTATGTCCCTCCTGGAGAGGTTCATGTTGGGAGGTATGCTGACCTGTTTCCCTGGTTACCCAGCAGCTGCACAGGTGTACTCATTACTCACTGACCTGTTTCCCTGGTTACCCAGCAGCTGCACATGTGCACTCGTTACTCACTGACCTGTTTTCCTGGTTACCAGCAGCTGCACAGGTGCACTCGTTACTCACTGACCTGTTTTCTTGGTTACCCAGCAGGAGCACAGGTGCACTCATTACTCACAGACCTGTTTCCCTGGTTACCCAGCAGGACCACAGGTGCACTCATTACTCACTGACCTGTTTCCCAGGAGGTGCATAGGTGCACTCATTACTCACTGACCTGTTTCCCTGGTTACCCAGCAGGAGCACAGGTGCACTCATTACTCACTTACCTGTTTCCCAGGTCACCCAGCAGGTGCTCAGATGCACTCATTACTCACAGACCTGTTTCCCAGGTTACCCAGCAGATGCACAGGTGGAGCTAATTATTTTACTTGTGCTTCTGTGGGGAACCTAGGAAACATTAACTGTTTAAGAAGCTAAGTGGATAAGACATTATATTACATCAATTTGTTTTCTGCAATTGCAATACTTCACACACAAAAAAAAAAAAACAAGGATTCTAAAATTTCGAAGAGGTCACAGGAGAATTATTTAATTGTTTGTGACGGAGGTAAATGAATCACGGAGTGTATAGCTTACGCTAACTTCTGACTGTCAATTTTATAAATAAATGTATATCTATTTTAAGATCAGAGTGTGACTGTGACACTGTTGCTAAATGTGTGTTAAGAAATCTATAACTTCACAAATATAGTTATATCCCAAATACTTTTAACTCTTTACCGTTTACTATTGTGGTGATCATTGCACTCAGATTGTATATAGAAACTTCCATATATACTACACGTTCTGTATTTTGTATTACTATACGGAGAAGGGCAGAACCTGGGCGAGACGTTTGATAAGGCCCGTATACTGGTTGTGGCTTTAGTATGAGCTAACCACAGGATAATTATATTAAGAGACTTGAACATTTGACATTATTTTAGTATCACCTGAATGCATGAAAGGGCTTTTGAAACATTTTTTTCCTTTTTTATTTATTTTTTGTAACCAGATCGCATTTCCCATACCTAATGGGAAATGCGATCTGGCTGAATTTACGCTTTTCCACCCTACAACCCAAACATTTGCAACCTGACAACAATGAAAGGCACCTTCCAATCCTCAACATGCTTCGGCCACACTCCTCATGCTTAATTGCTTTTGTACCATTTTAGCCCCTGACGCCACCCACATTGCTTGATTGGTTCGGTAGTTTCTACCCACGACTCCTGTCACACGATTGATTGATTCAGTATAGTCCCCGCCTCCAACCTCCACATGTGTTTGTTGCTGATCACTCCCAACTAAACTGTGTAATTTTCTAATGACTGCACTCCATGTCTACACGTCTATGTCATCTATATGAATGGAGTTCAAGGTCTTCCTCCCCTGAAGAGAAGGGAGCCAGCAGAAATTAATTGATGTTAATGAAGCACAGAGCAATCAATGCTCCATCCTTAATTAGCATAAATTAGGATGCTAGCAATATCATCATGTTTAATGTGCAGCGCACCAAACCTGATGCTCTCACATGCAATCGCGTGAGAGTGCACATCGCTGGTACACACTGAGCAATGTAGGCGATACGTTGGTCCGATAACCTGCTCAGATGGCGTATCGCTCAGTGTGTGCCCAGATTGGCATTACGGAGAAGACTATTGTTCTTCCTGCCATGTTGTGTTCCCTCCAGGTTATTTTAGCAGGGTGTAGCGCCCTGGCCAATATTTAAAGGGAAAAACACACCCTGTCCACATAACCGGGCCATGGGTCCCCGCCACCATGTGAATAGATGCCATGTGCATGGCATTTTTTCACTGTGGCCAGAGAGCATCGTTGCTGACCAGACCCGCCCACCTTTCTGACACTGCTGGCCAGACCTGCCCACATTTGTGACATCTGCAGGCCAGACCTGCCCACATTTGTGACATCTGCTGGCCCGCTACCCCGTGCGCCTGACCCTGCAAGGATTGCTACCATGGCTACCCATCCCTTCCCGATTTCCATATTCACATTTCCCATCACTACACTGATAATCATCTATACCAGTAGCATGGTATACGGACGGTAAGTCAACATACATTGAGTCCACCACTGAAGGTCTACACATGAAAAAGGTCAATAGGGTCAACACAAGCATTAGGTCAACATTGGGAAGGTCGACATGTTTTTTTTTTCACTTTTTTTGAGCCATGTGCCGACAGGTGGTATTTCATGCTCCATTAACAAGGGCCTTGAACTACACATCCCAGCATGCTCTGCTTTAGTTTTGCTATTTGGCCATGCTAAATCTGATGCAGAGCATGCTGGGATGTGTAGTTCAACAACGGCTGGAGTGTCAAGGTTAGCCATCAAGGAACTAGGGCGTGGTGGGAGAATATAATAGTGTGCTGAGCGTAGCAGGGGAGCGCGGTGCACTGTTTCGGTGTCCATGTCGACATCCAGGATAAAAAAAAGGGGAGTTCTGGTAAAACCTACCTTCGGTTAACTCCCTTTCTTCAAGGTTCCTGGGCCCACAGGGATTACATTGGGGTTGTAGGCGGATCCAGAGTACCAGGCACCAACTTCTCCAAAGCTTCCCATCATGCCTGGCTCCCCTCCCCTACAACCCCGCCTCCTTGCTAGGCTAGTCAGTTATTTTATCCAGCACCAGCAGAAAGCAGAGTAGGACAGAGTACACAACACAGGCACGCACATGTACACTCCTGCAAGTATATAAAAGGCCAGCGACTAGACCGCATGCCCCACAGACATCAGGCGCCCTGTGGGCCCAGAAAACTCGAAGGGAGTTAACCGAAGGTAGTACCATAACTCCCCTTTTCATCTTCAAGGTTCCTGGGTCCCACAGGGAATACATCGGGGATGTCCTAAAGAGGTATTCTGAAGTGCCCGTAGAACTTGGCACCCAAACACAGCATCTTGGGAAGCAAATGTATCAAAGGCATAGAACCTCAGAAATGTGTGGACCGAGGAGCACGTTGCTGCCTTGCACAGCTGCTCAGCGGAAGCACCGCGCCTAGCAGCCCACAACGGACCAACTGACCTAGACAAGTCTGCAGAGACTGAAGAAGGTCACAGGAGATTGGCCTTCTCATAAGCCTGCTGGATTGCCATTCTGATCCAGTGAGCTAAGGACTGCTTGTAAACAATCCATATGGAACAAACAAAGTGTCTGAGCGTCTAATGCAGGCATGTCCAAACTATGGCCCTCCAGCTGTTGTGAAACTACAAGTCCCATCATGCCTTGCCACCGTTTTGCTATTATTTAATGCTGAAACTATGGAAAAGCATGCTGGGATGTGTAGTTTCACAACAGCTGGAGGGCCACAGTTTGGACATGCCTGGTCTAAAGGATTCAGTCCGTTGGACATATATCTTGAGTGCCCGCACCATGTCCAAAGATTTCTCCTTGGAAGACAACTTGGAGGAAGTTAGTATAGGAACCACGATTTCCTGGTTCACATGGAACTTTGAAACAACCTTAGGAAGGGAAGAGGGCCTATTCCTAAGAACGGCCCTATCTTTATGAAACACCAGGAACGGGGAGCGACAAGATAACTCCCCTAAATCTGATAATCTTCTGGCTGAGGCAATAGCCATCAGAAAAACCACCTTGGCTGAAAGCCACTTCAACTCAAATGAGTGCAAAGATTCGAAGGGCGGTTCAGAGAGAGCTGCTAAAACTACCGACAGGTCCCATGGAGCTACCGGAGGAGTGTACAGGGGCTGAATCCTCAGCACCCCCTGAAAGAATGTGCGTACGTCTGGTAAAATGGCCAGTTGCCTTTGAAACCACATTAAGACAAACCCTTATCCAGACCATTCTGAAGGAAGGACAACAATCGTGCCACCTTAATTTGTTTTGTATCGAGCGATCTTGCCTTACACCAGATAAAGTATGTGTGCCACACCCTAGAATAAAGTCTCTTCAAATTTAGCCTCTTGAGATCCAGGTGCAAGCAAGGCCCCTGACAGATCTCTCCGCAGAGGTAAATGAAATAGAGGAGCAGCTGACAGCTGTACTAGATCGGAGAACCAGTGTTGCCTGGGCCACACTGGAGCTACAACAATTAGGCTTCCTCCCTCCTGCTTGAACTTCCTGAGAACTCGAGGAAGAGACACCGGTGGATAAATGTATGGCAGACGAAAGTTCCATGGTACTGATAGAGTGTCCATGAATGCTGCTAGAGGATCTCTGGCTCTGGAACCGAACAACGGTACCTTGCAATTGTACCGAGAGGCCATCAGCTCAACATTCAGAGTGGACCACACCTCCTGGCTATTTGACAAAATACCTTGGGGTGTAGGGACCATTCTCCCACGTGGATGCCTTGGCGACTCAGGAAGTCTGCCTCCCAATTCAGTATTCCTGGCAGGAACACAGCTGAGATGGCTTGCACGTGACTCTTGGCCCATTGGAGGATCTTTGACACCTCCCTCATGGCTTTTATGCTATTTGTACCCCCTTGGTGGTTTATATAAGCCACCTTGGTTGCATTCTCGGACTGTATCTGAACAGGTCTGCCCTGTTACAAATACTGTGACAACTGGAGGGTGTTGCAAGAGGTTTATGGATAGACTGGATTCCTCCTGAGACCACTTTCATTGCAAGGACCGCGATACTACTCCAGCTCCCCAACCCCGCAGGCTTGCGTCCATAGTAAGGAGGACCCATTGTGAGATCCAAAATGGCCTTCCCACCTGCAGGCAGGAGTCTGTAGAGATGCTCGTACTTCCATGGTGAAGCCGTCCCATCTGGTCAGGATCAGTCTAAGCAGTGGACGAGAATGAAACTGCGCCCACTCAACCATCAGACCCAGAATCTTCATGGCCTGATGTATAGAGACTCTCTGTAACTGAAGGAAACTTTGAATCTTGGCCTGCACTAGCTGGCCCTTTTCTGAAGGGAGAATTATCCTCTGCAAGTGGGAATCCAGCAGAGCTCCCAGATGTATCATTTGTCTGGAGGGAACTAGAGCTGACTTCTAGTTTATCAGCCATCCATGGGACTTAAGGACTGTTTCTGTCAACTGAAGATGAACCAACAATGTTTCCTGTGAATTGGCCAAAATAAGTATGTCGTCCAGGTAGGGAAGTACTTCGACCCCCTGCCGTCTTAGAGATGGCAAACCACAGGAACTGCTGGTGAGATAGAGCAATGGGGACATGTAGAAATGCATCTTGTATGTCCAGAGACACCATGTCTGTCAATACAATGGACCTAAGAGTCTCCATACGGAACTTTGACACCTTCACTGACCTGTTCAGTGATTTTAGATTTAGGATAGGCCTGAATGTCCCGTTTGGTTTTGGAACCAAGAATAGGGTTGAATAATACCCTTGGCTCCACTGATGCTGAGGTACTGGTACTATCACCCTGGATTGCGTCCACTTGATGTGAACAGGTCCTTTTCAGCAGATCTTTTGGTAGATTTCAAGGAAGATATTGTTTTGGGGGGCACCCTTTGAAGGACACGGCGTAGCCACGGGTCACCACTTCTCTCACCCAAGCGTCTGATGATGTCCCGAACCACTCCTTTGAGAAGTATAGTCGCCCCACCCGTCCGGCGGAGGGCTTGTCTGGTTTAGGAGCATCCCAGGGCTGTCTTGACTTGGGTTTGGCTGTTTTGGCTTTAATGAATTTTCTGCTGAACACCTGTCCCTTGCTTTTTCCTGTTTGGCCGAAAGGAACTGACCTCGGGCCGAGTAGATACCAAGGCTGAGAGGAGGCATGCTGTCGTGGCTGCAGCCAATGAAGCAACTATTTTATTTAACGCTTCCCCAAACAGAACCGCTCCTGCGAGAGGTAAAACTTCCAATGCCTTTTTGGACTCAGTGTCCACCTTCCAGGACCATAGCCAGAGTATGTGTCTGGCCAGTATCACAGTGGAGACTTTAGCAGTCAGTTGCCCTGCATCTATCATGGCTTCTGAAATGTAATGTAAGCCGCGGCTTAATGTGTGACAAGTAGGCCGCGCATTCCTCTGAAATATCCATAGGAAGTTCAGCCTCAATCACCTTTAACCATTCCTGCATAGCTCTTGCCGCCCAGGACGTGGCAATAGCGGACCTGTTAACTGCTCCTGCCAGACAAAATATTGACTTTAGGCATTGCTCCAGACATCTATCAGTGAAATCTCTTAGGGACGCGGTCGAAATGACCGGCAACACTGAGGGTTTTACCAGCCGGGTCACATGGGAGTCCACCGGAGGTGAATTTTCCCATAACTTCCTATCCTCCATTTGGGATAGGATATCTAGTAGTAACCCTTTTAGGTATTGTAAATATATTTCCTGGGGTTTTCCACATCCCCGTTCTAATTCCCATTAAATGATCTGAACGAGGGAATTCAGCAGTGATCCCTTTGCGGGATTTAAACACATCCACTTTCTGCGCCACTGGCGTCGGCTCCTCCTCATCAGATGCACATTTGCCACCGTGTCAGCCACCTCAGGATCACCCTCAGAGGTGTCCACGTCATTATCACCCGCTTCCCCATCTGAAGAATCAGTGGAATCTGTCAGCAATGTCGATTGTGACGACATCTGCTTTATGGGTCTTTTAAAACCCTGTGTAACAGCCTTATTAGCATTTTGAGCTGCCAAAGACGGTGTTAAAGACCACATAGGTTTCAGATAAAGAATCCACCAATGGGGGAGTTGCCTGAACAAAAGGTGTAGGAGCTGAGGGAGCTGCAGGTGACAGCCTATCCACTAAAGTGCCCAGCAAAAGCTGCTGGACTTGTGGAGCTGTCTTGCCCACATACCAGTGAGTGCTGTAAAACACTGTCACACAAGATGTTTTTACAGGGGAGCAGCACTTAGCCATCCAGGGAGCCTGTCAGTGGTAAAGATGGCTGCCAGCATCTGGGAGAGGAGCTGGAAGCGCAAATCTGCAGCAAATGGGCGCCCAGCAGTGAGGTGAACTGGCGCCCAAAGCTGGGGGGAGGGGCCGCAGACTAGCACCACCTCCCTCTATGCTGGACTTCACCCACCGGTAAAATGGAGCCCAATTTGAAAATGGAGGACAGCTTTCCTCTCAGAAGAGCTGCCTCCTCTCCCTATCCCTGGTGGGCTAGTGTCCATGCCAGCACTGTGACCTGCTCCCACAGTGAGACAGTCAGAACAGCGATTTGTGCTCTCTCAGAGATCGCTTACCCTCCCGCGGTCTGGCCACGCTGTCCAGGAAGATTCTTCTGTCCACTCTCCTGTGTACGACCCATGGGCGACAGGCGGTAAGGGACGACGGCTGGGTGTTGGAGCCAGTGCTGCAGCGGCTATGCTTGCAGTGCTGATGGCTCAGTGTAAAATATAAGGAAAAATTTGAAAGTAAAAGTTAATGAAAAAGCTAGGGATTGCTATTCAAGCAATCCAAGGAGACAAACACTGGTGCAACTGCTTCCTGCAAGCACCAACAAAAAACGGACTAGCCTGGCACGGAGGCGGGGTTATAGGGGAGAGGAGCCAGGCATGATGGGAAGCTGAAAGCTTTGGAGAAGTTGGTGCCTCTAGATCCACCTACAACCCCAATGTAATTCCCTGTGGGACCCAGGAACCCTGAAGAAGAAAGTGAATGTTTGTCGGCCTTAATTGGGTCAACTTAATGACCCCTACCCCAGTAGCGTCTAATAACTAGCACATTGTTGTCAGATCTTCCTCCCCTACAGCCCAGGTTGCAAGTGTTAACGCCACAACATGTTTCATGGATTTTACCCTAGTGATGTATTAAATGAATGCTAAAAGGGCAAAAATAACATTTCAACTCAAAATATATATATACAGTTTACATTATGTACAAGAGGTCACAAAACAAAACTGATCACAGCTGCACATTCTTCCAGCTCTTGCGTGACTTCACAGGACAACCACCCAACCCATGAGTCAGGCGCGCCGTGCACAGACCAGCTCTATAACCCTCACGCCCGCAGTCTTGCATCGGACATATGAGCATTGCGGGGAAATCTTGTTGAGAAGTCATAAAGTCAGTGTTCACAAATAGCGGTAAACTCATCCAGCGTGTGGGGCTAGCGAGACCCCTGGTATTGGAAGTTACTGATCAACAATCCTCCGGTTCAGAGCAGAGTCTCTTGCCCATTCCCCAAACAGTAGGTTGCACAGGCTACGGAAGGGTCACAGAACTGCCCTTCGCTGCTTCTTATGGAGAAAATGCAAAAAAAAAAAAATGTATTAAAAGCATAATTGGAAAATGGATTTGAAATGAAGTTTAATATTTTTTCATAAAAAATGTGTAACATTTTTTATTTAAAGGACTATAGACGGCTGCCCAGTGTCTACAGCAAGCCCCGCCTCTTGTGCACATCTGCCAGTGTCTACAGCGTGCCCCGCCTCTTGTGCACATCTGCCAGTGACACACAAGGCTGTGGCCAGCAGGCTTATGAATCTTCAAGACTCCACCCATGACAATTGACGCCTTTGAGGGCGATTATCTGACACTTATGTCGCTGCAGCCTGTCTGCATAGCGTCCGTGAACAGCTGCCTATCTTTGTAATGCAGTGATCAACTACACACATAGTGGCAGAGCACTGGAGAGGGAAGACCTAAGCTCGTTGCTAGTGACAAGCGGACCGAATTGCTACTGGGTCCGCTATGATATAAAAATAAAGTGATATGGATGAGAGCTGCAGGCATTAAATCCACAGCCTATGCAGCAGTCCCTTATAGTCCAAGTTGTTCCTTATCGATCACATGTTGTAACTCCTTTCATTACCAGTCTTACAAAACCCTACCCAAAGAAGAAAAAAAAAAAAAAACACAGCAAGTCTGGTATAGACAGAGTCCAAGTTAATCACATTAATACAGGTCAGAGCTTTTCCGCAGTCAAAAGTCCTTAAATAATCCAAGGCAGCGATGGCCAGTCCAGCTGTGCGCCTTTCCCCGTCCGCTTGTCAATGTTAGGATGGGATCCCCCAAATGCAGCCGACTCCCAATGTTTAACTACATCTCCCCCTGCTGGCAAAAAAAGGTATCAAAACCCATATTTAGCTTGTGTTTGGCGACGGCTCATCTTGTTGTCAGACCAAGCGTTCTTCAGCTCCAGCTCCCGCTCTTTAGCCTGCAGAGGACAAAAGAAAAGGTGTAAGCTCTATGATAGTTGTAGTCCCTGCCACATCTGTTATGGACCTGTCGCCTCCAACGAGTCGGCTGCCCTGTCCGGCACATGCATAAAGCCAGTGGCTAACTGTGGAAGTAGGCTTGGATTGTGGTGAAATCAAAAAGCAAACACTGGCGGCACTCACCTGGTGGATCAGGTAGGTGATTTGATGCTTTCGCCGTTGCTGTCCTGTTGGCTGTTCTCCTTTTTTCTGTATTTTGAAAATTATATCGAAAAGAAAAATAAAAAAATTGCTAGATATTACATAAACAATAAAGTCTCACAGACAAAAGCATAGGAGAAGCATCACAGGACACATCCGTGAGACCTTCAGAACAGACCAGAATTCTTTCATATCGAGGTAGTACTTGGGGGGAGGGCATGAGTGTTAAAACCAACTAAAAAAAAAAAAAAAAAAACATACAAAAGAATAGATGGCTGCTGATTGGCTAAGAGAGCTCTCAGCCAATCAGCTGCAGCTTTTGTATTGGAGTTCTCAAATCTCCTGCCTGCCGGGGATGCAGAGTGGGGAGAGCAACGCTCCTATCACTTTGCATATAGGTGTGTGCCAGTGGTGCCGCACTGCTGGCACAATGGACTGTATCGGATGCGATGATTTATCTTATGTGCAGCCTGTCCGACCTCCGGCTCTGATCCACATGTGATCAGATCAGATGTCACACACATGCAATTTGGGGTCGATTTCATGGCCTGATATACCGAAATCTGGTTCTTTAGCCTTTCTGTGACACTGACAAATAAAATAAGAGCTGTAAATTGCTTTTTTTTTTTTACTAATTAGAGGGCTTTTATTCACCGCAAATCACGTCTGTGACCAGTCTCATGTAGCCACACCCGTCCCCTTTTCCCCCTTGGATTTAGACTTGTAAACAGACAGGTACCAGCAGATTAGTCTAATCAGGGGCCACATCATAGTTATCCCTGGTCGCATCTTTACCATGTCCCCAAAATATTTCTGATGGGTTGAATGCCTTTAATTTCCCAGGATCGCAGAATTTAATCGTGGTAAACCACTGGTGGAACCGGAGCCGTGGCTCTGACAGCTCTCCTCCCCGTCTCAGTGGCAGGTTTTGCAGCAAGAGTGCAGCTTGGATCTGCACTGGATATTCGCATTTACCAGCAACTACAAGCTGCAGCAGCACTGGTAACAGGTGAAACCCGCACTCATCAGCCCGTAATAACCTAATAATGGTGGTGATACCAATAGGCAGACGCAGTACTATAGCAGTACAGAAATACATTTGATGGCACAAAGCCTTATAAGAAGGTGAAATATTCAATGTTCCGTGAAGCAAGGAAAGGGGGGACACTTCCTATGTAAATGCACAAGGCCTAAACGCTCTTTTTTAAAAGTGACGCAGCCGACATTACCTTACTGAAAGACTTCATGTTCTTCTCCTCCGTCAGGGCCTTGGTCAGCCACTGCTGGTTTCCACTCAGTTGGTCGTCACCTTTAATCTCCACAAAGTTAATTTCTTCCCTCCCCCGGTTGCGCTTTCCCTGCAAGCGTTTAAACTGTCACGGTAAAAAGAAAGAGAGAGACAGTAGTGTGAGTACTAAACATTAAATAAAATATCCACATATCTGCAAGTCTACCCTGACAATATCTGTACAGCTGCTGGACTACCGGACCCAGCATGCCTTCTCTGGCACTGACATGAAACATTTACAAAGACGGTTACCACAAGGAAGGTCCTTGTGGCTGCAGCATTTCTTGACTGGATGACAAGGTATTGCCAGAAGGTATTCTAAGTGCACAGGTGGATGCAGCAGCTGTGCTCAAATATGCAAATAAGGTAAGAGACTTGTGTAAACGAATGCCTCGTGTCAGCTCCTATGAGCTACTGCTGGATCAGAGAAAACAATATTAGGAGCACTGCGCATGAATATCAGGTTACTCCTGATGGCCAGCGACTCTACGACCAAGGAAACATGCACTAGCATCTACTATGCCCCATATCTGGAACGCTGTCTCCAGCAGCCAAACTGGGTTAGGGGGCTGTAATTGCCAGCAGTGGTCTGAAAACACTGGAGAAGTATGGGTTTGTGGTACGCGATGTGGTCTACAGAACGCACTAAGGATGGACATAGGAAGCCGATTGTTAAAAGCGATTGATGTTCCAGATTAGGTAGAAGTACTTTTTACCTATTAGTTTGTGGGTTTTCGATGGTTGCCAGACATCAGATACCGATTTCCGATGCCCAGCTGATAGTTTTGTGCCCAAGTGCGAAGCACCGGATGATTCTGCATATGCGCACAGTACATGGTTGGCCACCACAACATTTTGATGCAATGGCGTGTGGTTTCTCCATTTAAAGATTTGAAAGGTAGAAATAAATTGACATTGTTTTGTACAAACAGCTCCACGCTTATCTCTGGAGAAGAGGAGAGCCAGGCAGGGGGGGAAATAAAAGTTACCTGTGACATAGCCTGTTTTGCCCCTGTTCTGAAGCAAGCAACAGGCGGCAAGACTTACCGCTTCGTCTTCCATGAAGGAGTCGCTAGCGGAGAGGTCCTGCAGGGCGGTAGGTGGCTGCTCCGATTCTGGGTAATAACTGCTGCTGTAATAATCCTGCTGCAAGCAGTGATAGAAAGGACAAGCATTAATGAGCAGCAGATGGCATGTTACCAGCTAAATGTACAAGAGAAATGCCCCCAGCAGATAATCGTATGATAAAGGCCTAGTATGCATAGTGAGGACACCAAAGGGGACTATATCCCGGAGTAAAGGTCAGAAACTACTAGTAACTATGTCCATTCACTGGAGAGCCTTGTTACCTGATAATAAGAAGCGCCACTGGGGTCTGTGTATTCCGGATACTGGCCGTACGGCTGGTCACCATAGTCCTCTTTGGATGATCCCGACCACTGCTGATTGGGGTTTGGAACAGTTGCAGTTTTAAATTCTAACGGCGCATTGGCTGCATCATTCTGCGGCTCAATGTCGACTCCAGGGGGTCCCTCGTCGTTCATGGTGGCAAGTGGGTATGGGAAACTTTCTGTGGTGGTGGGGACAGCGGTGGTGGCAGCAGGTACATCGTTGCTTTCAGACAACGAGAAGAAGTTGCCCTGTTGGAATTCCTCGTCACTTTCCTCGTCCTCTTCCTGTGTGATCTGCTTGGTGACCTGCAGAGCTGCATTTTTTGCTGCTGCTTTGATAGCAGACGGAGAAGGAGTGTGCGATACTTCTGGATTCGGGGTGTGCTTGGGTTTGGACATGACAGACTTTTTAGGAAGCTTTGGCTCGCTGGAAGCATCCGACGGCTTCTTTGTGAAGCTGTAGGGAAGGAGCTGGCGCTTCGAGTCTCCGCCGAGGGCATTTTTCGGTTGGGGGAGTAGGGACGACAACCCAAAACCTTCCTTGGATGCCTGAAAACACCATTCATATCATCAGACCAGGGATCAATAATATCACACTAGTGCTAAGTGCCCTCTGGCCGCACACTCACCTGACTGACACTTTTTTTCCTGGTTGGTTCATCTTCCTCAGAATCAGACTGGAAAAAAAAAAAAAAAAAGAAGGAAAATGGATGTGCTGTTTTCTGTGCAACTTTCACCTGGCAGTCTTTCACTTGGTAGGGTATTATCTGAATTTAGTTTAGGTAGGTAAGTCATGAACAGCCATCAGAATAAGAAGCTGCATTTAAGACAAAAAAATCCCTAAAACTTTTTGAATTGGTGTAAAATATTTAGCAAAGGTAGCTTGGATCTCAGCATCTGGCACAGGTTGGCAGGAGCCCTGAAACCACTTCTGAGAGTAACCCAGACGGCTGTGCAATCTGCTGTGTTTGCTCTATAGTTCACACACATAAGACAGCAGGCAGATAGCGATGCCCGTTTTCTAGCCACTTACTGAGAAACAGATTCTGCGCGGGACTACATAGGATCACTAATTAAGGGTCATCGTGCTCTAACTTACAAACTGACACAAACAAAAAGGAGAAATATCATCTCGACCACTTGTGTTGAGTTTTTGCTTCTGTCTACCGAATTGCTTCAACTCTCATGATCCACTCTCTAGCACCCGGACCTTGTCACAGCCCCCTGAGAGTGGCACCCCGGGTATGAGAGGAAACTAGAATGTAGAGGAGTTCCCTGTGGCTCCCTTCACTTGGTGTAGATCAGGCATGTCCAAACTGTGGCCCTACAGCTTTTGTGAAACTACACATCCCAGCATGCCTTGCCTTAGTTTTCGCATTCCCTGATAGCAAAACTGTGGCAAGGCATGATGATAGTTTGGACATGCCTGGTGTAGGTGATGGATACACTCGAACGTAACATGGAAACAGAATAGCCTTTATCGCCAAATATGTTTTCGAGCCGCTCAGAGCATTCTAACCACAAATACATGAACGCAGAAAGAACACTCACCTCTCCAGTGTGCACCTCAGGAATAGTGATCTTTACAGGTTCCGATCTCTTCTTTGGTCTGGAATTTCCCAAGCTATCATTATCTACAGGTGCAAGGTTAATGCCATGGCCAGGAACTTTAGGTGGAGGTAAAGACATCCGTGATTCCACACCAAGAGAGGATGTCGGGCTCAGCTGTGGAGGGGGAATGTTAAGTCCTTGACCACTCATTGGCGGCGGCAGGCTGACTTGAGGCGGTGGAAGACTCAATGCATGACCACCCATTGGGGGAGGTATATTGAGTCCAGGGCCAGACTGAGGGGAAGGTAAGCTAATGCCAGTGCTGTTCTGCGGAAGAGACAAGTTTAAGACATGATTGCCTTGTGGCGGTGGCAAATTCAAGCCATGTGTACTTCGGGGAGGGGGCATGTGTAGTCCTAAACCACCTTGAAGATGAGGTAAGTTTATTCCTGGCCCGCTCTGAGGTGGAGGTAAACTCATTCTTGAACCACTCTGATGAGGAGGCAAATTCATTCCTGGGCCACTTTGGGGTGGAGGCATATTCATTGCTTGGCTACCATTTGAGGAAGTAAGGCCCATGTTTGTGCCACCTCGAGAGTGAGGATGATTCATGTTTGTGCCGCCTTGTGGCGGAGGAAGATTCATGTTTAGGCCAGATTGAGTGGGAGGAACATTCATGTTTGGGCTACCAGTAGGAGGAGGGAGATTCATGTTTTGGCCACCATGAGGGGGCGGGTGATTCATACCTGGACTACCGTGAGACATTGGGTGATTCATGTTGGAGCCACCCTGAGGGGGTGGGTGATTCATGTTGGGGCCACCTTGCAAGGATGGGTGATTCATGTTGGGGCCACCTTGCAAGGATGGGTGATTCATGTTGGGGCCACCCTGAGGGAGTGGGTGACTCATGTTGGGACCACCTTGAAGGGACGGGCGACTCATGTTGGGGCCACCCTGAGGGAGTGGGTGACTCATGTTGGGACCACCTTGAAGGGATGGGTGACTCATGTTGGGACCACCTTGAAGGGATGGGTGACTCATGCTGGGGCCACCCTGAAGGGGTGGGTGATTCATGCCAGAGCCACCTTGTAGGGGAGGGAGATTCATGCCTGGTCCACCCTGAGGGGGTGGCTGATTCATATTGGTGCCACCTTGAGGGGGCGGATGGTTCATATTGTGGCCACCTTGTGGGGGCAGGTGGTTCATATTGTGGCCACCTTGTGGGGGCAGGTGGTTCATATTGGGGCCACCTTGAGGGGGCGGGTGGTTCATATTGGGGCCACCTTGAGGGGGCGGGTGGTTCATATTGGGGCCACCTTGAGGAGACGGATGGTTCATATTGGGGCCACCCTGAGGGGGTGGCTGAGTCATGTTATGGTTCCCCTGAGGGGGAGGCAAGCCCATTCCAGGCCCACCATGTGGTGGGGGAAGGTTCATGCCACGCTGTTGGGGTGGCATATTAAGGCCAGGAGGAGGGAAGTTGGTCTGGTTGGGCCCCTGGGGGCTATATGCCATGTTGGAGTAACTGGAAGCACTCTGACCCTGGTTGCTGTGGCCATAGCCTCCATACCCCGGTGGGGCTGTGTTGGCAGGGTAGCTGGGGGCCCTGTAGGAGGAGGGCCCGTAGTTTGGCGGCGGCGGCCCATAGCCCAGGGGGTACCCAATCCCGTACACACCCGGGGGACCATAATAGCCCGCGTTGTGCGGCTCCTGTTCCCCCGGGCTCTGGTGGGAGTACTGCGCAGGATAGGCTGCGGCGTCGGCCGAGGCTGTCGGCGGGAGGTCTGGTCGCGAAGGAGGCGGGTTGGAGAAGAGATCCCCTGCAGACTTGGCCTGATGCGACTCCGTGGCCATCTCTGAGTCCGAGTCGCTCTCTCCGCTGCTGGCGTAGGCCACCAGGGACATGGCTACGGCCTGGGGGCGGGATAATGGGGCCCTCGGCTCACGTTCGTAGTATCCCGGCTAGCGACGCCACGTTCCCGGCCGCGCTTCAAATCCTCCTGGCTCCGGCTCGCTCCCAGACACAGCAGGCCAGTAACTGTAATGGCGGCGCCTGGCACAACAACTCCCGGCAGCCATCGCGGGGCCACATAGGGGGCGCCGGGCGGCAAGGCGGCCGCAAGGCCTTCTGGGAGTTGTAGTGTTTAGCGAGGTTTTCACCTGACAGAGCAGAGACTGCACTACGACTCCCAGCAGCCTCTGTGCGATCTGTCAGCTTGACTCAGCTAGCTGCAGTGGTGGCACTTAAAACACCTCAAACCTGCAGCCTCTGGGGCTTAAACATTTCTTAAATGTACAATACAGTTTCTCTGGCTCTGCATGCTATATTCTGTATGTCAGTATATGTGTGTTGGCTTCTTATAATGAATGCATAACACAGGGTTGCCTTCTTGACCCTCTCCTTCAGGGAGAAAATGCTCTGTTCCTGGACTTCCCTGGTAATGTAGGATTGTCATCACCTGTGGGGAGCTAGGTAATTGATAAGAAAGATGTTTCACCACAGGTGATGGCAATCCTACATTACCAGGGAAGTCCAGGAACAGAGCATTTTCTCCCTGAAGGAGAGTGTCAGGTAGGCAACCCTGGCATAACATGCCTTTTACCATACCTCCCAACATGACCCTCTCCAGGAGGGACACAATGCTCTGCTCCTGGAATTTCCTCATAACCCCTACAGTGGCACTCCCGAGAATTTTCTGGGGTTTGCTCCAGTGCGCAGACTGGCAAACACGAAAAATTCTTGGGAGTGCCACTGCCTGTGCTCCCTCCCCCGGCTGTGTGCAGCGTGACCTTGTAACGTTGCGCCATACACAGCTGGGTTGCCGGGGGCAGGGCCGGGCAGCGGCTGATAGACAGTTTAGCGGCACTACTGGGACCCGGGGGTGTAGTGCTGTTTTTTTTTTATAGGGAGCGCTCCGCAGAAAAAACTTGCCCAGTGGGGAGCACTCCCTAAGAAAAAACGGTACTTGTTTCCTAGCACGGCGCCACCGATTTTGATTGTATCCATCGGATGGGGTCGAAAAAATCGGGTCGATCGCATCGCATGCCAACCAAATCGCATGCGATGAGATCGACCCGATTTTTACATTGGAATCAATGTAAAATGTTCCCTGAGACCCGATTTTACAATGATTTCAATGTAAAAAGCCCCCAAACCCCCCATTTTAATACCAAACCCACCCTCATGTTTCAAATGCCCCCCACCCCATTGTTGACGCCAACCCGAAGCGTGGCGAGCGCAGCGAGCCCGCGAGGGGTGGCGGTACGCGTCTTCCGACCTTTTCATACCCCTACTATCCACATCGGCGTGGAGTCGATTTTATAAAGAGTGGCGAGCGCAGCGAGCCACCGAGCCCGATGCGTGGCGAGGGGATGTGGATACCTTCACAGGTATCTGCGTCCCCTCGCGGGCTTCATAGGTATCTCGCTGCGCTTGCCACGCTTCGGGCTCGGTGGCTCGCTGCGCTCGCCACACTGTATAAAATCAACTCCATGCCGACGTGGATAGTAGGGGTATGAAAAGGTCGTAGGACACGTACCGCCGCCCCTTGCGGGCTCGATGCGCTCGCCACGCTGTATAAAATCAACTCCACGCCGACGTGGATAGTAGGGGTATGAAAAGTTAAGGCATACAATCAACGAGATGGGCGCCGTGTTAGGAAACAAGTACCGAAAAAAACCACCACTGTATGTATGATACACTGTATGTATAATGTATGATTACCATCACCTGTAGTGAAACACCTTTCTTAAGGTGCCCATACACGCTGCGAGAATCGATTTGCATGCAATGTATGTGCGATGCGATCTGAAAGCAGTACGTAAGTATGCGCAGCACATACTATTTGTACTGTGCGATGGCAGGCATCACGTCGGAACACACGCTGCTATCACAGCGTGTATGGGCCCCGTTTATTACTAAACCTGTTCAACACAGGTGATGTGGGATAGTTGGTTCAGCACTGAGACCTCCTACATAAACCCTTATCACAGAGCTGAGACCTCACGCATCATCCCTACCACAGTGCTGAGACCTCCCACATCAACCCTTATCACAGCGCTGAGATCTCACGTATCATCCCTTATCACAGTGCTAAGACCTTACATATCAACCCTTATCACAGCGCTGAGATCTCACGTATCATCCCTTATCACAGCGCTGAGACCTCCCACATCAACCCTTATCACAGCGCTGAGATCTCACGTATCATCCCTTATCACAGCGCTGAGACCTCCCACATCAACCCTTATCACAGCGCTGAGATCTCACGTATCATCCCTTATCACAGCGCTGAGACCTCCCACATCAACCCTTATCACAGCGCTGAGATCTCACGTATCATCCCTTATCACAGTGCTAAGACCTTACATATCAACCCTTATCACAGCGCTGAGATCTCACGTATCATCCCTTATCACAGCGCTGAGACCTCCCACATCAACCCTTATCACAGCGCTGAGATCTCACGTATCATCCCTTATCACAGCGCTGAGACCTCCCACATCAACCCTTATCACAGCGCTGAGATCTCACGTATCATCCCTTATCACAGCGCTGAGACCTCCCACATCAACCCTTATCACAGCGCTGAGATCTCACGTATCATCCCTTATCACAGTGCTAAGACCTTACATATCAACCCTTATCACAGCGCTGAGATCTCACGTATCATCCCTTATCACAGCGCTGAGACCTCCCACATCAACCCTTATCACAGTGCTAAGACCTTACATATCAACCCTTATCACAGCACTGAGACCTCTTGCATCACCCCTTATCACAGTGCTGAGACCTCACGCACTGCCCCTTATCACAGTGCTGAGACCTCACGCATCACCCCTTATCATAGTGCTGAGACCTCCTGCATCAACCCTTATCACTATCACATCGCTGAGACCTCCCACATTGCCCCTTATCGCAGCGTGGAGATCTCCTGCATCAACTATGTGGGTGTGGTATAACACACCGACAGTCGGGATTGACATTGGAAACCTGACTGTGGGGACTCAGGGTGAGTGCAAGAAAGCCCCTTGCGGGCACAGTGGCTCGCTGTGCTCGCCACCTATTCTATTCTCCCTCTATGCGAGTCGTGGACATAAATCAGTCTGCTGGGGTCTGGGATTGATAGAAACAGTAGTAATGTATGTATCCAAATATCTGTTGCTTCCTAAGGAAAAATAAATGCAAGCTAGCAAATGTCTGTGTACATTTCAGCCTATGGATTTGCTGTTTGCTGTCATACAATGTATAGGACAGGGCACAGGGAAGGTGGGTAGGGTTGCTTTCAGCACCGTGTTATTCATGGCACATAGAAAACCCCCTCCCACCCTGATGTTTTCTATTTTCCCTCCTTCCGGGTGCCGGACGGCTCCCCGACAGTTGGGATTCCGACAGTCATTACTCCGACGTCGGAATCCCGACTGCTCCCTCGTGGGGGTCCACGACCCCCATAGAGGGAGAATAAAATAGGTGGCGACAATAAAATAGGTGCGGGCTCGCCACCGAGCCCGCAAGGGGCTTCATTGCGCTCCCCACGCTGTGCAGTCGGGATTCCGTCGTCTGACTAATGACTGTGCACACTCTTAATAAAACTTGATGTTTTAAAACGTTATGCACTATTTGCACTTTTCTTTTTCTTACATATATGGAGGATACAAGCGACTTGGACTAATTCCATTCAGGATTGAAATTGACTGATTTGGTGACTTTTATTAAGGAGGACCTTTTTAGCGCCTAAGATCAATCTACATTTTTGCCTTGCCTTTGTATTTCTGTAAGGTGTTTTTAGAATAACACCTGTAGATTGTACTAAGCTGCTTTAAAGTTTTGTGTGCGCACTTTTATCACTAATACCCCTTTTACACCGCCGAAAAATCCGGGTCAGCGGCGGGTCAGACCCGGATCTTCGGCGGTGTAAATCCCTAACGCCGTGTCCCTTTACACGGGACTTCTACCCAGGTCCTGACCTGGGTAGAACACGGCTAGGACCTGGGTAGAGGGCGGTGTAAATGGGAATGCCGGGTCGGATGACCCGGCTCCCATTTACATGAATGGGAAACGTCCAACCTGCGGACCGCAGCGTCCGCAGGTTGGACGGATTGTCAGTCTGACACTGACAGCCGGCGCTGCTGTCTGCTATACTCTGCAGACAGCAGCGGCGGCGGGGGAGGGAGGTGAACGGATGCCTGTGTGCGGCATCCATTCACCTCCTGTCCAATGGCGGGGGGGTGCGCGCGGGGACTGGGGGCAGCCTAGCAGCTTACCTTAGTGCTGGGCTGCCCCCAGCAGCGTTCCGGGTACGGCGGCATCGATCGGCGCTTGAAGATGACATCGCGCTGTCATCTTCAAGCGCCGGGAAGGGGCGGGAGGGGGGTGCGGGCGTTTAAGCCCGTCCGGTGTAAATGCCCCTAAACGCCGGGTCGCACCCGGCTTCAACCAGGGTCCAAAAAGCCGGGTGCGACCCGGCGTTTTGGTCTAAAATGGGTATAAGTCACTTTTTCTGCACAAAGTCACCATTGTCAGGGAAGATGCAGACGTGCCCAGGCATTTTAAGGGAGGTTGTGTGACGTCAGTGCTGGTCTGTATCTGTCGCAGAGTTGTGGAAGTGTCAGACACAAGGCCCCCCATACACTATGCGATTTGGGCCCAATTTCACTCAATTCCGGTGTTACAGACCGTGAAATCGTCCCAAATCACATGTGTATGACATTTGATCTGATCGATGGGCTGCACATAAGATACATCTTATGTGCAGCCCAAAACCGGGCAGGGGGATGCAGAGAGGCAGGCGGAGGAAGCTGTGAGCTGACACAGAGAGGCGGACAGGGGGCCTCGGGCGGTGGGCGAACTAAAAACAACACAAAAACCAATTCAATAGAATGGGCAGCCACTGATTGGCTGAGAGAACTCTCAACCAATCAGTGGCTGCCCATTCATATGTATGTTTTGTTTTATATGCAGCCCGGCTGCCTGCTCCTGGATCCCCCTACCCGGCTCTCCCCCCAACCAAACCCCCCCCTTCCCCCCCCCTCCGCACCCGGCTCCCTCCGCTTGCAGCTCTACTGGCGTTGCATGTGATAAATTGGGAGCTGGCGGGGAAATCAGGTCCGACTTGTACATTAGCACAGACTGGGTAAAATTTGATGGTGAGTGAGTGGGATGTGCGACAGGCAGAAGAGGGGATTACAAGATTTTTGCAATACTCTTGCAGATTTACACAGGGTGTGCTTTCACTGTGTCTGGGCGGCAACTTTGTAGATGAGGGAACAAGTCTGAATCAGGCCCTGGGTCCGGAGTCTTGACAACCGGGGAACAGTATTAAAAAAAAAAAATAGGTCAATATCCAAATTGACAAAGGGCCAGATGCACTAAGTTTCAAAAGTGATAAAATGGAGAGTGATAAACAACCTGCCAATCCGCTCCTACCTGCCCTGTCACAGTGTTTGAAAAATGTCAGGTAGGAGCTGATTGGTTGTTTATACCCCTTTTACACCGCCGAAAAATCCGAATCAGCGGAGGGTCAGACCCGGATCATCGGTGGTGTAAATAGGGTATATCCGTGTTCATTTACACGGGTCCTCTACCCAGGTCCTGACCTGGGTAGAACCCGAATAGGACCCGTGTGAATGCTGGTATAAGTGGTCCCGCTGCGGGTCCAGGCACCCGCAGCGGGTCCACAGCGTGCATCGCTGGGGAAGCTGTGCCCAGCTGCTGCGGGAGGCGGGGATCCCTGCGGCTGCTGAGGGGAGGGGGGGGGGTACCTGCTGTCAGCTTGAGGTCGGAGGAGATGATGTGCGCCGCCGCTGCTGTACTTCCCCCCCGCAGCCGGTCCCTGCGGCGAATGGACAGTCATCGGCGGTCCCTCCAGCGCATGGGAATTAGTACTAGTTCCCATGCGCCGGATGGACCCCCACCACTAACTGTCCATTCGACGCAGGAACTTTGCTCTGCGGGGGGAGGTACAGCAGCAGCGGCGCTCATCATCCCCTCCAGCCTCAGGCTGACAGGTACCCCCCCCTCCACTCAGCAGCTGCAGGGATCCCCTCCTCCCAGCACCCAGGGACAGCTTCCCCCATCTACCCCCTCAAAAATTGTATTCAAGTAATAGTAATATATATATATTATTTATAAATATATATTTATTTATATAAATATATATATATATTTATATATATATATATATATTTTATATGTATAAAAATATATATATATTATATAAATATAGGATAGTGAAGAAACAACAGCGGCACTCTGGGGATTTTTAGAAACAATATATTTTCAGCAAAAAAAGCTTCCAACGTTTCGGGGTATGTGACACCCCTTTGTCAAGGTTATACGTGCAAAGTATATTTTTATATTTGCACGTATAACCTTGACAAAGGGGTGTCACATACCCCGAAACGTTGGAAGCTTTTTTTGCTGAAAATATATTTTTTCTAAAAATCCCCAGAGTGCCGCTGTTGTTTCTTCACTATCCTGTACTTCTGTTCCTGAAGGCACCTGGGTTACCTGTACTGCTGGAGGAGTGCCAGGCCTACACCTCTACCTCTATTATATAAATATATATATTATATAAATATATATATATTATATTTATATAAATATATATATTATATTTATATAAATATAATATATATATTTATAAATATAATATATATATATATATATATATATTTTATACCCCCTTGGCAACGAGCAAGCATTTTTAACGACATCCACTAGGAAAGGCAGGGCTGACCCAGGTTAAGTGTAAATGGTGCAGACCCAAGTCCGACCCAGGTCGAAGTGCTGTGTAAATGGGGTATAAAGCAGGGTCAGACCCTGGAAACTCCAGCGTTCAAAGACCAGGGTCCAACCAGGGTTTTTGGTGTAAAAGGGGTATTAATTAGCACTCTCCATTTTATCACTTTTGAAAGTTTGTGCATCTGGCCCAAGGCCTGGTCCATTTCATATAATGCCAAATTACTTTTATGCAGGTCATTCCCTTTACTTCTGCATATTGTGGAAGCTATGCACTGTGACTACACTATGGTGCCTCATTATCACAGGACGTAACTTCTCCGCATTGCCTAATGTGCTATGTATGACACATGAAGCAGTTTATCACCCCCATTACATAATGGTGACTAGAACTGACTTCTGGATGAGAGTTCTTTAGAAAAAAAACAAAACAAAAAAACTTTGCAGATAATTTAGTGCTAATCAAACAAGAAAGGCTTAACCCTTTGCATTGATAATCTGCTTTAGAGAAAACAGGATTATCTATATACAGAGAAGATTATACACATAGCTTCATCAATGGCAGGTGCACACTGTCAAGGTTCACTCGGAGGTTACTAAATGAATGACAGATTGCACAGCAAACAAGCATTTACGAGTATATGTAAGGCAGAATACAGCTGGATTCGGCCCTGTTTGTTACCGATGACGGATGTTGCTGCATCTTCTTGGTACCGAAACTTGTACTAGTACTTGTGGGCATGGTTGGATGTAGGATCCTGTGCACCAGACTAAGGCCCCCATTTATCATTGATCGCATTTACAATGCGATCTGGGCGGAATATTATTGTAAAATGCGATCATTTCGCCCGAATGTATGACCTGCTGTGCGCAGGGACAGGGCCCTGAAATGAGCCTGTCTCTGCCATGCCTGGAGCCAGCGGCGGGGGTTCTGCGCATGCGCGGTTACGCGCTGACCCCACCGCGGCCCGCTGACCGCACTGCCGCTCGGGCAGTGCGATATGTAGCCATAGGCTACAATGGGCTATCTCCATATCAGAATGGCGATAGCCCAGGGGTGCGATGCCGGGCTGCCCGATGTTGATACATCGGGCAGCTTCGCATCCTCCATAGATACCTATGGGGCATGCGGCCGGCGGCGCTGCAGGGGAGATTGCAGCAGGGATCGGAGATTCCTGCTGCGGTCCCCTGTGATACATTAGGGGGATACTTAATATTTGCGGTTAACCCCCGAAAACGGGTGTTTTCGGGGATTTAGCTGCAAATATTAGTTGATAAATGCGGCCCTAATACTCCTTTCACACCGACCACCCAGCAATTACCTGGCATTTTTGAGTGTCAGTTGATGCCTGGCCCCAATTAACACCTGAAGCAAACTTCCAGGTTAAAGCTTTTCAACCCAAGAATTTGCTGAAAAACCCGTGTTTTTCTTTGGTATAAAAGGATCATCTTTAATCCTGGCATGCCAACCCTGGTCAAGAGCAGTCTTTTATAAGTCTGACCTATTTAAGTGTTCCTCTCAGCATCAACCCCATCCTGCATAATAAAATGTTAAGGTTGCTCCTCGCCTCTATGGGAGGATTTAATGTGTTGGCCCAGACATTACTGTAGGCATACTTGCCTTGCCTGGAGAGGAGACGCAGAGGCTGCACATCAGGGGGGGGGGGGGGGGATGAGGCTGACATTGCTTGTTACATCCAAAATGGTGCGATTCATGGGAGTGTGGAGAAGTGGCAGAGCTAATATTATATCAACTGACATGATTTGTGCCATCTTAGCCCTTCCACCTCCCTGAAGAAAAACAGGAATGTGGAGGGTATTCTGGTTGATACCAGGGACGTGCAGTCAGGGGAGGCAGTGCCTCACCTGTCATAAATGATAAAAAAAATGCAAAGATATTTAAAACACATATACTGTGCAAGAAATATCTTATTTGTATTTTTTTTTAAATCATTTATGTGGTGGGACACTGTGAGGAAGCTGGGAGGCAGTGAGAGCGGTGCCTCCTGCTGATAAGTGAATATTGTCAGCAGTGAGGGGCGGAGCTTAGGACGGGCACAATAAGAGACAGAAAAGCCCATTAGAAATCAACAGGGAAGCGGCACCTACACATCTGCCTCAGTGACAGGGATGAACATCCCTGTCACTGAGACAGATGTGATAGGACAGCGGATACAGGCTGTCATACACTAACAGCCTGTATCTGCTGTCAGAGCCGGCCCTATCACTGTGATCAAAGCCTGCAGCAGCTGGTCCAGCCGAGGGGCACTCATCACCAGAACCCCCCACCCAGAAGGTATGACCTGCAATGCCGGGCATCGGCGGTGGTTGTAGTGGGCAGCGGCCGCGACAGTAGCATCTGCGGTGGCAGACATTGGTGGCGGCGACAGTAGCAGACAGCGGTAGCGTAGCGGACATCTCCGGCGGTGGGAGCGGGACTTCACAGCGCAGGGCAGCACATCGCCGTCTGCATACAGAGCAGGGGCCAGGACAGTAGCGTTCCTCGTCCTGTGTGCCAGCAGCTCGGGGGGAGCACAGCATGAGGTTCCCTGGAGCATTCACCTGATCTTCGGTAACTGCTACTCCTGCATGGTGATTGCAGGGGGGCCGAGGAACAATGCAACAGGGGGAGATCCGGACTCTGTGAGCCCAGGTACAGCTTAGCCTCCTCCTATAGGACTCCGCAGTCTTCCTCCTCCTTCCTATCTATATGCACATAACATCTCCTCATATAAAGTCTGTCGTTGGTATAAATCTCAGCCAGTTCCAGTGCAGTTTTTCATATAACTGGAGTGTTTGTTTTTTATTTAATATACTGTATGGATATTTACAGGAATTCTTCAATCTTTTCAATTGAAGATTTTAAAACTTTTGGTTGGTACGTTGGAGTTTGGATTTTATTCCATAATTGGACTACATAAATTACAGTTGACAAATGCAGAAGAATACCAGCAAAAACTGATAATAGTTTAACATTATAAAAGTTATTAATTATTTATAGTATGATCTTTTATTGGGCCGTTATCAGTGGATTGACAATAGCATTCTGTTCCAAGAATTCATTGGAGACATATACTGTATGTAAGCAATATTCTTATGCTTATAAGTGATGCCCAAATAAATATAGAAACAGACAACAATTACAATAGTGCTCATGAAAGGTAGACGTGTGTGGGTGTGTGTGTGTATATACTGTACTAGTAGGTTAATTTGCTTCCAACAAAATTAACCCTAGAATGTCTGTGTGTGCGTGTACATTTGGTAGGGAATATAGAATGTAAGCTCCCCTGGGGCAGGGACTGATGTGAATGAATAGTCAAATATTCTCTGTAAAGCGCTGCGGAATATGTGTGCACTATATAAGAAACTGCTTATAAATAATAATAATAATTTAAAAAATACAGAGCCTCACCAGTGACTGATCTCACCGCACGTCACTGGTTGATACGCAACGCTGCGTGTCTTTTAAGCCCGCCCCCCTTTGACGGTGAATTCGCTCACATGTCTGCAAATGGATGTTTTGCATAAACAACCATTCGCAGCCTAAGGGGCGAGGTAAACATAATTTGATGGTCGCCGACCATCGAATGATGTGGAGTATTCATATGACAGCACAATCCCCACCCCCCATTTTTTTAAAGTCACAATTATAATATCAAAATGGAGTCCTATAAGGTCATGCTGCGGATTTAAAGGGAACCATAAGTACTTAAACCAGGGGAATGCAATGTATTGCACTGCAGCTGCTGTAGAACTATATATTCCAGCAAGCCCTGCCCCCGTGTTGCTGTTAGGTATTGCTAAAACTATATCAGAGCATGCTGGAACATGTAGTTGCACCGCAGATTCCTGAAGAGCCACACGTTGCCCTGAAATCCTTACCATGCACTCAGGGGTGAGAGTAGACTGAAAAATCAACAATACATAAATATAGAAAACAGGAAATAGACTTTGTTTAAACGCGTCTGACTTTTTTTAACGCCAGTAGGAAAACCTCGCGAGACTTGTTAACCTTCGCGCCCCGGCGCTGTGGCTGCTGGAACTTCGCGCCTTTAGTTGCCGTGGCAACGCTCCATTCTCTCGGCGCTCTCCCAGGCCGCCTGCCCCCTAACGTCACTAAGGGGCGGGAGCCAGGCACCAGTCCCGGATTTTTTAAAAGCACCAGGCGTGGTCAACAGATCACCGATCAGTGGGGAAAGAGAGGCGGGGAGTGAGGAGGGAGGAGAGAGCAAATCATCGCCAGCGAGGAGAGATTCAAACACAAACAAGTGGATGGGCATCTTCCCCTCGCCGGACACCCGCTCCCCCGCCCAGCCGCCAAAGGCCGCAAGCCGCCGCCGCCTCCTCGCCTAGTCGCATCGCCCGCCCGCCGGCTCCGTAGTTCCCGCTCTTTTCCCGAGACCTCGTCGCGGCACGCAGCAGCATGTCCCGCTCCAACAGGCAGAGGGAGTACAAGTGCGGGGACCTGGTTTTCGCGAAGATGAAGGGTTACCCGCACTGGCCGGCCCGGGTAAGTCTCCTCCTGTTTATTCTGGGTGTAGTAGTAGAGGCCTGAACAGTATAGGGGGTGTAGTAGTAGTGAGGCCTGGTCTGTATGGTGGGTGCAGTAGTGAGGCCTGTTCTGTATGGTGGGTGCAATAGTGAGGCCTGGTCTGTATGGTGGGTGCAATAGTGAGGCCTGGTCTGTATGGTGGGTGCAATAGTGAGGCCTGGTCTGTATGGTGGGTGCAATAGTGAGGCCTGGTCTGTATGGTGGGTGCAATAGTGAGGCCTGGTCTGTATGGTGGGTGCAATAGTGAGGCCTGGTCTGTATGGTGGGTGCAATAGTGAGGCCTGGTCTGTATGGTGGGTGCAATAGTGAGGCCTGGTCTGTATGGTGGGTGCAATAGTGAGGCCTGGTCTGTATGGTGGGTGCAATAGTGAGGCCTGGTCTGTATGGTGGGTGCAATAGTGAGGCCTGGTCTGTATGGTGGGTGCAATAGTGAGGCCTGGTCTGTATGGTGGGTGCAATAGTGAGGCCTGGTCTGTATGGTGGGTGCAATAGTGAGGCCTGGTCTGTATGGTGGGTGCAATAGTGAGGCCTGGTCTGTATGGTGGGTGCAATAGTGAGGCCTGGTCTGTATGGTGGGTGCAATAGTGAGGCCTGGTCTGTATGGTGGGTGCAATAGTGAGGCCTGGTCTGTATGGTGGGTGCAATAGTGAGGCCTGGTCTGTATGGTGGGTGCAATAGTGAGGCCTGGTCTGTATGGTGGGTGCAATAGTGAGGCCTGGTCTGTATGGTGGGTGCAATAGTGAGGCCTGGTCTGTATGGTGGGTGCAATAGTGAGGCCTGGTCTGTATGGTGGGGGCAAAAGTGAGGCCTGGTCGGTATGGTGGGGGCAAAAGTGAGGCCTGGTCGGTATGGTGGGGGCAAAAGTGAGGCCTGGTCGGTATGGTGGGGGCAATAGAGAGGCCTGGTCGGTATGGTGGGTGCAATAGTGAGGCCTGGTCGGTATGGTGGGTGCAATAGTGAGGCCTGGTCGGTATGGTGGGTGCAATAGTGAGGCCTGGTCGGTATGGTGGGTGCAATAGTGAGGCCTGGTCGGTATGGTGGGTGCAATAGTGAGGCCTGGTCGGTATGGTGGTGCAATAGTGAGGCCTGGTCGTATGGTGGGTGCAATAGTGAGGCCTGGTCGGTATGGTGGGTGCAATAGTGAGGCCTGGTCGGTATGGTGGGTGCAATAGTGAGGCCTGGTCGGTATGGTGGGTGCAATAGTGAGCCTGGTTGTATGGTGGGTGCAATAGTGAGCCTGGTCGGTATGGTGGGTGCAATAGTGAGGCTGGTCGGTATGGTGGGTGCAATAGTGAGGCCTGGTTGGTATGGGGGGGGGTGGGGGTGGGTGGGTGTAATAGTGAGGCCTGGTCGGGGTGGATTCCACTGTCATTCCTTTTAGTATGTCCCTGTAATGGTGAGGCCTGGTCTGTATGGGGGGGGGGGGGTGTGTGTGTAATAGTGAGGCCTAGTCTGTATGGGGAGGGGGGGGGTGTAGTAGTGAAGCCTGGACGGTATGGGGGTTGTATATAGTGAGGCCTGGACGGTATGGCGGTGGTGTATAGTAGTGAGGCCTGGACGGTATGGGGGTGGTGTACAGTAAAGGCCTGGACGGTATGGTGGTGGTTTACAGTAAAGGCCTGGACGGTATGGGGGTGGTGTACAGTAAAGGCCTGGACGTATGGGGGTGGTGTATAGTAGTGAGGCCTGGACGGTATGGGGGTGGTGTATAGTAGTGAGGCCTGGACGGTATGGGGTGGTGTATAGTAGTGAGGCCTGGACGGTATGGGGATGGTATAAAGTAGTGAGGCTTGGACAGTATGGGGGTGGTGTACAGTAGAGGCTTGGACAGTATGGGGGGTGGTGTACAGTAGTGAGGCCTGGACAGTGTGCCGGTGGTGTACAGTAGTGAGGCCTGGACAGTGTGTCGGTGGTGTACAGTAGTGAGGCCTGGACAGTGTGCCGGTGGTGGTATAGTAGTGAAGCCTGGTCAACGCTGGTCACTGTATTGCTCAGTGTAGCTATCTAATTAGCCGAGGGTGGACCCCAAGACAAATTTGTCGGCAGAAATCCCTATGGAGCTGTGAAAGCCTATTCAACTATGTAACACTTAGGGGAGTCAGGCGTCATAACACACGGAGTCCATGTAAACGGTGGAATCCTGTGTTATTTTTTTTAACAGCAGCGCAGACTTGCACTACACTTAAGCTGTGGACGCATGGGCCAATGTGGTGGTCGCTGATACAGATTCAATGTGATGCAGTCAATTTCTACATGGAGTTTTGCACTGTGCTATGTGATGACTATATAGTCCAAATCTATAGTGCAAATTACACCATGTGTCCACAGTTCTACTCATAAGGCATTTCATTTATTAGCAAACACAAGTGTGTGTTCTCAGCATCCATCGCAGTCACTCTGTTTGGAGTGGTATCATTTTTGGTCCTAAACCACTGCAGTGTAGCGTTTGGACTAATATTCAAAGCTGCTGTTATTTATTTTACCTTTTAAACTGTTTTTCCGTCTGTAAAATTAACTTTAGAGCCATCGCCTTTACTATTCAGTGGTGACCTATTTCAAGAAGCCTTATTACTCATAGATTTTTTTTTTATTGGTGCTGGAGGTCCAAGGTTCCTCCATGAGATACCTGCTGGATTTAGTGAGTTGCCTTTAGTATTCAGAGTGCAAAGCATCTGGCCGTAGTTAAACAGGGCGGTGTGGCACTAATCTGCATGTTAGGAGGCTTCCAAACTTTAACAAGAGACTTGGACAACCTCCCAGGCATGCCCCTTCCTGACATCTGAACATGACTGCACAGAAATGACACCTTTTGGCTTTGTAGCTCTGCAGTGAAAACTACTGCTGAGAGGCGTGACAGTTGCTGCCAGTTTAATCCATCCCTGTTTTATTAACTTGTACATCTCTTTTGCTTTTAAATAAAGCTTAGTAAAAAAAAAAACCTTGTAATTTGTGATAGTGCTGGATTCCAGCTTGCAAAATCAACTTTGCACCCTGATCCATAGCTGTATTGAAGTATAATTGAGTAATTTTTTTTTTTTAAGGAACCAAGTATGATTGGCTTTCAGTGGTATCAAGTGAAGTGAAACACTTAAACTGTAATTCTTTATTTTCATATATATGAATAGATCCAGATATGGATGAGTCCTGCCCTGTTACCGGTTGCGTCAGTGCGAGCCTTGCTCCCAGCTGATGGGGATCCTGTTGGTGCAGTTAGCAGATGACTACAGTCTGCTACACCTGAAAGCTGCCCAAGTAGTGTTCATTGTCTGGGATCCATAGATAGTCAAATGTGCAGCCAGTGTACGTCACAGCATTATAATATCCCATCTCCTGCTGTTTACATTGATGATGGATGACCGGGTGGGGACAGGCGATGATTCCCATGTGGGACCCCAAGTTGCAACCGAAGGCCGTTTAAACAATGCAAGTCCGTTACTGAGGAGCATATATCGCATATAGTAGCTGGGGATGTTCATACATCACTGGGTAGAGGTACCATACTCTAACTGGCTTCCACAACAGGGGAGGGGATGCTTCCCTAATGGTAACTTGTACAGGAATGGGGGGTGGGGTCACAGCAGCGCAGGTGACTGTAGCACACATCAGACAGACGCTGTGATCTGGAAGGTGCACCTCCTAGACAGCAGGGCATGTGTTCTGGTATGGCCCAGTGATGACTAAGTATCGCGCTTAGAGAGAACTGGGCAATCAGTCAGCGGGCTGAGCTTCTCACTTAATCACTCTCCTCTCCATCCTCACCCTCCTCTCCATCCTCACCCTCCTCTCCATCCTCACCCTCCTCTCCATCCTCACCCTCCTCTCCATCCTCACTCTCTCAGCTGTTCTCCTCTGCTCAGGCCCTGATTGTATGGCCTTCTCAATGAATGCAAGATTATGAGATCTGAGGGCCGCAATCCTCCACCAGAAATGCATAACGGGTGCCACTCTGTGACTGAGCCTTGTTTAATCCTTTCTGTTACTGCTCATCTGCAGAACAGTTGCCTGTTGATAACACCACTTGATAGGCCCACTTCAGACCCTGGTGCAGACTACTGTACTGATGTATTAGGACTGCAACACTTATCCAGGGCATGTTGCTCAGGCCTGATACCTGCATAGTGGCTGCCTCTGCTGTGAGGCAATGAGTGCGATTTACATGTAGCTTTTATCCATCCTGTGTGTCGGTGCCTGCTGCTACCAATGGGAACAGTCTGAGTTTTCTATGCAGAAGGACCACAGTCCCTGCCTGGCTGGGTATGTGTTGTATAGGTTACAGCAGGATTCCCAAGAATGCAGAGTTAAGCTTCGTCCCCAGCGCTGTTCTCTCTGTGACCCCCAGGCTGACGGGCTCACTATGGTGTGTGTGCAGTGTGTCAGAATAACAAGGATTATGTGCTGTTGGGGAGGGTTATCTCTTATCTCTGGAAGCAGAACCGGTTGGTCTATTATCTAATGGCTGTGGCTGGAGTCTGGGAAAGCAGACATGTCCTAACCACTTGTAATAATGGTCTAATGAGCCAAGAAATGCTGACGGCAGCAAGCCCTTATAACAGCAGTGCTTCTGCCCACCTGAATTCAGGGTTACCCTCGCCATTGTGTGCTGTTACCTTGCACAATGGCTCTGAAAGGCCAAAATAATTAAACCTGTGCATGTCGCAGAATAAGACCTGGGTGAGAATATAGAATATGTTGGTTAATGCACAAATAATGCTTTTGGATATCTGGCTGGTGAAATAATGAGCAGCTTTTGTGTGCTATTTGTATGGGGATTATTTTAAGGTTGCGGCTAGATCCACTTCAGTGTCTTGACTTTTCCTATCATGTACTAGAACCACATATACCTGGAGGGGAATGTCTGTGGTGAGCGTACAATCCTTGTGAAATATAAGAAAATAACCCGCACCTATGTAACTTACAAATAAAAGAACGCTGTGAGGGCACCTAACAACTTCCGCCCTCACCTAACATCACATCCTGGTCAAGAAACAGAAGTGGAACTAGACACAGCAGTTATTGTAATGCCTGCAACTTACATCATGGACGAGAACCAATGGCTCTTGTTGTACTGTCGGGCGCTCCAACTGCTGTGCAACTGGACATCCTATCATGCCCGGACACAGGCTTTCTCTTAAGGCATGCTGAAACTGAAGCAAGGCATGCTGGGATGTTCTGCCGCAGCTGCCGTGCCCCCATGTTGTGTGTAACCATGCTCTAATGCAGGGGTTCTCAACCTCGGTCCTTTAGTAACCCCCAAAAGTTCACGTTTTCCAGGTCACCCGGCAGGTGCACCCATTACTCACTGACACATTTTTAAAAGATCCACAAGTGGAGCTAATTATTTCACTTGGGATTCTGTGTGGAGACCGAGGTTGAGAACCGCTGCTCTAATGTATGTAGCCATGGTCATCTTTGCTGTGATGCTGTATTATGCGCCGGGCTGCAAATATTCGCAGCCTGCACTCGCTCCATTCATTACAATAACAATGAATAGCTCGATGGTTGGTCAGGGTGTCATACTGTATCGCTGCACAGGTGACCACAACTGTCCTTGTTTTTAAGTCAGGATCTCCCCATTTGTGCACGTGGCTGGGACATGCAGATACATGTAAGAAGTGTGCACAAAGTTGAATCTATAAATTGCTGCACCACGTTAACCGTTGAGGTGTTTTGGGCAGATCCTTGTTCCTGTCCCTGGCTGTGGTTTTATTTCCGCTTTATATAAGGTCTTGTCATTATATACTGCCTGCAGTCCCGCACCTTTTCAAAGTGGCCCCTGGTTAAATAGTGCACGTGCGAGGTGTGCAATTCTGTGGTTCCGTTAAGGTGCCCATAGACGGTCCGTTCCCGGACCGTCCGTTCTGTACTATGAGATGCGCGCTACCGCGCATCTCATCGTACAGTACAAAAAGTATGTGCTTCACATACTTTTTGTACTAGAGGTACACATCGCATCGGATCACAGTGCATGCACTAGGGATGCGATGCGTGCTAATTAAGTCCTAAACGGACCGTGTATGGGCACCTTTAGTGTTGTACTGTCCTAACGCCTGCAATAACGTGTACCTGCTGTGCTTGGGCCTGCTCAGTTTTGCAGTATTTTGGATTTTTATCTGTTCTGATCACAGCAGACAGAAATGAATGGAAATACTGTGTGCAGGGGTATTTTAGCTGCTTGTTGGGGCATCTCCAGTAATGTTAGTTTGGGATAATGTTTGGTATGGCCTCTGATGTGTCTGAATGAGTTCCCCCCCTCTCCGATCTGACATACAGCCCCCTCCCTCCTCTCTGCAAAAAAGTGCTGGGTCACAGGCTTGCCACGGATATTGGGTGCTGCTGCCTAGGTAGTCTGCCAGATGGCTATGAATACCCGGCAGCTGAATAGTTGGAAGAGTCTGCACAGCCTCCCTCATTACGTGCTGAGACATGGGGGGGGGGGGGGGGAGAGAGACGACAGCGATGTCCCATTTGTCGTGTGGCTCTTCCAATGTTGCATAGCCATGCTTGTACATGATCTCGTCAACCCCTCGGTCTCTGTAGTATTTGTGATTATACAAACCCCCCAAGAGCTAGCAGCAGAGGTAGCACTGCTGAAACATGACCTGGTGTGTCCCAGGTGTGACAGGATTAATTACACTGCAGTGTCTTCACCTGTTGGTAAGATGAATGTAGAGTTCTTCCCAGCTGGTGTCAGGAGGTAGGGGGAATGGCAGGACACAGGGATCTCATAGAGAAACCCCGTTGTTAGAAAATGATGCAATTCGCATAGGAGTCCTGGGCTTATTTCTGACATGGAATAGCTACAAATAGAGAACTATGCAGGTATATATTCCTGTATATTGCATGCAAATGACCGATGCATATAATGTGTGGGGAGGGGCAGAGATGCAGCTGGGGGATAGTGATGGCTGGTTTTGGCGCTGACTTGGCGGACTCTGAGCCCTCAGTCACCACTGTGCGTTCATTGTATAAGTGCACAGAGAGGACGTCCGACCTTCCTGCAGCAGGCAAAACCAGATATTTATATCAAAGGCCTATCTATAAAAGCACACACGCACGCCCATCGGCACACTAGAGACTTGCACTGCTAGTACTACAAGATTACTACCAGCCCGGCAGCGTAACAGTTTAACACCCTTTAACATGTCAACACTGGAAAATGGACACGAGCTGGGACACAGGGTTCTGCACAGGAGCCAGCGTGCCTGCAGCCAGGAGCCTCCCCAGTCTGCATCATAGGACAACACAGGGGGGAGGGGGACTTTACAGCCCAATGCTGCCAGGCCTGCTTAATCTGTTGTGCCAGGGATACACCTATGACCTACAGAGCCGAGGTTATACCTTATGGCTTTTGCGTGGATTCTCAACTGTCAATACTTCAAGCACAACACCTGTCTAGTTACAGGCCGATGAGTTCTGTAAGCACCAACTTGAACAATATTGTCCAAGCTCCCTGCGAACGATACACGCATACACACTGATACAATATATTGTCCCTGGGGCTTTATGCTTGTGATAGAGAACCTGGGCACACCAGCTGTTGAACTACACATCCCAGCATGGCCTGCAACAGTTTTAGCATGACCACATAGCAAAACTTTTGCAGGGCATGCTGGGATGTGTAGTTCAACGGCTAGTGTGCTGAGGTACTCTGACGCTGCACTAGACTATTCGCACACATTCCAAGTGGGTGATGGCGTATGCACACTGACCGATATCTGTAATATCGGTCAGTGACTTCACCTGCCCCTACATGTAGCTGTTGATGATAGTCCACATTGAGCTGTACAGACTATGATGGCAGGGAAACAGAATGATGTGCGGGATCATAGGCTTTCTGATGTTCCTGATATATCGGTATCGTGCATATCGATAACAATAAATCACTCGTTGAGTACCCAGCTTATGATATAAGGGATGTTTGTGTTTTCTCCCCTCCCCATTGTACACTATAGATATATAGGTACTTGTGTAATAGCACAGTTTTCAGCGTAGCCCAGCGGCTGCCTAGCGTAGTTAGCATAGTTAGTGTAGGGACTCTGCGGCAGCCCGGCTCTGTCCCCGTCATCCATGGCAAGCCTAGTGAGCGCCTCTTACACCGCCAGATCCCCTGCACTGGCAGACGCCGGCAGAGAGGGGATCATCCTGGAGCTGGCGGAGAGGCGCTCTAGCTGTCTGAGACGCATGTGCGTCTCAGACGCTCCTGCGTCTCAGTAATTATTGTGGCAGGGTACGGCAACCCTGCCCGTATCCGCAAGTGCGTCTTATGCACAATAAAGGAGGCATTTGTGCTCCATGTTACATACTGGCAAATGCCTCCTTTTTTAAACCCTCACTATCCACGCGAGCATGAAGCGTGGCGAGCAGACGTGTTACACGTCCTCCTGGCTTGTTCATACCCCCACAATCCACGTCGGCGTGGAGTTGATTTTATAAAGTGTGGGGAGCCCAAAGTGTGGCGAGCGGACGCAGAATACATGTGAAGTAATCCTCGTCGCTGCGCTCGCCACACTTTATAATATCAACTCCACGCGGATGTGGATAGTGGGGGTATGTACAAGTCGGAAGGACGCGTAACGCATCCCCTCGCGGGGCTTGCTGCACTGGCCACGATTCGGGCTGGTGTGGATAGTGGGGGTGTTTCAGGAACACATTCTCACCTGCCATTACGCAGTCACTGACAGGGATGCTGACTCTCTGGCCGCGGGAACACTACGCTACTTCTGACTGACTACGATATCTACGCTGGCCGCGCAAACACTACGCTGATTCTGACAGCACCTGCGTAACGGGTGCCGTGCTAATACACAAGTACCGATATATATTCTGATAAGTCATATTGGGGCTAATTCAGTTGTGACATTTGCTGGGCATCTATAGGAGCTATATAATGGTTTATAAGATTAGGCACAGATTTCATATTAGTTTTCGCCTGCGGAGCAGTGGTATATAATGCTTGAAGGTGTCTGTAATTTGGGCGCTCAAAGCACCCAAACCAGGACTTAAAGGCCGCCATACACTATGCGATTTGGCCCCGATTTCACCAGATGGATCGGGCAGTGAAATCGGACCAAATCGCAGGTTTTGACACCTTATGTGCAGCCGTGGGGACTCTGAGGACGCCGGCGAGGGAGGGGGGCGGGAGATGCTGGCGAGTGAGGGGGGCGGCAGGGGGAGCCGGAGCAGGGAGCTGTCATGCTCCATCCGGGTGGGGGGGCGGGGGACACACGCCGCTAGTAGTGCGGATGCTGCGGGGGACACAGGCAGCAGTGACATGGAGCCGGGAGCTGTCGGCACTGAAAAAAAAAAAAAGCCCATACAATGATTGGGCACCCTGTGATTGGCTAAACGCTCTCTCAGCCTGTCAGCAATTGGCTGAGAGAGCGCTCAGCCAATCACAGGCTGCCCATTCATTCTATGGGCTTTTTTTTTTCAGTACTGACAGCTCCCGGCTCCCCCCTCCCGGCTCTATGTTACTGCTGCCTGTGTCCCCCGCAGCGTCCACACTACTAGCAGCGTGCGTCCGTCCCCCCCAGCCGCCTTGCAGCATCCCCCGCCCGCCACCTCGATGTCCCCGGCCCCCCTGCTCGCTCCACATTGCAGCTCCCCGGGAGTTGCAAATGATACATCGCATGCGATGTATCATTTGCAAAACTTGGCACATCAAGTGCCAAATCGTGTGTCCCCCTCCCTGGGAGCTGCAGGGGGAAATCAGGTCCGACTTGTCCTTAGGACAAGTCGGACTAATGTATGGGGGCCTTTAGACGCCCAGTGAAGATCTTTAGACTGGTTTAGCGGCCTAAAGGCCCCCATACACTAGGGCGACTTGTCCTTAGGACAAGTCGCCCCCGACTTCCCCCTGAGCTTCCCCGGCTGCTCCCCGGGGGAGCTTGATTAGATTGGCACTTGATGTGCCATTTTTTACATGTGATAAATCGTCTCGATTTATCACATGTAAAAAACCCGGGGGGGGGCTACAGAGGTGGGAGCTGGGGACGCTGCGGGGGACATGTCTGTGTCCCCCGCTGCTGGGGACGCTGCGGGGGACAGCGTCTGTGCGGCGAGGCGGTAGAGGGAGCTGGGGACGCTGCGGGGGACACAGGCGGCATAGAGCCGGGCAGCGGGAGCTGGCGGGAGCTGTCAGTGCTAGAAAAAAAAAGCCTATACAATGAATGGGCAGCCTGTGATTGGCTGAGCGCTCTCTCAGCCAATTGCTGACTGGCTGAGAGAGCGCTCAGCCAATCACAGGCCGCCCATGCATTGTATGGGCTTTTTTTTTTTATTCAATACTGACAGCTCCCGCCGGCTCCCCCTGCCTGGCTCTATGCCGCCTGTGTCCCCCGCAGCGTCCCCAGCCCCCCCTGCTCCCTCTACCGCCTCGCCGCCCCACTAGGTCCCAAGTCGGGTGGTCGGACGTGCAGCAGGTCCGACCACCCGACGCAGATCCGATGCGCACGGGACCGCGCATCGGATCTGAGGGGACATCAAAACTAGCCGATTTTGGTACGATTTCGGCCAGATCCAACTGATCTGGCTGAAATTTGACCAAAATCGGCTAGTGTATGGGGGCCTTAACTCAGTGTGTGACCTAATTGACTCCTGATTGGAGAAACAATTGAATATCTCATTTGTATAGATGCCCTGCAGAGGGGACAGAACACAATTAAATCGCCCCAATTATGTTTTGGCTTGATTGGTGATGAAAGTAAATCCTTTTGTCCTGTGTAACTATGGAGTCTCAGTTACTACGGCTCTGCCTTTCTTCGCCAGCCCTGACATGTGCTCTGGTGGAATGCCAGCAAGTGGTTCCCTGGCCTATTAATTGGAGCATATACTCAGTATTAAAAATGCATCCAAAGACAAACAAAAATTCAAAACCTTAACACCTGTGGCCAAACACTTTTTCAAATACCACCATGGTAGCCCGAATGGCTTAAAAGTATATGGCATGACCAACATTGTGATGAACATTCGTAGAGGAGATTGGGACAGGGAACTCCTAAGACATGAAACAAGACTGATTTTCCTAATGGGATCCATGACTCCCATGGGTCTCAATGAGGAGAACAACTATACGGTCTTCTTATGAGTTCATAGACACTCCTATATAATCTTATTCTCCTTCCCTCTGTTTTCCAATTCAATCTAAAAATATATATATATTTATATTTTTTTCTTCCTTCCCCTTTTTCATTATATCTACATTGTGATAGATATATTCCTTGATAATCCAACATTATTTATGCTGTAATACATTGAAACTATTTCTTCAAATAGCTCCATCAAAGGAGTTTGATACCCAACTTTAAATTTAAATACCAAATTTATATTATGCTCTCGTTTATAATTATTCCTAAACACGCCACACACAGGTGATGGTCAAAACTCTCCCCCCCCTTTTTTTTCTTTTCACTATCACTCTTTGCAGTGTAATTACACAGTGTCCAGTTTTCACACCTCATATTCTCGCCTCACGTGTCATCACAGACACAATGTTATCCAACACATTGATTAACACATAATCTGTCATTTGACACCTCTTTTTATGAATAATGACACTCTCTTCTCTTAATCATTGTCTTTCAAATATGGTAACACCGATCAAAATTGATCACCAGCGGATCGGTTTCTCTCTGACTGTGTGCCTGGGTGACGTGTGTCTAAATATATCACACGTACCCCAGTGTATGCGGCAGGAGAGTGGACCCAGATCTGTCACTATCTCCCCTTTAATCTCACCTTATTAATTCCTATAATATTAGCACCCCCCATTTTCAGACATACCCTTCCTTTCTATCTTAATATTGAAATATGATATTCACCAATACCACCATAGGTATCACCTGGTATGTAGATTTCTCACTTGTCACACATTGCTCTATATTCTATTTTTACAGCAGTAGGATTTTCCATACTTATATTATTATTTTTCACCATTCACCATTTAATAATAAATTTTACTCAATATCTCATATTATACTATTATATAAAAAGTGCGTGATGTATCTCTTATTAACGATTATCACACTCAAATATTTTTTCCTATTAATCGCCTTTTCAATGACATCATTTTCTCTCTCCCTATAAACAATATCTTACCCAAATGGTTATCCATAGGTTTTATCCTATAGGAAAATATGTATCAGTTCCGGGAATGTGGAACATTACCTGAAGAATGGGACATAATTCAGAACCATCTGACATGTCTCTCCGCCACCTACTATCGACTCGCATGTCCACTCATTAACCTTATAATATATGTAATATCACCAAACCTTCAATATTGCGATCTCTTTTTTAATACGCATATAATCTAAATGTCAAAAAGAACACATAATGTCTATTACGTTCTAATCTTCTCATGAAACCAGCCGACTTTGAATGGCACCTTAATTAACCAATAGATCAGGAGACTGACACACCTTGATTTGCATGTTATGAATATGCATGAGCGGGCAGGTACTTAATGGGCTTCCGGGGCTCATTCAGGTTGGTCCTGACGAAGCTGCTAGGCGAAGCGTACGCCGACTGTACACTTCGTGGCTTCTCCCCCTGCTCCCCTTACCCCACTTGAATGCATTTTGATCTGCTTTCTTTCCTTAGCGGTATAGGTAGCGGCTTTTCGCACAACGAGTCTGCCCGGCAGACACACGCGCTGTGTGTGACGTCCACACAGCCTCTATCTGTCTCCCGGCGAGCTAACCACGCCGCAGTATAATATACTGTTAAAACTCACGGCCCCATATATTAATACTGGGTTGCCGTACTCGTGGCTACCTGTGGCTATTATTACCACTTGATCATAAAATATTGGCTAGTGGAAACCACGCTACATTGTATGTGGGGACCGCAACCCATAATATCAGCATAAGTGGTATACACACCAACCAATCTGGGCAATTTATTGGCGAATATTGCTTGCTCTGTTTGTTGATTTAAATTTAAAATTCAATATAAGCAAACACAGCTATTAGCAACCGTATCATCTAGGTGATTATCACCAGAATAACACCGCCCACATAAAAGAAGAATTGTGTACTAATACATGTATTCTTGAGGGTGGCATACACACCAACCAATCTGGGCAATTTATTGGCAAAATTTGCCTGCTATGTCTGCCCAAACTGAATGTTGAATTTAAACCAACTAACGTAGCCACCAGCAGCAGTATCATTTAGGTGATTGTCACCAGAATAATACCGCCTACATAAAGGAAGAATTGTGCACTAACACGTGTATACTGGTAATATCCGTATAAACCAGTTCAATTGCAGATCATTAAATAAAGACATTCATAAATAATAAAGTTTATTGTTGAAATTACTTGGGACAGGGGGGTCCCACGTTGTGAGGATTTAATTATCCTTTTTATTTCTATGTCCATGTATGTGTATATGTATTGTGTCTTTTATTTCGCTTAAATTTTATCAAGTATCCAATTAAAAGTTACATTTTATTCTTCTATTTTCCTTGGTGCACCACATAGAGACATTCTCCAGTTGCTTTTTGTCTCTTCAAAAATCATCATGTTCTGCTATTAATATTTAGCCCTGTGGGTGGTGAATGACACACGTGCCCCAAATGACATGCGCCCACTTCTCGTGGGCAAGGCTCACAAAATGAGCTTTGTGTATTGTACTTCATAAGGAGATCTGCTTATTCCAGCCACAAGAATGGAGGACAGAGAAGTCTGATCTGCATTCCTCCTTATGGCTTCCTTGTAGTGTACATTATAGCTTTGTGTTACTCAGGTCATTATTATTGATGAAATGGTTATCTGTATGTAGCAGTCTATAATGCATTGTGCTGTATTAGCATTTATATGCTGTTAATAAGGGAGGAGGGGGGGGGGGGGGGGGTTGAAGTGTCTTATTCAGAGCCCCAAGTCCCATCTAAAGCAATGGGCATTATTCAGTTGTTTTGCTGTGCTGGTGTGCCCATTAATTCCCGTAATTAACCCCCGTAGAGGGAGAATAGAATAGTTGGTGAGCCCGGAGTGGTGGCTCCTGACAGTTGGGATTCGGATGTCGGAATCCTGACTGTTGGAGGTTTATACTGTACCCAGATTCATTGTAGCGTCATGTGAGTGCTCCCAAGCTCATCCCCTATTTCTCTGATGCTTTTTCATGACTTTGGCCTTTATAGTCTCGGTGTTAGAAGTTGAGCTCTATACATTTATATGCGTGTATATATAGATATGTTCATCTTCACACCAGCCTGTTATAGCATTGCACTTTTTTAATGCCTAAATGCAGTGTACCCTGTGCAGCGATCAGCGCCGGGTGAATAGGTGTGGATCTGTTCAAAGTAAGGCGAGAGGGAAGGGCACACCAGCTGTGTCCAATCATTGCGGCTTCTAACCCTCCAAACTAAATCCTACCTACCTCACTACCAGATGTGGTTGGTGCCCTGAATTGGACAGTCGTTGTGCTGCTAGTTTTGTGAGCAGCCTACCTTTGTATGGGAGGGTGTCGATGAACCTAAGGTCGACATGGCCTTATATCGACAGATGAAAAGCTGTAGGTCAAAAAGGTCATTAAGTTGACATGGGAAAGTCGATAGTCCAAAAGGTCGAAATGGGTTTTTCATTTTTTTGTACCGAATGTTGACATGATTCTATTGTCAGTCTATGCCCTAGTGGATGGTAGGGCATGAAATACTGCATATCGGCACATGTCGCTCCAAAAACAGTGAAAACCCATGTCAACCTTTTGACTGTCCACCTTCCCCATGTCGGCCTAAACACCTTATACCATGTGGGGATATCTCTGTGCCTAGTAATTCTAGCTAAATAACGTGATGGGAAGGTGGTTCGCATCAGCGAGAAGTCTGTGGAGCCTCACATGATCACATACAGCAAACAAATAGGAAGTGTCGCATAAAATGATACCTAGAAACACACTGCTGTAAACTACAATTAATACATGCTTGTTCATGTTAATATATTAGGGTGCATTTATTGTCTGTGTGACAGGTTGTAGAGCTTTGTATCAGAGTATGAGGGATTATATTGCCATTCCGCATCTGCTGCTGGTCTAGGCCTTGGTGAAGTGTTGACCAGCTTTCCCTCTTGTGCAGCTGCTGGGTTTAACTCTTTTCTCATTCTCTTCAGATCGATGAAGTCCCGGAACCAGCTGCAAAGTCCACCCCGAATAAGTATCAAGTGTTCTTCTTTGGAACCCATGAAACGTAAGTATAAAGGGGAGGATACAGGAGTGTCCTGGAAGTAAAACATTTCATTGTAGTGTTGTAATAACGGCTTACGGTATTGTGTGGCAATATAAGGTTATGTCGCTGGCACCTGGAATACAGTTGTGACTCCGTGTAAGGAGCTTCAAATTATTTGGTGTTCGATGTTATCCAAAATGTTCATTACTAGTGATGTAAGCATTGATCTCATAAGAAACCTTTGTTTTTAGCGCTTATCTTGGTCCAAAAGACATCTTTCCCTATGAAGAGACCAAGGAGAAGTTTGGAAAGGCAAACAAGAGGAAAGGGTTCAGTGAGGGTCTCTGGGAGATTGAGAACAGCCCAGAGGTGAAGGCGTCTGGATACCAGGTACTCTCTCCTTCCTTCATAGTGTTCATAAAAGATCTTTGCCTACTTCTTTGTAATGAGTACAAGCGCCTGGTCTCTAATGACGTGTCTAGTGCAGCCTACGGCTCTTGTGTCTGACATGGTTACCATAACTTATCCGTTTTACTTACACAGCCTTCCGGGAAGAAAAGTGCTACGCCCAAAGCTGCTGGACGTGCTGGAAAAAAGGTACATTCCCAGGTTATTTGTATTGGTCAAATGGAATCACGGGTAACTGTTTCATAATGGCCCTCCTACCACAGACTGACCAATCTAAAGCCCCCATACATTAGGCCGACTTGTCCTAAGGATAAGTCTGACCTAATTCTCCTGCAAGCCGCCCGGGATGTTCACATACTTGGAGAATTAGGTCCGACTTGTTCACATAAAATGTCACTTGATGGGGGGTTTGTAGGTGCGGCGGTGATCAGTGCAGCGGGTGGACAGCAGTGGCTTTTTGAATTTTAAAATGGTGACAAACGACTCTCAAACGACTCTCAGCCAATCAGAGGCCGGCCAGTCATTTGACACGTTATTGCACAATTCTAATTGCCGCTGCTGCTGGAGGTCGCAAGTAATCATACATTCTGCACGTCTAACCTCCTGATTCGGTCCGATGCTCTGGGACCGCGCATCGGATCAGATCAAATGTCACACGTATACGATTGTAATCTCATAGTGAATGGCCACCTTCAGAAATAACAAACTGCTTTTATTTTGTGTACAGAGTAATGTTCTTAGTGTCATGGACATGTGAGTGTGGTGTGAGCAGGGCAGTCAAGTTATAAAACTATGTAATGCACCCAAACGGTAGGAATAATGTTCTGGTTTGTTTTTTTGCAGCAGACCCCCAAGAAAAGCTCTGAAGCAGAAGAAAACGAGGAGGAGGATGATGAGGAAGAGGAGGAGAAATCTGAGGCTGACGGTGAGAAGAAGGGGACTGCTGATGGCAGCAGTGATGAAGAGGGGAAATTAGTGATTGACGAACAATCTAAGGACAAAGTTGAAAAGGCGGCAGCCAAGCGGAAAGCAGAGGACGCTGCAGAGGTAAATTAATGGAATTACGCTTTTCTATTCACTGTACCATTTCAGCCGTGCTATCTTTATGGTGAAGTATCGCAAGTGATTTAGCCCATGTAAATTCCTGATGAGCTGTGGGGGCAGGAGAGTGATTTAAAAAAATTAAATAAAATAAGTCCTGGGCAGGGGTCTGACTCAGCGGTTTCCGGGAAGTGCTGCTGAGCGGACCTGCGGCGGGAGATTTTACAACAACAAAAACAATTCAAAAGATAGGCTGGTTGGCTGAGAGTGATCTTTCAGGCAATGAGCAGTGAGGCTGCTGATTGGCTGAGAGAGAGCACTCAGCCAGTCAGCGGCCGGCCTATGTATTGAAAACATTTTTTTAATTCTCCCGCCACAGCTCTGCTCAGCAGCACTTCCCAGACACTGCGTAGTCAGACTGCCCGCCCTGCAGCGGCCCTCCTCTTCACATAGGTGTGTGCCAGCGGTGCTTCACCGCTGGCACATACCTATTGATCGGACCCAACACATCGTGGCTGCTAAAAAGCTGCAACAGTTTCATTCTGTAGTGTCCAAACCCAATCCACTCGCGACCGCGCACCGGGTGGGATGTCTTACACATCCGACTTGGGCCGATATCTTGGCCCAATCTGTTGGGATCGGGTGAAATTGGATAAGTGTATGGGCACCTTAAGTGTCGTCCTAGTGTATGTTGAGGGTGAGAAAGGTCAGGAACTAGACAACTGAAAGCATTGGCATAATAATGTTATTTATTTGTTCTCTCTGCAGAGTTCCCCCAAGAGAGCTAAGGGAGAGGGCGATCAGGAAGCCGAAAAACCTGAAAATAAGGAACCTGCAAAAGAAGCAGCCAAGCAGACACCTGAGGCGAATAAAGAGGACAAAATTACTGAAACAAAAGAGCGAAAAGTGGAGAAGTCAGAGGAGAAAACAGTGCTAGAAGACACCAGTGATAAGGAGGAGAGGTAGGCAGGCATGATAGACTTCTGTAGCCTCATATGGGCGACACTGCTGCCAGCTGTGGGTTTGACGGGGGGCCGAGGACACTACAGGGCTGATTCACTAAACTGCAGCTTATTCAAAATTATCCATCCGTTAATAGTGTTCCCAGTATTAAACACCGTATTCAATATGAGAGATTAGAGCTAGCTTCTGGCAAGCATTCCGGTTGGGTGGCTAATGTTTTACCTGATTTATTTCGGGTTGTTTTTTGGCTTGGAAGTAAGGTTATATGGTCATTTTAGTGTGACCGTACTCTCCTAGGGCAGTGGTACCCAATCTGTCCATAAGTACCCCGATCAGTTCACGTTTTCCAGCTCACCCCACAGAGTACTCATTATTCACTGACACAATAACCAGGTCACCCAGCAGGTGCACTCATTACTCACGAACACATCATTGCCCTAGATCACCCAGCAGCTGCACAGGTGTACTCATTACTCACTGACACATTGCCCAGGTCACCCAGCAGGAACACAGGTGCACTCATTACTCACTGACACATTGCCCAGGTCACCCGGCAGGAGCACTGGTGCACTCATTACTGACTGAAACATTGCCCAGGTCACCCAGCAGCTGCACAGGTGTACTCATTACTCACTGACACATTGCCCAGGTCACCCAGCAGGAGCACAGGTGCACTCATTACTCACTTGCACATTTCCCAAGTCACCCAGCAGGTGCACCCATTACTCACTGACACAATGCCTAGGTCACCCAGCCCAGCAGTATTTTGTAGGAAGCTGTGACCTCGAGGGATGCCTCTTGCTTTACATGAAGAGTAATGTATTATTTGCATTTTTTCTAACCATTTGTTCTGTCTTCTCATCCCTTCTCCTTTAGTTAAAGTGAGTTTCTTCTCCGTGACTGGGCAGAATCCTGACCTTTTTGCTTTACTGGGAGACGTGGGTGCTTTTTAAAGAAAAAATACTTTGAAAAAAAAAAAAAAAATAGGGAATTTAAAACAAAAACATTTCATCGTCATCCACTTTTGTTCTATCTGCAACCCAATCCAGCAAATGGCATTGATTCCAAATTGCAACTTCAGCGCAGGATCCATGGTCTCAGCCGCATCTCTAAGGCCACTAATAATTTTAATGTTTGTAGCATACCGGGGTGCTCTCAGCACCCAGCAAAATGGCTTAAAATCTGGGGTTTAGTTTCCAGAACGTTTTTATCTATCCATTACTAAGTTTCCTGAAAGAATGCTTCTTCCCTGATTATTAATTTGTGTGTAAAAGTCTTTTGCTGTGCTTTTATCCTTAAGTCTTTTATTGGCTATACGTTTTTTTTGATAGTCTTTAATTCTTTTTGAATTCTTTTTGAACAGCAAAATAAAGGCAGATAAACCGCTAATAGTTTCCTGAAACGTGCAAGCTGGGCGCTCAGATCATGGGTCACGCTTGCACCTGAGGACTCAGCAGCGCAATACTTTGAGTAAATGTTTTTGTTGAATTAGGGTCTTCTAATCTAATCACCAGGATCCTGTTTAACTGGCCTCTGCCAGATACAAGCGGTAGTTTGGCTTTCCTCTTGCCGCACCAAAGATGTTTAATCCCGCATTTTCCATATTGTCATATATACAGGGTGGGCAGTACCACTAAATATCTCGTAGGGTTGTTTGGTTTTGTTTTACGTTAAGCCTAGCAAATGCTTTGTTTCATAATGCGTGCATTTTTGTTTTCGTTTTATCTGTTGAAGATAATGTATAAAGAGAATGCAATTAGCCTTCAATGTATGTTTATTCTCTAAAATTGCTAAAACTTTCAAACTGGATATCCGCGATCTGCCTTGGCCTTTTATTTTCTGATTTTTTTTGTTTTGTTTTTTTTGTCCCAATGTTCAATTTCTGCTGCAATGATTTTCATCTATGACAAAACAGAAGCAATTTTCTCTGGAATTCTCATTAGCTTGTACAAAAAAAAGGCAATAGAGTTTAATGTGTGTACTTGTATATATTTTGCGTCAATGATTTTGAAGCAATAGCTGTGCTTTAAATCTGTTGCACTAGTATTAAACATTAAACACTAAAATCGGAAAAAAAAGTGTAAGCTGTCCCTGGGATTAATGCTGCTGCTGCATTAGAAAACCAATTAGTCTGCTAAAAATAAGCTGGTATCATAGTGTTGTATTAATTTGGTAAAGCCTTATATTATTTTTCTTCTTGGCTGGCCGCTGCTTGATAAGTTACTTAATAGGCTGCCTTCTAGTATGGATGTCCCCTGCCTAGAGCTTCAGCCCAATGACCATAGAGGGTAAGAATTTGGTGAACTCTCCCTTCCTCTGTTCCTAGTGTATGTAGCACGGATAAGGGGAACATTAGGATGCATATACTATTCCTACATTCACCGGTACAGTCATAGCACCTGGGGCTTGTTTTAAGGTGTTTGTTGCAGTCTCTTAGCTTGATGCTAGTATTTTGACACTTAAGTATTTTGACACTTAAGTGTCTATCTATTATTTTAACTAGCATGCTTTGAATAATACCTCCTGATAAACCGATAATATAATATGCAGTCTGAAGCCTTCTAGAAATCTAGACTTGGAGACTATGGGGGAGATCTGTCAAAACTATAGCGAACAAGCGCCTTGAGTCCTGTTGGAGAAAGTGTGCTATATAAATAAAACTCACTAACAAGTACAGAAGTTGCCTGTAGAAACAGCTTCTACCAATGTGATATCTTGGAAGTGGCTTTGTACCTGGTTCTAGGTCAATTTCTTAAGAGTTTCACACCACAGCAGAGAGGTAAGGGCAGTACCTACAACAGAAAGATATCTTACTTTAGTGGGAAGTACATTTGTCTGAAACCAGTGCTGCTCATTTATTCAAGGATAAATATAATGTTAGTAATAAACCTTACAATATGCGTATTTCAAAGGACTTCAGTTCTGTCGAGAAACACTCTTAAGACCATTAAGAGATGTCTTAAAGGTTTAAAATTAATGATCTGTAGAAGGCTCAACCTATTCCCCATGGTCTCCAACCACCTTTGTTGTGACTTTATAAATGTAGATTAAAACCAGACTAGGCCCGATGAGGCGGCTTGGGTGAACCTGTGGCAATACAAGTGCCAGCCTACCAGATCATCAGCTGGAGGGCCATAGATTTCCTATTTGATGGTTTAAGACTGAAGGACTATTTTTATTTTTAAATAGTACTGATCGGTCATACGATAGAGGGGCATAGCTCTGTGGTGGTGGTGAGGTCTTGGCTGGGCAGTGTAAGGATACTAGAAAACTGTTGTTGGTCAATAAAGCTTATGGTGGCTGTCTGTCACGGGGAGAAACCTTTAATCCCCCTCCTCCAAACTTCACATGCTAAGGGTTGCAGCTCAAAATAGAGGACCGCTCTACCTGCTCATAACACGTGTACATCAACAGAATTTCAAAGTAATTTTGTAGCTAATGTTTTTAATAAAATAAAAAGTGGCAAAAAAAAAACAAATTACCTACCAGAAGCGTCATTTTATAGGTAGTTTTTCTATTCCTTTTTTCTTTGGCCAGTTGTCTTGTTACCCACTCCCATCTTGCCACATGAGACAATTAAACCTGTAACATAATCAGTGCCCTTACGGATCTATTTGTTCTTGCGGCTGTGATGAAAGCAATTGTTAAAATTGTAGCTTTTGGTATAGTTCTGAAAACTGTAGGCTGCGGTTCTTTTGGATAAATAAACTATTATTAAAAAATGACTTGCAGTCTCTGGTATAGTTTTTGTGCGGTTTGTTTCAAGGGACACTTGATAAGGTGCTATTTTCCGGGTGTGAGGTTTATACTGGACTAGGATCTTATCATACCAGTAATTGGTCAACTGAACACATCACAATACCATCACTCCCTTAAAAAAACAAAAAACCTAGCGGAGTGTCCCAGGCATCTCCGCTGAGCACTGTCAGCTGCTGCCTGGCCATTAACTAGGCTATGTGTGGCATGACATTACAAGCAAGGAGCCTGGTAGTGGCTGAAGCAGAGTTCAGCGCAGACAGCGGCAATCCTGAGAATTTTCCGGGTTTGTCAGTTTATGCGCTGGAGCATAGCTCAGAAAATTCTCAGGAGTTGCCAGGGAAGGGGTTAATGCCCAGAAATGTATCAGGTCTGGGATGAAGCTGCAGTTAGGCCATATTCACTGCCTACCCATTTGTAACGTCTGCACAGATATACAAACCAAATCAGTCGCTCAGGCAGTGGTTTCATTGGGATAGTGCGTTTCCAATGTTAAGGTGCCCAAACACCGGTGCGATTTGACCTATTTTTATCAGATTCCGACGGATCAGTCCAATATATCGGATAAAAACTGGCCAAATCAGATATGATGATCGTTCCCGTGTGCATCGTATTAGAGGCTGAGATCCTATGTGTAACACAAAGGATAAATCGTAATAGGACCCATCAGTGGCACATCATGGGTGCATTTTGCATCTACGATGTATCCATCCAATTTCCCTTGAACTCCACGGCAGTCTTTTTTTTTTTTTTTTTTTATTCTGTTTTTTTTTTTTTTTTTTTTAGTTTTACATGGTACATAAACAATACATATGGTAACATAACAAAACAAAAACAATGTGTGGTCTCAATTAGCTACATAATGATAAAAGGAAAAGAGCAATGTCATCACATGAAAATAGGAGCAGGGGGAAGACAACAATGACCGAAATTGGATATTTTCATTATTATTATTATTATCATTCACCAATCCAGCTGCTGCATTTGTCTCTGCTTGCTTTTTACTTGCATAAGTAAACCATTTGACCCAAAAAGCAAAATACTTTTTTTTCTGCCTTTATAGCCAAGTTATCAAATGTCTTATGAGCTACTGTCTCCATTTACTAGACCGATCCGTAATCGGTCAATACAAACTTTAGCTAGTACGCACATGTGAATCACATGATCAGGTGCTGATATAATGTACACACTAATGGTAGCACACGGGACTCCTGGAGGTACCATGGTAATGCGTTTTACATAGATAATCACGTGTGTTGTATCACTTGCACAGGACCACACACCGCCATCAGGCATACACACGGAATAAACCATGTGACACATTTCTAAATGATCCGACCGTTTAAAAATGGGCCCCCTATGTTTACCCCATTACACTAACTGCTCCAGTGCTGCAGACTAAGGGATGGGTTTACCGGGCAGCCATGATTATACGGACTCGTGAGCTGGGGGCATTTACCATTCGACTGGAGCTGCAGGAGTTTCTTGGGTAAAAGGTAGCGAATGCTGCCCAGTAGCTCTAAAGCTGGGTGCATATCTATACAATCCCTGTTTTTTTGCGACCATAGACGCGATGGACCATCCAGAAACACCAGCCGATACGCATGTATACACCTGTACAATTTTACTTGCGACGTCCGATGTACTCACGTCCAAACAGTCTCAAGAAAAAGATTGTACCAGCGTATAATGGGCTGCGTTAAGGGCATACAAAAACATGCTATGGCCACAACATTACAGTCTATTTAAAAAAAAAAAAAAAAAAAGCGCAAGAATAGCAGCTGCTGGACCAGGGACTGGCTTCTGAGGCGAAACTGTACATAGATGCTTACCACCCGTATCTGACCATAATCACCTTGCCGGCTGACAAATTTAGATGCTTACCACCTGTTTCTGAACATAGTCACCCTGGTGGCTGAGTCAAATTTAGACGCTTACCACCTGTATCTGATAACCGATCATAGCAGATATATATTTTTTATATATACTCCCTATTGAAATGCTGTAGTGAGAAGTGAACGCTGCTTGTGCTGTAGGAGAGATCATGCAGCTATGGGACGCCCACATTGGCGTTCCAATTTTGCCAATATAGTCGCAAGAGCGTCCAGCATATCGATCCAACGTGCGTACACACTGCACTGTTGTTCCGATATGGGCCCGTCCTGTCGGATGAAAAGTAAACGGCACTGAACCTTCGACCGACCGAGTATGGACGGACAAAACCAGTTTTGGCCGTTTATAGATCGCACAGCAGGAATTGGGACAGCATACACACCTATGCAATCGAACGGCCCTGGACTGGAAATTAGTCCCGGGCCTCAAAATTCCTGATGGCAGCCCTGCCTGTGCTTCACATCGACATATGAAACCTTGGCCTGAAAACTGTCTAAAGCCCCGTACACATGGGGGAAGATATATTGCTCAGTTTCTCCTTTTCATCAGCGACCAGAGATGGTCGCTGATGAAAGGGAACCTCTGCCGGGTGGTGCCGCAGAGGTAATCAGCTGGTCGCAGGAGCAAGCTCCTGCGACCAGCGATTAGAACGGGGCTGAAAACGGGAGCGCGCACCCGGTGATTTTATCGCCGGGGCACACTGCCATCACTGGCAATATGGTCGCCTGTGACTTCAACCCCTATCGCCCCCGTGTGTACACAGCTTAAGATCACCCCTGCTCTATTATTTTCGTGCTGCTGGCCAAGCAGATTTGGGTGTAGAGTGGTGCAGCTGTGAAGGTCACGCCGGGGCTAGGTTCTGTGTCCAGTAACAAGAAAGATTAAAAAAAAAATCTGATGGTTCTCCCTCGATGGACGAGTTCCATCAGATTTCTGCCATCGATGGTAAAACTATTGGTAATCCTTAATCAAATATTTGCACTGCAGACCTCCCAACATGACCCATTCCAAGATGGACACGATACTCCTGGATTTCAATCATAGAACCCCTCCCAGCACAAGCAGGCACATTGCCTTTGCAGGTGTCATATTGTATTTTGTCCAAATGGAACCAAAACTGTAAATGTGGCTGAGTAATCCCTGTATGGCCGGTGTGGGCCCCGGAGTCCCGGGTATACTCCCTCTGTTGTGTCACTGTGCAGATACACATATTACTGTGGGAGGAACAAATATTCTCTCAGACCCAGGCCGGAACCTTAATTCCGCTGCTCTGTTGCCAGTGCAGGCCGAGAACAGGTTTCACTGGAGCGCACACAAGCTGTAACCCGGGAGGGAGGAGACGTCTGACAGCCGGGAGATTCGCAGGTAATGCCCTTGCTGCTTATGTACTGCGCCCTGCCATAGGTCGGCGTTATACTGAGCATGTGCTGCTGCTGGTAATGCACTCACTGCATGTGTGCTGTGCCGTGCCATAGGCTGGCATTATAATGAGCGTGTAATGCGCACTACCATAGGCCAGCAGAGTCACTGCTCCTTGTGGTGGTTCTGCTGCGTGTGTGCCATAGGCAGTCATGCGATGCCTCTTGGCTTAATGAATGTGGGGCTTTAGTAATGTCTCCACCTGTGCACCAGCTAGAATAATTCATAAGCAACCTGTGGCTTTCCAGATGATGTGAAACTACAAGTCTTAGCATGCTGTGCCACAATTTTAGCACTCTCTTATCGCAGATCTTTGGCAAGGCATGACGGGACTTGTAGTTTTACAACGGCTGGAGATCCACAGGTTGCCTACACCTGAGCTAGGTGGTTTGGAAAATGTGATGGTAATGACTGCACCTGTGCACCAGCTTAGGAAACTATGACCATTAGTAAAGACTTCACCTGTGCGCAAGCTAGGTGGTCTGGGAAATGTGACAGTAATGACTGCACCCATGCCCCCAACATGAGCCACTCCAGGAAGGACACAATACTCTGCTGCTGGACTTGTATGGGCTACTTCACACTATCCGGCCGGCGAAATCCTGCACGGCTTAAAAGCCGTGCCATCCCTGAAGTGTTTAATGGACTGCTCTGTGTCCATTCACGCGGAACGTTCACGGCGCGGCCGCCGGGTAGCAGCCGGATCTTACCTCTGCCGTGCCGTAGCCGTCCCGTCCTCACAGGTCAGTATGTGCTGAGGGCGATGGGGGTCTTTCACACACACGGTCATTTGGTGTGTGGTTTTAGCTCTCCACCCCCACCAAACTGACGTCACTTTAGTTCCCACCCACAAATTTACACACGGAGCCGGTGCATGTGAAAGAAACAACTGTCAGGCAAAAAAGCCGGACAAAGTGTGTCCGGCTTTTTGCCTACTGGTCAAAACTGGAGTGTGTGAAATAGCCCTATCACCTGTGGGTAAACACCTTTCTTATCAATTCACCTGTTCAACACCGGCGATGGTAATCATACATTAAGAGGAAAGTCCAGGAGCAGAGCATTGTCCCTCCTAGAGAGGGTCATGTTGGGAGGTATGCTACACCTGTGCGCCAGCTAGGTGTTCTGCAAACATAACCCTTGAACCGCCTGGCAGTATTGCATGCGATATGATACGCGGCTCTTTTGCATACGATTTATATGCAAGGGCAGCAGGATCTGAAAATCCTTAGTGTAGCCCTTGCAGTCTCGATACAATATGCACGGGACTGTGCATCAGGATCGGAGCTGAAACGCATATGATTTGGCACTTTTCATCCGATTTGTAAGTGCTCAAATCTCACTAGTGAACGGCCAGCTTATCAGGCTAAACCAGGAAACAAATGAATCACACACGTTCTGTGGCTTGCTGACTTATTTTCAGCTGGTTTCAATCACCAAACACACTCCAAAACAATAATTGAGCGCTGGGGATGGCAATCCCGGACATTTTGGGTCCCGATCCTGGGATTGGTAATTTTTTTTGAGCGCTGGTCTACTTAATTATTCAAAGCTACAGCTGAATCTGAAAAGGAAATACCAAGCCCCTTCTAGTAAACAAGACAATATATACAGAATGCAACAGCGCTGTCAATACATACAATAAACACAACATTTAAAAAAAATATCTGCTTAATGTGGTTGTTCTATTCATGCATACATTAATACACGTTGCTGCTGTGCTATGTAAATTTATACCTATTTGTTCCTAGAAAAGTATAACCAGGGTGCGGATTGGCCATCTGGTACTTCTGGCGAATGCCAGAAAGGCCAATATCCTTGTAGACCGGTCCGCCCACCTTATTAGTCTAATTATGTGTAATCACTGTCGTTATTTCAGTTCTATTATTTATTTCCACTTAAGGAAAGTGCCGTTGCTGATATATAGGTGTCTTTCCTTGCTTTATTACAGACATGCGACTGACGGCGTTGGCCGCCATGGCCTCCAAGGTGATCAAGTTGCCTCGCAATTACCGGTTTGGCATGAGCCGGCCCTCTACCATGGCAGCTCAGAAGAAAAACCCACCTGGCAAAAGAAGGTCCAAAATATTTGTGGAGCCCATCCGCAATGATGAATGGAAATATTTCCGTGGGGACACAGTAAGTAGGCTGTGGCAGTTCTTTATTGTAGAGGCTAATTACTCTAGTGTTCATTCTAGCACCCTCATTCCTGCCTGGCCTGTCGATTTCTGCTCTGGTGCCTCCAGCACACTCTGGCAGGAGCGAGTGTATCTTGAGGAGAGAGGGAGGAGGAGCGAGTGTATCATGAGGAGAGGGGGAGGAGGAGCGAGTGTATCATGAGGAAAGAGAGAGAGGAGGAGCGAGTGTGTCATGAGAAGAGAGAGGAGGAGCGAGTGTGTCATGGGGAGGGGTAGGAGGAGCGAGTGTGTCATGGGGAGAGGGAGGAAGAGCAAGTGTGCCATGGGGAGGGGGAGGAGGAGCGAGTGTTTCACTGGGAGAGGGAAAGACACACAGACAGAGAGGGAGGAGAGCGAAATATATAGGATAGCAAGAGAGAGAGATGGTGCACAATAGAGGGAGAGCAATTTCTTCAGGGGCTAATATGTAATAAATAAATGGCATTCTAGCATCAACCTAAAATAATGTCTCACATGGTGAAAGGTTTAACACTTTCCTATTCGAACCATGAAGATTGGATACCCAGCTACAATCTTACTGTGTTTCTGTGTAATATTAACACATAATGTACATCCTTCCACGATTTGTGCTTAGTTATTGCTTGTTACAATGTTTTTGTCTGGTTTTGTTTACAAGGTAGAAGTCCTCAGTGGCAAAGATGCTGGGAAACAGGGGAAAGTGACGCAAGTTATCCGTGCCCGGAACTGGGTTGTGGTGGAGAACATGAATACGGTAAGACCGGGAGGGGAGGGTGACTGTAATAAACGTTAGGTCATATAGTCCTGGGTCTGTTACCAATATGATCCAATGACCCCTAAATGTCATCTTTCATTTTGCCCGCTCGAGAACAGTCACTCAGAAAAGGTCCTGGGCAATTGGTGACATCACAGTTACCTTGTGGAACAGTCAAGTTTTTAATTATGTATGTTTTGCAGAAGTACAAAATCTCATCTAAAGTGTATGCAGATTTAAACGTTATGCCAGATAATAATATCGTTAATATTTTCCTGCATATCGTCTAGTGTGTACGCTCTATATCGTTAACGACCTCTTCTGTCATCTGTACATGCAGTAAAATCCTGAGTATATTGTCGGTGACACTGAACGATATTGGGGCAAATGTATCAATCTGCCTATAACGTTTTTTAAATATCGAGTCCCGCTTCTCCTGCATAACGTGGAGAAGTAGGCAAATGTTATAGGCAGATGTATTACCCCCCAAAGCCGATAAGGAGAGCCGTTATGACCAGCGTGAACGGCTCGCCCCGTGCATGCGCATTCGCGGCTCCCCCCCCCCCCACAGCCGGCTTTCTGGGTATGCGCGAGATCTCACTAAAACCGTGAGCTCTCCAGCGCAGCCCAAGCCAGAAGCAGGGCAAGCGTTGTCTCCACAGTGGGGGATAGGACAACGCTAGCCCTGAGCTGGGGAAGTGGCCGGGGCGAATTAATGCCTGGGCGGCTGTTAATACATCGCCCGGCCGCTAAACACTGGGGCAGATTGCAGGGGACAGCCCCGCCGAGCGTAACTCGGCAGGCTGTCACTAGCGTACGTTAGGTGCGCTAGTAATACATTAGGGAAATCGTAATCCCTGCCCCAGGTAACCAGCGTTAAGTGCATTTCTGCACTTAATGCTGGTTCATATATCTGCCCCATTGTTTGTGTATTCATTTTATGTGTATGCACTATATCATTAGCTCAGGGAGAACAGCCGGTTCCTGGGGAAATGCTCAGGTATTGAGCTCTAGAAAAAGGGTAAAGACTAGGGAGCCACACCATACCTCACACCTCACATGGTTGTGCTTAATCTGTGACTTAATACCAATTCCTGTGCTTAAAAACTACCATTCCTAACTGCTTACATCACTATAAGCAACATTTACCTGGCTGTGATGCAAAGAAGAAGCTAAATTTAGGAAAAAGCATGAATAGCTTCTCGTGGCAGAGTCAAGTCAGTCAGGCCATAAGGTTGTAAGCTTGCGAGCAGGGCCCTCCTACCTCCATGTCGGTTTGTATCTACCCAGTTTGTTTAATCACTATTGTTTCCAATTGTAAAGTGCAACGGAATATGTTGCGCTATATAAGAAACTGTAAATCAATAAAACTGCCGAATGCACTGGAAAAATGCCACTAGTGGCCACAAGGTCAGTTTGAGGGAAGCAGGGTCTGCAGTGACAGGCGTTAGACAGGAGCCCTAATGTTCGATTCCGACGCAGCGGTGCCTCTTATGTCTAAAGTAGAAATGGACTGTGCAGCACAGCTTATTTCTACTATCTCGTAATGAGGGCCATGCTGCCATTATTATTTCCTTCTCTTACAGCATTATTTTGTAAATAGGTGTTGTTAGTATTACCATTTCCCTTACCTACACTTGTGGCATTATGTTGGAAATAGACGATGTTAGTATTACCATTTCCCTTACCTACACTTGTGGCATCTTGTTGGAAATAGACGATGTTAGTATTACCATTTCCCTTACCTACACTTGTGGCATTATGTTGGAAATAGACGATGTTAGTATTACCATTTCCCTTACCTACACTTGTGGCATCATGTTGGAAATAGACGATGTTAGTATTACCATTTCCCTTACCTACACTTGTGGCATCATGTTGGAAATAGACGATGTTAGTATTACCATTTCCCTTACCTACACTTGTGGCATCATGTTGGAAATAGACGATGTTAGTATTACCATTTCCCTTACCTACACTTGTGGCATCATGTTGGAAATAGACAATGTTAGTATTACCATTTCCCTTACCTACACTTGTGGCATCTTGTTGGAAATAGACGATGTTAGTATTACCATTTCCCTTACCTACACTTGTGGCATCATGTTGGTAATAGACGATGTTAGTATTACCATTTCCCTTTCTAACACTTGCAGCATTACCGTTACATTGGTAAGTCGGCTGACTTTGTGGGGCAGTACGTGGCCAGCGAGGCACCCCTCCTAACAAACAAGGTGGCTTTGGTTGATCCTACAGACAGGTAAGTTGCCTCATCGTGAATATTTTGCAGGGATAATGGAATAGTTCTATGTGTCATCCATAACATAAATATATAAACTGTTTTGCTCTGCGCTTCCAGTTATTAAGCCCTTCATTGCATTGGACAGTGCAGATAAACTCCAGTAGTCTGGGGTTCAGGGGCCATTCGTGGTTCACTTGCCAGTCAGTACTACTTTTGTCTTTTTTCGTAATCTTTGCGTCCGTTTATTTAAAGGCACCAAAGGTATTTTTTGTTAAAAACGGTTATAGAAAAGTGACAGATGATGGACTGGTTGGACAAATGCCAGTACAGAGGTGGATCCACAGTGAGTTTTCATGCAAACTTATCCTGGATCCCTTTATTTTTTTTATTTTTTTTCCAGTCATGGCCACCAAGTAATGGCACTTTATCATTTCTCCTTCCTCCAGGCAGGTGAAACAAAATCCCCAATAATGCCAGCTATTAGCATCAATTGAATTAGCTGAAATAAGTGTTTGCACCACATTAGTAAATAAAGCCATATTTAAGGTCTGCTTGTTGTCTAACGTGGTCTCAGATCAAACACTGTAATGTTCTCTTAGGAAGCCCACGGATGTGGAATGGCGATACACAGAAGAGGGCGAGCGGGTGAGAGTGTCTATAAGAACTGGGCGTATCATTAGCAAACCCGTGTTCCAGAGGCGTGATGGAATTATACCGGAGCAGTGGAAAGGTGTGTCTGGCTGTCAGCATAGATAGACCGTTCTCACTATTTAATCACCACACCACACGTGCCCTGTCCGAGACATTGCTCTGAGGTCCCACCGGGTTCTCTGAAAGAATGGCCAAGGCTATGGTAACAATTAATCCGATCTGAGGAGTTTGGTGGAAGAGAGGGTGGGGAGGTATTTGATAAGGTTATAAATGGTAAGGGAAGCTTGTTACTGTCACACTGGTCCCCTATATACTACTTGCTTGAGTAAGGCAGGCAGGGGAATTGTTGATGCCCCCCTTCAATGAGAGGGAATAGGAAGTCTCTGTAGGTATTTTGGAGTCATATACAATACAGAGAGCATTCCAGTACATAATATGCAATTCTAAAAAAAAAATTATTCAACACCTTACAATACAAAGCAAATTGTAATGTCTTACAGATGGAGCGCCAAGAGAGACAGTCTCTTGGCAGCTGGTCCCTAACCATCTCCGCTTCGAGGAGACGGGCAGGGTTGGGGGGGGTGGGAGGAGAGAGAGTCGGGGCAGTGATGGGGACCGACGGCGGAAAGGAGCTCAGTTGCCACGGGGCTCGCAAGCCCCCTGGGGGGGAACTGGTGATAGTTTCGACAGCCCCTGCAAAGAAGAGGCCGGCTTCATATGTAAAAACCGTACATCGAGCATTCTTGCTACTAATCTTATGTGTCTGACTTCATGGGAATCTTCATACAATGTAGTTGTAGATCAAATGTTCCACACCCGATCTGCCAATGGTCTGGTCCCTTACTGCTTGTTACTACATAATAATATTTGAAGCCTCGTTTATCAAATACACATCCTCTGTTGTATGCACGTGCCATTTGTTGTACTGTCTTTGTTGCCTTAGATGGTCCCAAGGACACCTCTGTAGAAGATGCATTGGAGAGGACCTATGTCCCCTCACTCAAACTCTTTCAAGAGGAAATTATGGAGAAAATGGGCATTGTAGAGGACAGGCGACACAGGAAGTCCTTCTGGTACTAATGGAGCAGGACTAATGCTGGTGGTGGATCCTTCGGCCGCTGTATATTGGGGATGTACTCCTACAAACCACATCCTTCATGTTGGACCTGACCTGGCTCTGGGCGCCGGTGACTTGTTGGATGCCGTTAGTTGATGTTACCTGGATCACTTTGTACACTCACATAAGATTCAAATTAAGAAAAAACTGTCTTTTTTGTATGCATTGCAATATGAGATTTTGCTAAACACAACTGTTGCAGAAATGGTTATTTGTTTTGCTGTATATTGTCTTGTTGCCCAGTTAGAAGAGAACAGACAAAAAAGTTCTACATTGTAAGGAAGAAATGGTGATCTGATCATCCTTACTGTGCTGCCATTGACGCTCTCCTAACCATTCTATTCCCTCTTTCCCCCGCTTCCCTGACCGTACTATTATCACCCCTCCCCTGTTTATATCCCTGCTCCCCAGTACACACAGTTATTACTCCTTCATCCCATGCTCCCCTCTCTGTACAGGGGTGTGCAACCCCTGATTGTATAGTTAACACATTCCACTGTAGCCACAATTACACCCATGATGCTCTCACCTTACTTAGAGCCTCTGCTTACCTAAAGCTGGCCATACATCAGAAAGACCTGCTTCCAATCGTGATTGTGTCCAGATTTCCCTTCTACTTCCCGAGTACACATAATGTACTCACAATGTGTACACAATCTGTCGAACAATCCAGCTGCTGCATACAACCAAGGGGTCAGTGCCCATTGCCAGGGGTTATTTCTTGTCAACGTGTCTTGGAGCTTTGGTAGAGACAGATGCTAGAGGTCATATTTGACCCCTAGCGTCTGGCAGGGAGCACAGCGCTGCATCGTTACCTGGAGGTACCGGGAGTGCAAAGAGCTGTGTTCCCTGTCAGACGCTAGAGGTCAAATATGATCTCTAGTCTCTGTCTCCTACGAGGTGGGGGAAGGTGATGGACTAGTCCAGGGCTGGGCAATTGCGGCCCTCCAGATGTTGATGAACTACACATCCCAGCATGCCTTGCATCAGTTTCAGCATGGCCACATAGCAAAACTAATGCAAAGCATCCTGGGATGTGTAGTTCATCAACATCTGGAGGGCCGCAATTGCCCAGCCCTGGACTAGTCAGACAACATGCAATCTGGACCCAATCACGACTCATCAGGCATGCACCATAGAGGACCAACCATTTGACCAGCGGGACTACGCATTGCACAATTGTGTGCACACAATCTGTCTTCCAACCCCTCGAGATTGTACACTTGGGCTTCAACTGTACAATCCAATCCTCCCCTGATTGTACAATTTAACCCCCTGCTTTCTTCACTGTATAGTTACACCCTGGCTCCTCAATTAGTCCCCCCCAACCATCTGCTCCCCTGATGCTACAATCAAATCCCTGCTCCCCTGTCCTTACAAAGAACACTTACCAGCATACCCATTACTGCCTTGAGAATGCTAAAGTACAATTCCTAATGTAATACCCTAAAGGTGATGGTGTGTGAGATCAGGTGGAGCAGACATATCCTACCACTAAAAAAACGATATATTGTCCTGACCATCTGTAATGCTGGGTACACACCTAAAGGTTTATCGGTCCAATCTGTCTGGTGAGAACAAGAATCTGGTAATGTATGGGAGCATATGACAATCAACCGTTTGCTCCCCCCATGCTCATTCAAAAGAATTGGTTAGATTTGTTTGATATAACCAATTTATCCAGACAAGCCTTTATGGCTATTTTCCAGAATTTGGTAGCAAATGGTTGATTGTCATATGCTCCCATACATTGCCAGATTTTTGTTCAGAACAGATAGATTGGACAGATAAATCGGTACTTCCTTATCTTTGCGGCCACCGATACGCCAGTTACGTATAGCCATTACTTAACCACTACGTAAGCAGCACCATCGTCATCAACTTTACTAGAGGTATTACATGGTAGCGTGGACCCAGGGTGGCGTACAGTACGGAAGTTCCATAGCGTAAGCTGTGTCTGCAAAGATGAGGAAGTAACGATAAATCTTTAGGTGTGTACCCAGTTTAAGGCCCTTATTCTGATCGGTGCGGATATTCCCGCATTCTTACGGTGCGGTCCGCACGCCACGGTGTTTTGCCGCGTGCGGCCATCGTCCGTAGAAACGCCCACGTGTCCTCCGCATTCGGACGGACTCACTCTTTAAGAACAGGGCGTGTTTACGGACGACATACAAAGCATGCGTGTGCGGGAGAAACACTCCGATTCGGCACGGTATTTCAGAGTATTACAGAGTATGCTCGGGAATACCGCATCCGAACGGGAGCCAAGCGGTGCTACCGCACGTAAGCGGAGTATTTACGCCAAACAACCCACTATGAAGTATCTTCTGCTATACATCACATGACCCACTTATTCAATTACCTATCCTCATAAACTTGACTGTGACATGAATATAAATAAATGTGTTTACTTTACCCAAAATGTGTGGTTTCATGAGTACATGTCAAATACACATGTGTATTGCTAGTATTAATATTCTGTCATGTCCATTGTTAGCAGTTTGAAAGTGTCTGACAAGTACAGCATATGTGGGGGACTAGTAAGGTTTCCTTGAAGCAGCAATGGTTTCAATTAAAGCACTGACAAGCGTCCTATTAGTGAGTAATGAGTAAAGGAGTAGATTCTATTGGGTTCAGGTGTTAATGGTTGTAGTCATTAGGCGTACGTTCGCCTAGCGCATGAACGAGTGGTGTCCGCAAAGCAATAGTACACTTGTGGACACCGCACATTTCTGCCCTTTTTGATCGCGTGCATTCGGAGTGGTTTCCGAATGTACGCCCCCCAACATAAGTGTACTCCCCCGTGTCCGCCCATGTTTCCGCCCCGTTTTGCCCACTTTGAAACTACGCCCATGTGTCATTCCGCATGACGCCCATAATACGCCCCTATTTCCCGAATGATAGCGGTGAACAGTTCTGGACGGGATCTGGCCGAACTGGTACCGAGTCAAGGCGTGGCACATGCGCGTTGCGTTCTCCACGCATGCGCAGACGCCGTAAACACGCGATCCGAAAGTATGCGGTAAAGTCCGCGTCAATCAGAATAAGGGCCTAAGTGTGTAGACCCAATACCTTTGTGAACAATGTATTCTTCATGGCTATATCACATTGCCCATGCTTGTACAGAAAACCAAGTGACTGCATGTATGTTGGATGCAGGAACCATTGAAAATACCACCAAATCTGGCCAGACATATTTCAGTGGTTTCTAATGAGCAGCCATAGTGCGACCAGTCATTAAGTGTGTAGCCCAGGCCTTCCCAACCTCCGTCCTCAAGGCCCAGTAACAGTGCAGGTTCTAGTGATATCAGTCTAGGTGACTTAATTAGTACCCAAGTTATTTTTGATTTAACCACATGTGCTGAAGCCTGGATATCGCTAAACCCTGCACTGTTATACCCCTTTCAGACATACTTCCCGGGCTCGATCCCAGGATTTTGGAGACCTGGGTCAATTGCAGGTGCTTGGGATACGGGAGTCAAATCCCGGGTAGCCCCTCTCAGACAAACGCAAGTCCCGGGTTGATGTGCGTTCATGTGAAAAAAAAACAGGATTTTTGCGTATGTTTGAAAGGGGTATTCGTGTGCCTTGAGGGCTGTGTTTGGGAAAGCCTGGTGTAACTTTTTTTAGGCTCACTTTTCCAGCAGCAACTTTTCAATTACAATAGTCACAATTACAATAGTCTCCAGCAGAAAGGTAAGTGTTCTCCAACCAGAAGCAAACAAATGTAAGGCAACAAGAAATACATTTATTTATAGCAAACTAAACTGGAATACCTTATTTATGCTACTTCAGATGATTTACAATAATTTACCTTTACACTAAATTAATAATCACTGGATTAAATAAATACTAAATAGAATGCACTATATTTATGGATCTACTTAATGTATATATTGAGTTTAGCTATACACAGGGCTATTTTTCAGTAGGCTCCAGCAGGAACTGAGGCCCTTATTCTAGTTCACTCTTTCTGACAAAATATTTCTTAGATGGACAAAACCATGTTCACTGCAGGTGAGGCATGTGTTACTTGTGCAGAGACAATTAGATTTGGGTGGGGTTTTACACCTGCCTCACCTGCAGTGCACATGGTTTTGTCCATCTAAGAAATATTTTGTCAGAAAGAGTGAACTAGAATAAGGGCCTCAGTTCCTGCTGGAGCCTACTGAAAAATAGCCCTGGCTATACACCTACTTCATTTGTAAAAAGACTTCATATCTATAGATACACTGAGTTGGCAAATTGTTCTGACCACCAGACGATTTGATGTGAAGCGATTCTGTAGATAATGCTGAAGTAGGATGACTTATCTACATCGGCATTCTCTGATCTGCAACAGAAAACCTGACATGGAATCACATCTGCTATGGATCTGGCGATGTGTGTGGGAGAGATGCAGTTTAAATCCCGGCGGTCGGGATCCCGGCATTCAGAATCCCGACATTTACTCCCTCCGTGGGTGTCCACGACACCCCTGGAGGGAGAATAAATTAGCGTGCAGAGCGTAGCGAGGCACCGGGCCCGCTGCGTGGCGAGCACAGCGAGCTCGCAAGGGGGTGGGGCAATCCACGTCCCCCCCTTGTCGGGATTTCGGCGTCGGGATTTTGAACGCCGGGATCCCGACCGCCGGGATTTCATACTGAATCCGTGTGGGAGAGTTCCCTACACAACGCTGTTTGTTTCACTCTAGGAATCAGTATTATTTATATCAGTGGTAGCCAACCCTAGCCCTCGAGAGCTACCAACAGTTCACATTTTCCAGACAACCTAGCTGCTGCACAGGTGTAATCATTAATCACTGACACATTTTAAAAGATCCACAGATGGAGCTAATTAGCTCACTTGTGATTCTGTGAGGAGAACTGCAAAACATGCACTGTTGGTAGCTCTCGAGGACTAGGGTTGGCTACCCCAGATTTATATTGCTTGTAATTTCCCCCTGGCTCCCTACTGATATAGGTAATAGTCTCAGGATATACTGTGTTGTGTGGTGGCTTAGCTGGAAGGCTGTCTTTTACTGTGATGTAGCTGCTAATGCTGAGGATGGGGGCTCATATCACCAACCTGGCCCATCACAACCTAGTGTGCTAGATCCACATGACACCATGCACCCAGGGCTGGTAGGTGATTGGTGCATCCTCAGTCAGGTGTCCTGAGTTAGTTGTTGCACTTGGTTTATTATAGCGCAACATCAACACTAAAGGACAGCCCCATGCAGGACGACACACCACTCTGCTTATCCTTCTCAGGTGGTCTTCTCACTGACTGGGGGCATATCATCAGCATCATTCCATAGAAGGCAATAACACGGAAGCCACCATGTTTGGACCCTCCCAACATAACCCTCTCCAGGGGGGACAGAATGCTCTGTTTCTGTATATACCTCTTCATGGGATGCAGTCAAAATCCTGAATGAGTCATAATACCGACAAGGGGTCATAATACCGCCAAAATCCCGACATTTAAAATCCCGACAAGGACAAAATCCCGACATTTAAAATACCGACAATATAGAATGTACAGGTGAAACAGTCAACATGACTTTCTGTCATGATTTTGTCCTTGTCGGGATTTTGAGCCTGTCGGTATTTTGACCGTCGGGATTTCATACCGAATCCCTCTTCATTTATGATTGCCATCACCTGTTTTAAACAGGTTACTAGATAAGGAAGGTGCTTAACCAGAGGTGATGGTAATCATACATTTAGAGAAATGTCCAGGAAATGAGCATTTTGTCCCTCCTGGAATGGGTCATTTTGGGAAATATGCATTATTGATACTAGCAGATGACCTGTCAAATAGTTGACTGTGACAGGTCCTGCAGCAGGCAAGCAGTGGCCTATATCTCTGTATCCCACATAGTGCAACATCCCAGACACCAAGGCCGGCTTCTCACACTCCGGCTCTTGCCGGACGGTGAAATCCCGCACGGCCAGGGAGCCGTGCTGCACACATTAGTTGTGAATGGACACTATTGTGGCCAATCACACGGGACGGCCCGGCCGCACGGCTGCAGCCGGATCCCGCCACTGGAGGGGACAGCTGCCGTGCTGTGGCCATCCTCTCCATGATAAACTACTGTGTGCGGCACGGCTCCCTGGCCGTGCGGGATTTCACCGTCCGGCAGGAGCCGGAGTGTGTGAAACTGGCCTAAGAAGAACTCTCTGCTGGCAGGAGAGCACACGGCTACTGGGCAGCTAGGACAGATATGTGATTACCTAGACCCTGGTGTAACGGGTGCCGGATGGGGTCCCGACAGTAATTAACCAGACGTCGGGATCCCGACTTTTAAAACACAGACGGCCGAGTTCCTGACGACCTCGGCTATTCTCCATCGTGGGGTCCACGACCCCCATAGAGGGAGAATAGAATAGGTGACGAGCATAGCTCGCCGCCGAGCCCGCAAGGGGCTTTGCTGCACTGGCCACACTGTCTGAGTCCGGCCAGTCGGGATCCCGACGTCGGCCTAATGACTGTCGGGATCCCGACTGTCGGGAGCATTATACCACACCCGGTGTAACATCCCAGATACCAAGAAGAGTCATCTGCTGGCAGGAGAGCACATGGTTAAAGATGCGTAGCCTGGTGGTTTAGTATCTGCTCTCATTACTGGCATTGATTGTGAGTTCCACGGTTCGGAACCACCCTCTAGCACAGTCCTGACCTAACCATGGCTCTCCAGCTACTGTGTAACTACATGTCTCAGCATGCTGGGGCTTGTGGTTTCACAACAGCTAGAGAACTGGAGAGTCTGTGTAGCTAGAAAAGTCCACCAGGACACCACTATCATTGCCAGTAGAGAGTGCAGGTGCAAGAGATACACAGACGCTTTAATTTTGAAAAAAGTTTATAACCTACAAAACAGGATGATCAGGTGATTTGAACCATTTTGCTACATCACAGGGGCCGGCTAACATACAGACTGAGTCAGGGCATGAACCATACTGTAGAGAAACATCTTCTAATTTAACTATGCAATGAGGGTGAGGTCCCCAGTTTGAATCCGTCTAGATTTCTCTTTAGTTTGGGTGAATTTTGCATTGGTTGAGATGAAAACATAGAGAAACAAAGTGCTTGTTTGTTATCTGATGCGTAGCCCAGTGGTTAGTGTCTGTTTTCTATGCTGTCAATGATGGTCAGATCCCTGGTTCGAGTCCCGCGTAGGTTTTTTCTCTTTAGTTCTGTGAATTTTGGACTAAGCTCCATGATAACATCAAGAAACAAACACTAGACTTGCCATCTGCTGTGTAGCGCGGTGCTTAGCATCTGGTCACTGTACTGGAACTGACAATAAGTTCCCTGGTTCAAATCCCAAATAAAGGTATTTTCTGTTTACTTCTGTGGATTTTGCATTGGCCTCCATAATAATATTAAGAATCAAACACTTGAGTTACCATCAGATGCGTAGCCTGGTGGTTTAGTATCTGCTCTCATTACTGGCATTGATTGTGAGTTCCACGGTTCGGAACTACCCTCTAGCACAGTCCTGATCTAACCATGGCTCTCCAGCTACTGTGTAACTACATGTCTCAGCATGCTGGGTCTTGTGGTTTCACAGCAGCTAGAGAGCCGTGTTGAGTCTGTGTAGCTAGAAAAGTCCACCAGGACACCACCATCATTGCCAGTAGAGAGTGCAGGTGCAAGAGATACGCAGACGCTTTAATTTTGAAAAAAGTTTATAACCTACAAAACAGGATGATCAGGTGATTTAAACCATTTTGCTACACCACAGGGTCCGGCTAACATACAGACTGAGTCAGGGCATGAACCATACTGTAGAGAAACATCTTCTAATTTAACTATGCGATGAGGGTGAGGTCCCCAGTTTGAATCCATCTAGATTTCTCTTTAGTTTGGGTGAATTTTGCATCGGTTGAGATGAAAACATAGAGAAACAAAGTGCTTGTTTGTTATCTGGTGCGTAGCCCAGTGGTTAGTGTCTGTTTTCTATGCTGTCAATGATGGTCAGATCCCTGGTTCGAGTCCCGTATAGGTTTTTTCTCTTTAGTTCTGTGAATTTTGGACTAAGCTCCATGATAACATCAAGAAACAAACACTAGACTTGCCATCTGCTGTGTAGCGCGGTGCTTAGCATCTGGTCACTGTACTGGAACTGACAATAAGTTCCCTGGTTCAAATCCCAAATAAATGTATTTTCTGTTTACTTCTGTGGATTTTCCATTGGCCTCCATAATAACATTAAGAATCAAACACTTGAGTTACCATTAGATGCGTAGCCTGGTGGTTTAGTATCTGCTCTCATTACTGGCATTGATTGTGAGTTCCACGGTTCGGAACCACCCTCTAGCACAGTCCTGACCTAACCATGGCTCTCCAGCTACTGTGTAACTACATGTCTCAGCATGCTGGGGCTTGTGGTTTCACAACAGCTAGAGAACTGGCAAGTCTGTGTAGCTAGAAAAGTCTACCAGGACACCACCATCATTGCCAGTAGAGAGTGCAGGTGCAAGAGATACGCAGACGCTTTAATTTTGAAAAAAGTTTATAACCTACAAAACAGGATGATCAGGTGATTTTAACCATTTTGCTACACCACAAGGTCCGGCTAACATACAGACTGAGTCAGGGCATGAACCATACTGTAGAGAAACATCTTCTAATTTAACTATGCGATGAGGGTGAGGTCCCCAGTTTGAATCCATCTAGATTTCTCTTTAGTTTGGGTGAATTTTGCATTGGTTGAGATGAAAACATAGAGAAACAAAGTGCTTGTTTGTTATCTGATGCGTAGCCCAGTGGTTAGTGTCTGTTTTCTATGCTGTCAATGATGGTCAGATCCCTGGTTCGAGTCCCGTGTAGGTTTTTTTCTCTTTAGTTCTGTGAATTTTGGACTAAGCTCCATGATAAAATCAAGAAACAAACACTTGACTTGCCATCTGCTGTGTAGCGCGGTGCTTAGCATCTGGTCACTGTACTGGAACTGACAATAAGTTCCCTGGTTCAAATCCCAAATAAATGTATTTTCTGTTTACTTCTGTGGATTTTGCATTGGCCTCCATAATAACATTAAGAATCAAACACTTGAGTTACCATCAGATGCGTAGCCTGGTGGTTTAGTATCTGCTCTCATTACTGGCATTGATTGTGAGTTCCACGGTTCGGAACCACCCTCTAGCACAGTCCTGACCTAACCATGGCTCTCCAGCTACTGTGTAACTACATGTCTCAGCATGCTGGGTCTTGTGGTTTCACAGCAGCTAGAGAGCCGTGTTGAGTCTGTGTAGCTAGAAAAGTCCACCAGGACACCACCATCATTGCCAGTAGAGAGTGCAGGTGCAAGAGATACGCAGACGCATTAATTTTGAAAAAAGTTTATAACCTACAAAACAGGATGGTCAGGTGATTTGAACCATTTTGCTACACCACAGGGTCCGGCTAACATACAGACTGAGTCAGGGCATGAACCATACTGTAGAGAAACATCTTCTAATTTAACTATGCAATGAGGGTGAGGTCCCGAGTTTGAATCCGTCTAGATTTCTCTTTAGTTTGGGTGAATTTTGCATTGGTTGAGATGAAAACATAGAGAAACAAAGTGCTTGTTTGTTATCTGATGCGTAGCCCAGTGGTTAGTGTCTGTTTTCTATGCTGTCAATGATGGTCAGATCCCTGGTTCGAGTCCTGTGTAGGTTTTTTCTCTTTAGTTCTGTGAATTTTGGACTAAGCTCCATGATAACATCAAGAAACAAACACTAGACTTGCCATCTGCTGTGTAGCGCGGTGCTTAGCATCTGGTCACTGTACTGGAACTGACAATAAGTTCCCTGGTTCAAATCCCAAATAAATGTATTTTCTGTTTACTTCTGTGGATTTTGCATTGGCCTCCATAATAATATTAAGAATCAAACACTTGAGTTACCATCAGATGCGTAGCCTGGTGGTTTAGTATCTGCTCTCATTACTTGTATTGATTGTGAGTTCCACAGTTCGGAACCACCCTCTAGCACAGTCCTGACCTAACCATGGCTCTCCAGCTACTGTGTAACTACATGTCTCAGCATGCTGGGTCTTATGGTTTCACAACAGCTAGAGAACTGGCGAGTCTGTGTAGCTAGAAAAGTCCACCAGGACACCACCATCATTGCCAGTAGAGAGTGCAGGTGCAAGAGATACGCAGACCTTTTAATTTTAAAAAAAAGTTTATAACCTACAAAACAGGATGATCAGGTGATTTGAACCATTTTGCTACACCACAGGGTCCGGCTAACATACAGACTGAGTCAGGGCATGAACCATACTGTAGAGAAACATCTTCTAATTTAACTATGCAATGAGGGTGAGGTCCCCAGTTTGAATCCATCTAGATTTCTCTTTAGTTTGGGTGAATTTTGCATTGGTTGAGATGAAAACATAGAGAAACAAAGTGCTTGTTTGTTATCTGATGCGTAGCCCAGTGGTTAGTGTCTGTTTTCTATGCTGTCAATGATGGTCAGATCCCTGGTTCGAGTCCCGCGTAGGTTTTTTCTCTTTAGTTCTGTGAATTTTGGACTAAGCTCCATGATAAAATCAAGAAACAAACACTTGACTTGCCATCTGCTGTGTAGCACGGTGCTTAGCATCTGGCCACTGTACTGGAACTGACAATAAGTTCCCTGGTTCAAATCCCAAATAAATGTATTTTCTGTTTACTTCTGTGGATTTTGCATTGGCCTCCATAATAATATTAAGAATCAAACACTTGAGTTACCATCAGATGCGTAGCCTGGTGGTTTAGTATCTGCTCTCATTACTTGCATTGATTGTGAGTTCCACAGTTCGGAACCACCCTCTAGCACAGTCCTGACCTAACCATGGCTCTCCAGCTACTGTGTAACTACATGTCTCAGCATGCTGGGTCTTATGGTTTCACAACAGCTAGAGAACTGGCGAGTCTGTGTAGCTAGAAAAGTCCACCAGGACACCACCATCATTGCCAGTAGAGAGTGCAGGTGCAAGAGATACGCAGACGCATTAATTTTGAAAAAAGTTTATAACCTACAAAACAGGATGGTCAGGTGATTTGAACCATTTTGCTACACCACAGGGTCCGGCTAACATACAGACTGAGTCAGGGCATGAACCATACTGTAGAGAAACATCTTCTAATTTAACTATGCAATGAGGGTGAGGTCCCGAGTTTGAATCCGTCTAGATTTCTCTTTAGTTTGGGTGAATTTTGCATTGGTTGAGATGAAAACATAGAGAAACAAAGTGCTTGTTTGTTATCTGATGCGTAGCCCAGTGGTTAGTGTCTGTTTTCTATGCTGTCAATGATGGTCAGATCCCTGGTTCGAGTCCTGTGTAGGTTTTTTCTCTTTAGTTCTGTGAATTTTGGACTAAGCTCCATGATAACATCAAGAAACAAACACTAGACTTGCTATCTGCTGTGTAGCGCGGTGCTTAGCATCTGGTCACTGTACTGGAACTGACAATAAGTTCCCTGGTTCAAATCCCAAATAAATGTATTTTCTGTTTACTTCTGTGGATTTTGCATTGGCCTCCATAATAATATTAAGAATCAAACACTTGAGTTACCATCAGATGCGTAGCCTGGTGGTTTAGTATCTGCTCTCATTACTTGCATTGATTGTGAGTTCCACAGTTCGGAACCACCCTCTAGCACAGCCCTGACCTAACCATGGCTCTCCAGCTACTGTGTAACTACATGTCTCAGCATGCTGGGTCTTGTGGTTTCACAGCAGCTAGAGAGCCGTGTTGAGTCTGTGTAGCTAGAAAAGTCCTCCAGGACACCACCATCATTGCCAGTAGAGAGTGCAGGTGCAAGAGATACGCAGACGCTTTAATTTTGAAAAAAGTTTATAACCTACAAAACAGGATGATCAGGTGATTTGAACCATTTTGCTACACCACAGGGTCCGGCTAACATACAGACTATGGGCAGTATTCAATGAAAAAGTTCTCCGTGCATGGAGAGCGTTTTATTTCGCTCTCCATGCACTCTCCGTGTTCCGGAGGGCTCTCTGCCACTCCTGCTCCCTCTATTCAATGTGGTTAAGACTCGCCGCCACTCACGGCGAGTCTTAACCCCTGCAGGGAGCAGGGAGCTTTCAGGGATCCGGAAGCAGCCAGAGAGATTAAAGTCTCCCTGGCTGCTCCAGAGGACTACGGAGGGGAGGGGGGCTCTCCAGGACCCAGGCTGCACCCCCCTATAGCCAGCGGGGGACCCAGTATTCACTGCACCGTTCGTGCATAGTTACGTTCGGGTGCAGTGAATATATGAATATCTAATGAGCGGCTCGAGCGCTCGGGCCCCCTGCTGGCTGCACTGTGTAAAAAAAAAAAAAAAAATTTAAAAAAATATTTTTTTTAAAATTAAATATATATTCATGTGCTATAAGCACATGAATAAAAATAACATGCCCCTTCACAGGAAAAAAAACCTGATTTTTTGACACCAAAATTTAAAAAAAAAACCTTTACGTTCAAAAGTTCACATTCCAGCTCTCCATCAAAAGATGGAGAATTGCTACACGGAGAGAGACGGAGAAAATCACTTAAAAAGACGGAGAATATTTCACATTGAATAGGGTTGCTCGCTTTTGGAGAGCAAAATGCTCCGTCCAAGGCGAACAAAGCACAAATTCTCCACAAAACACGGAGAACTTTTCTCATTGAATTCTGCCCTGAGTCAGGGCATGAACCATACTGTAGAGAAACATCTTCTAATTTAACTATGCAATGAGGGTGAGGTCCCCAGTTTGAATCCGTCTAGATTTCTCTTTAGTTTGGGTGAATTTTGCATTGGTTGAGATGAAAACATAGAGAAACAAAGTGCTTGTTTGTTATCTGATGCGTAGCCCAGTGGTTAGTGTCTGTTTTCTATGCTATCAATGATGGTCAGATCCCTGATTCGAGTCCCGTGTAGGTTTTTTTCTCTTTAGTTCTGTGAATTTTGGACTAAACTCCATGATAACATCAAGAAACAAACACTAGACTTGCCGTCTGCTGTGTAGCGCGGTGCTTAGCATCTGGTCACTGTACTGGAACTGACAATAAGTTCCCTGGTTCAAATCCCAAATAAATGTATTTTCTGTTTACTTCTGTGGATTTTGCATTGGCCTCCATAATAATATTAAGAATCAAACACTTGAGTTACCATCAGATGCGTAGCCTGGTGGTTTAGTATCTGCTCTCATTACTGGCATTGATTGTGAGTTCCACGGTTTGGAACCACCCTCTAGCACAGTCCTGACCTAACCATGGCTCTCCAGCTACTGTGTAACTACATGTCCCAGCATGCTGGGGCTTGTGGTTTCACAACAGCTAGAGAACTGGCGAGTCTGTGTAGCTAGAAAAGTCCACCAGGACACCACCATCATTGCCAGTAGAGAGTGCAGGTGCAAGAGATACGCAGACCTTTTAATTTAAAAAAAAAGTTTATAACCTACAAAACAGGATGATCAGGTGATTTGAACCATTTTGCTACACCACAGGGTCCGGCTAACATACAGACTGAGTCAGGGCATGAACCATACTGTAGAGAAACATCTTCTAATTTAACTATGCAATGAGGGTGAGGTCCCCAGTTTGAATCCGTCTAGATTTCTCTTTAGTTTGGGTGAATTTTGCATTGGTTGAGATGAAAACATAGAGAAACAAAGTGCTTGTTTGTTATCTGATGCGTAGCCCAGTGGTTAGTGTCTGTTTTCTATGCTGTCAATGATGGTCAGATCCCTGGTTCGAGTCCCGCGTAGGTTTTTTCTCCTTAGTTCTGTGAATTTTGGACTAAGCTCCATGATAACATCAAGAAACAAACACTAGACTTGCCATCTGCTGTGTAGTGCGGTGCTTAGCATCTGGTCACTGTACTGGAACTGACAATAAGTTCCCTGGTTCAAATCCCAAATAAAGGTATTTTCTGTTTACTTCTGTGGATTTTGCATTGGCCTCCATAATAATATTAAGAATCAAACACTTGAGTTACCATCAGATGCGTAGCCTGGTGGTTTAGTATCTGCTCTCATTACTGGCATTGATTGTGAGTTCCACTGTTCGGAACCACCCTCTAGCACAGTCCTGATCTAACCATGGCTCTCCAGCTACTGTGTAACTACATGTCTCAGCATGCTGGGTCTTGTGGTTTCACAGCAGCTAGAGAGCCGTGTTGAGTCTGTGTAGCTAGAAAAGTCCACCAGGACACCACCATCATTGCCAGTAGAGAGTGCAGGTGCAAGAGATACGCAGACGCTTTAATTTTGAAAAAAGTTTATAACCTACAAAACAGGATGATCAGGTGATTTAAACCATTTTGCTACACCACAGGGTCCGGCTAACATACAGACTGAGTCAGGGCATGAACCATACTGTAGAGAAACATCTTCTAATTTAACTATGCGATGAGGGTGAGGTCCCCAGTTTGAATCCATCTAGATTTCTCTTTAGTTTGGGTGAATTTTGCATCGGTTGAGATGAAAACATAGAGAAACAAAGTGTTTGTTTGTTATTTGATGCGTAGCCCAGTGGTTAGTGTCTGTTTTCTATGCTGTCAATGATGGTCAGATCCCTGGTTCGAGTCCCGTGTAGGTTTTTTCTCTTTAGTTCTGTGAATTTTGGACTAAGCTCCATGATAACATCAAGAAACAAACACTAGACTTGCCATCTGCTGTGTAGTGCGGTGCTTAGCATCTGGTCACTGTACTGGAACTGACAATAAGTTCCCTGGCTCAAATCCCAATTAAATGTATTTTCTGTTTACTTCTGTGGATTTTGCATTGGCCTCCATAATAACATTAAGAATCAAACACTTGAGTTACCATCAGATGCGTAGCCTGGTGGTTTAGTATCTGCTCTCATTACTGGCATTGATTGTGAGTTCCACGGTTCGGAACCACCCTCTAGCACAGTCCTGACCTAACCATGGCTCTCCAGCTACTGTGTAACTACATGTCTCAGCATGCTGGGTCTTGTGGTTTCACAACAGCTAGAGAACTGGCGAGTCTGTGTAGCTAGAAAAGTCCACCAGGACACCACCATCATTGCCAGTAGAGAGTGCAGGTGCAAGAGATACGCAGACGCTTTGATTTTGAAAAAAGTTTATAACCTACAAAACAGGATGATCAGGTGATTTGAACCATTTTGCTACACCACAGGGTCCGGCTAACATACAGACTGAGTCAGGGCATGAACCATACTGTAGAGAAACATCTTCTAATTTAACTATGCAATGAGGGTGAGGTCCCCAGTTTGAATCCGTCTAGATTTCTCTTTAGTTTGGGTGAATTTTGCATTGGTTGAGATGAAAACATAGAGAAACAAAGTGCTTGTTTGTTATCTGATGTGTAGCCCAGTCGTTAGTGTCTGTTTTCTAGGCTGTCAATGATGGTCAGATCCCTGGTTCGAGTCCCGTGTAGGTTTTTTCTCTTTAGTTCTGTGAATTTTGGACTAAGCTCCATGATAAAATCAAGAAACAAACACTAGACTTGCCGTCTGCTGTGTAGCGCGGTGCTTAGCATCTGGTCACTGTACTGGAACTGACAATAAGTTCCCTGGTTCAAATCCCAAATAAATGTATTTTCTGTTTACTTCTGTGGATTTTGCATTGGCCTCCATAATAACATTAAGAATCAAACACTTGAGTTACCATCAGATGCGTAGCCTGGTGGTTTAGTATCTGCTCTCATTACTGGCATTGATTGTGAGTTCCAGGGTTCGGAACCACCCTCTAGCACAGTCCTGACCTAACCATGGCTCTCCAGCTACTGTGTAACTACATGTCTCAGCATGCTGTGGCTTATGGTTTCACAACAGCTAGAGAACTGGCGAGTCTGTGTAGCTAGAAAAGTCCACCAGGACACCACCATCATTGCCAGTAGAGAGTGCAGGTGCAAGAGATACGCAGACGCTTTAATTTTGAAAAAAAGTTTATAACCTACAAATCAGGATGATCAGGTGATTTGAACCATTTTGCTACACCACAGGGTCCGGCTAACATACAGACTGAGTCAGGGCGTGAACCATACTGTAGAGAAACATCTTCTAATTTAACTATGCAATGAGGGTGAGGTCCCCAGTTTGAATCCATCTAGATTTCTCTTTAGTTTGGGTGAATTTTGCATTGGTTGAGATGAAAACATAGAGAAACAAAGTGCTTGTTTGTTATCTGATGCGTAGCCCAGTGGTTAGTGTCTGTTTTCTATGCTGTCAATGATGGTCAGATCCCTGGTTCGAGTCCCGTGTAGGTTTTTTCTCTTTAGTTCTGTGAATTTTGGACTAAGCTCCATGATAAAATCAAGAAACAAACACTAGACTTGCCATCGGCTGTGTAGCGCGGTGCTTAGCATCTGATCACTGTACTGGAACTGACAATAAGTTCCCTGGTTCAAATCCCAAATAAATGTATTTTCTGTTTACTTCTGTGGATTTTGCATTGGCCTCCATAATAACATTAAGAATCAAACACTTGTGTTACCATCAGATGCGTAGCCTGGTGGTTTAGTATCTGCTCTCATTACTGGCATTGATTGTGAGTTCCACGGTTCGGAACCACCATCTAGCAAAGTCCTGACCTAACCATGGCTCTCCAGCTACTGTGTAACTACATGTCTCAGCATGCTGGGGCTTGTGATTTCACAACAGCTAGAGAACTGGTGAGTCTGTGTAGCTTTTTTTAAATATGTTTATTCAAAAGCCATTGCATACAAAAGTTAAACAATGTACAATAAATACCTTCCCGAACATAGCAGATGCAGTGATAGCAGATACATGTTACACAGTTTCAAAAACTTATTATCTGTGGTAATACTGAACACCAATCTTCTTTAGGCCGTTTGGCTCATTGAACCGGGATCTTATAAACCAGTATTATAGATGCCAGTTGAGATTTGTTGATTACCGGTATAGGTAAGATTGTTGTGTCTGCTCATACATTCGGGGGGTACTAGGCCCATCATTTTCATATAATATAAGGGGGGGGGGGGGGAGTTTTCTATATAATGGTGTAAATAAAGAACAAAGGGTTGGGGAAGGGGGGGGGGAGGTGGAGGGTACCTTATCGGATTTCTGCCTTGCAGATCATTATGATATCTTTAAACATTCATTCAAACTACAATGTCCCTACGAGTCTCAAGTATCTTATAGATATTCTGTCTTAGTTCTGGGTCCTGACTGTCTATGAATGGTGCCCAGACCACGTAGAAGCGTGAAGAGGGTGAATTCGCGTTTCGAAGAATGTCGTATCGATCGTAATACATATATTTTAAGAGGAGGGTCTCGACCTCAGTTACAGTGGGTATATGAGGGGTGATCCAGGCATTTAAGATAGCTTTTTTGGCTACCGTTACTATAAGTGTCAGGATGGGGATTAGGTATAGCTGGGAGGGGGGGAGTGACCATGGGTCGAAATTTGCAAAAAGAAGTGGGATCGGGTGGAGTGAAACTTTCGTTTGGAAGTTCCGATTTATGAAATATATTAGTTTAAACCAAAATTTCTTTATACACCTACAGTTCCAAAAGTTATGGAGGTAGCTTGCTAACTGGTGTTTACATTTAGGGCATTTCCCCGATTCCTCTGGTACATAGTGGCTGCGTTGTTGTTGGGTGATATAAGCTCTGTGAAGAGTTTTAATATGTACCTCCTGGAGAATTGAGGCTTTCAGCATACATATGGTAGAGTGATAATATTTATAGAGGAGTGTTTTGTCGTCCGATAGTTGGATATCTTGTGACCACTTATGCGATATCTTTTCCCATACGACCTCTGCCGGCAGTTCCGCTAAGGTTTGATATAAAAATTTGGTTTTGTATTTGCCGTTTTGGAGTTTCATGATTAAAACCTTTAGCCACGGTGGTGTTTGGCTCTGGGTGTTCATATTGGGAAGAGATCTGGCATAGTGCAGTAATTGATATATAGCGAAGTAGCTGTTTGCGGGGAGACCGAACCCATCTTGCAGTTCAGAGGCCGCCAGTAATCCGCCCCCGGGGTCAAATACCTGCGATATAGCTTTGAGGCCCTTGTTTCGCAGACGGTGGAAAATCGAGCTATCCACTCCTGGTGGGAACATTGGATTTCCCCAGATGGGAAGCCATTGTGATACACGGGGGTCGTGGCCCAGAGCAGTGGAGATCGTCCACCAGGCTGTGTGAACGTCTTTGAAAAGAGGGTTTTTGTAAATGTGTGTTGGTATGTGTGTCTTAGGTGTGTGTAGGAGAGCGGCTGGGGAGTAAGGGGAAAACATAGCGCTGTCCACGTGGAAGTCCGAGTAGTCACTTTTCTCTAGTAGCCAACCCAGAGCAAATCTACACAGAAGTGATCTCGAGTATTGCTTCAGGTTTGGGATATTGAGGCCTCCCAGGTTCTTGGGGAGGTGTAGTTTGTGTAGTGCGATTTTTGTTTTTTTGCCATTCCAAAGAAACTGGGAGAGTAGGGAGTTAATTTTAAGAATGTCTTTATTCTTTAGTGGGATAGGAAGCATTTGCATCACGTACATCAGTTTGGGCAGAATCATAGATTTTATGACTTCCGTCCTGCCAAGCAGCGACAGAGGCAAGTCTTTCCACGTGGACAGTGATTTGGTTATGTTTTGAATAATAGGGTCATAGTTGCTGGGGTATAGTTGGTCGATTGTTGCGGGTATGTATATGCCTAGATATTTTATCTGGGTTTTTTGAATCTTTATGCTGCGGAGGTTTTGATCGTCTGGGAAAGATGGGGGTGGTCCTCTCAATGTCATCAGCTCTGATTTGTGAATGTTGATTTTATAGCCTGAAAAAGTGCCAAATTGTTGGATAACATGGTAGGCTTCGGGAAGTGAATGTTGTGGGGCAGTGAGAAATAGAAGCATATCATCTGCGAACAGAGATACTCTTAGGTCTACAGATCCAATTTGAATTCCTTGAAACCTCGGGGACTGTCGGAGGGCAATCGCCAAGGGTTCCAGGGCTAGGGCAAATAGGAGGGGTGATAAAGGGCACCCCTGCCTGGTGCCTCTTAAAATAGGGAACGGATCTGAAAGTATCCCATTACAGTGTATTCTGGATGCAGAGTTGCTATACAATGTGTTTAGTATGGAGATAAATTTTTCGGGGAAAGAGAATTTACGCAAAGTAGTGTATAGATGGTCAAAGCCTTTTCCGCTTCCAGCGAAAGTATCGCCAGCGCGGGGCCCGACATGGCCCACTGGGACTGCTGCAGCACCGACAGCACCCTCCTGATGTTCGTTACCGGATTGCGTCCCATAACAAATCCAGTTTGGTCCTTGTGTACAAGGGTAGGTAACATTGGTTTTAGTCTCTCGGCCAGGATCTTAGTTAGGATTTTGTAATCCAGGTCTAGCAGGGATATGGGTCTGTAGGAGCCTGGGTCCGATAAATCACGGCCCGGTTTGGGGAGTACTTTAATTGTGGCTGTATTGAAGTAAAGAGGGGCTTGGTCTGAGTGGAGAATAGAGTTGTACATGTCCATTAGTATGGGGGCGATTTGTGGTGCAAGGAGTTTGAAATATTCTGACGTCAAGCCGTCTGGGCCTGGGGCTTTTCCGGGTTTGAGACCTGCTATAGCGTTCAATACTTCGTCTAGTGAAAAATCTTTACAAAGAGAATCTGACATGGGTTCTGTTAAGTGTGGCGTCGGAAGATGTTCCCAGAATTGTGTGGCTGCACACTCATCGGAAACGGGGGCTGAGTATAATGTTTTATAGTAGGTATTTAAGGTATTGGCAATTTGCACATTAGTGGAGGTTATGGTGCCATCTTGGCATTTCAGAGGATGGATTGTGGCGGGGGTGTTGTATCCTTTGAGTAGATTTGATAGTAATCTACTAGATTTGTTACCGTATCTGTGGAATTTAGCATTGGAGGCGAAGGTGTAGAGTGCTTCAGATTTTATGAAAAGACCCTCAAATGTGGCCTTGGTCTGGGAATAGCTAAGCTTGGTGGCTGGGGTGGGAGAGGATTTATAACTCAAGAAAGCGGTAGTGAGGTCTGTTTGGACTTGGGCAAAAGCTTGGGCTATCGTTTTATGTTGGTATGAGGTGTGTGCGATTATAGCTCCTCTGATTGCAGCTTTGGAAGCCTGCCAGAATAGAGCAGGGTTAGTACGGGCCGTTTCTATATTGTTGTGTGTGTATTCATCCCATGCTTTTAAGATCACTGCTTTTAGGGAGTCGGATGTAGTAATAGATGAGGGGCATCTCCATGATATGAACGAGCTTTTTTCTGGTGACACTTTTAGGGAAATCCAAATCACAGCATGATCGGATAGTGAGATTGGTTCTATATGGGACATGAGGATTTTTGGGAAAAGGTCTGTAGAAGTAAGTATATAGTCTATCCTGGATAGTGTGCTGGTGGCTGAGGAGAGACATGTATAGTCACGGTCAGTGGGATGGAAGATCCTCCATATATCCTGTAGGTGTAGTTGAGCTGCTAGGGCCGGGACACCTAAGCTAGGGAGCTTTCTTGAAGTAGGGAATTGTTTATCTAATTCTGGATGAGAAATTAAATTGAGATCTCCACAGAGAATGATTGGAAGATGCATGTGTGGGGTGAGTTTTTTAATGATAGTCTGGAAGAACGTTTTTGTATAGGCATTAGGGGCATAAGCGTTAAGGAGGATGTATTGTGTTTGTGCGATAGTGTGGCGTGTTAGAGTATATCTACCCTCTGGGTCAGAGTATAAGGTGTCTGCTGTCAGCGGAATGCGTCTCTTGCTCAGGACCACGACCCCCCGGGCCTTGGAGTTATAGGATGCAGAAGAATGCACCTGCCACTGGAGAGCGTTAAGCTTGGCGACCTCGGAAGGCATCAGATGAGTTTCCTGCAAACACACAATGTCAAGGTTTAATTTGTTTAAGTACAGTAGAATCTTTTTGCGTTTTTGTGGGGAATTGATACCACCCACATTCCAGCTACCCAATGTTAACGTGGTCATCTAGGTAAAAGGAAGGGGGAAGGAGACAGTGATATACAAAGCATACATTGATCTATATTTGTGAATAATAGTATCTGCATAATGGTACCTTATTGGGGTAGAGGAGGGAAAGGGTGGAGGGGGGGGGGAATGAATTAAAATTGAAGTGTAGACTTCCAAACATGAAAATAACAAAACATTTCGTCATCGATATTTTGCTCATCGATGAGATGTGTCGCTCCTTAACCTCGGAGCCCTTAGGTGAACATAACAGTAGAGGTACCTAGACCTCTAATTAACCGTCTGTCGCCCGCCAGGTGAAACTAGAAAATGGGTAGATGTGATAACAGGGGGAGGGGAGGGGAGGGGAGGAGGGGGGGGGGTATATGATATAGTAGGAGAGAAGAGAAAGGGGTAGACACATAATATTGCATTGCAACTATCAAGAGCACATTGGCGTAACCATACAGTGTGTGTCTGCAAAACCAATATAGTTAGTTCAGTTTAATTAGGGGGGGGGGGGGGGGGAGTTAAGCAGTTAAGCGTTAAAGTAGCAACAGGGGAGGGGGGGGGGAAGAGAGGTACAGTGATGGAAGGGTGACTGTCCATCCGTAAATGGAGCGTTTTTACCTTTTTCAGTGAATAACTGAAATATGGAGTAAAGTGAGAGGTAAGGGAAAGGTTAGGGGGGGGGGAGGCTAGGGCCTCTACAGTTGAGGATTAAGCATGTTAATCCAGGAGACATTATCTATCTGCAATTGCTGAACTGGGCCTGCCAACATTCAGCAAAAGAGGTAGGAAATGGTGGACAGCTTTCCATATTATCTTGTAGTAACAGTGGGGAGGAGAGTTTATAGACCATTGTCTTGCTGCTTAAGTATCTGCCGCCCATTCCGTTTGTTGGACTGCGGGTGGTGCGGCTTCATCTAGGTAGGCTTCGGCGTCCAGATTGGAGAGAAAGTCTTTAAATGAGTTCCCCTCATAGATGCGCAGTCGCGCCGGATACAGCATGGCAAACTTTATCCCATCACGGATGAGTCTGGAGCAGGTGGGGGCGAAGTCTCTCCTAGCTTTGGAGAGCTCGGCGGAGTAATCTTGGAAAACGAGGATCTTATGGCCTTGCCATGTAATGTCCCTGGTTTTGCGAGATGATGACCATATGAGTTCCTTATGTAGGAAGTTTAAAGTTTTAAATATTACAGCACGGGGCCTGGCGCCTTCTTGTGGTCGTTGAGAGCCCAGTCTATGTGCGCGTTCGATTATTAGATCATTACACCTGTCTGCAATATGTAGGAGTTCTGGCAAGGTGATTCTAATAAAGTCAAAGAGATCTTGCCCTTTCACAGATTCAGGGATGCCTATCAGCCGTAGGTTACATCTCCTGGACCTGTTCTCGAGATCCTGAACTTTGTTATGGAGGAAATTTATTTCCTTGTTTGCAGATTTAAGAGATGATTTCAAGTCAGTAATGTCAGCAAAGTTTGCGCCTACTGTTTGCTCTGTGGAGATAACTCTCTGTTGGAGCTGATCTATCCTTCTGCCTAGATCGTCAGTCTGTGCCTTTAGCAGGGGTCCTATAGCTGTCCTGATGGCCATAATCATGTCAGCATATGTGACTGGGGAATCGGGGGAAGGCAGGGTCTGGAGCGGTTGTGGACACTCACTGAGGGGATCGCTCTGGTCATCTTGGTGAGGGAAGCGCAGGGGGGGAGTAGGACCCCTTGAGTCTGGGGCCGGTGAGGTTAGTGCAGGTCGGCAGGAGTTGGCGTCTTGCGCCATCTTAGAACCTGGTGTCTGGCGGTCTTTGTCTCTCCTGCGTGCTTGGTTGCTCGGCATAGCGTTGTAGTAGCGCTTCATACAATGGGGTGTAGGTAAGGGGAGGCGGGTTGTTGGCAGGCGGCGGTTATGGAGGCAAAAAGCCGTGTATATTAGGTTTTCGGGCTGCTGGGTAATGGAGCTGAGGTCCCCTGCTACTGCTGCATCAGGGGGCAGGACCGGGAGTCCTCACTCATATAGAATTTATAGAATTGTTGAGCCCGATGTTAAGTCAGTTTAAAGGTAAAATAAAATATATTACTGGGTAATATGTAAACATCGTTGAGCTTTGGTGGGGGGTGGTGGGGGATTGTAGTTACCACCTGTGGCTATAGACCTGAGAGAAGAGCAGGGTGTATTGTACTCAACATGCAGCACCTGTGCCCCTGTTGCCTGGCAATTTATATCTGTATAAGACTACAGATCAATGTGGTTCTTATGGTGAGGGAGATCTCAGTCCCTTCAAAGTGCAGCAGCCTGATATTGGAGGGTTGTGAGGGTTTTGAGGCTTATTATTAGCCTGGGGGCTGAAACAGATAGCCCAGGGTCTGCTATGTGCTGCTGGGGCGTTTTAAGATGGCGGCCGGGCTCTGGAAGCAGGGGGCTTAAAAGCCTGAAATCGCCCCCACAATAGTTTCTGGAGGGAGGGCTGCCCTTGGGGAAGCCTCCGGGGGTGGTGGGAGAGGTGCAGTGAGGAGTTGGGTACCTTAGGCGGGCTTAAAAGCCCGCGATTTCGTCCGCGGCGTCCGCGCTCCGGCCTGCTCCAAAATTTAGGCCCCGGCTTCACCGGCCGCTCCGTCGGAGTAGGCCGCAACCCGCAAAGACGCTTAGAAGCGTCTCCCGGCTCCGCTGCTCTACCCGGCGGGCGTCTCCGGTATCTGGGTGCTTCAGTGGGTGGGTTGAGGCAGTTCAGGGGGGGACCAGGCACCCGCAATCTGTGGATTTTCGGCGTCCTCAGACGGAGCTCCAAGGAACAGCGTCTGGTCTGGTTCCCGGTCAGGCCACGCCCCCAAGTGCTTGTTTGTTATCTGATGCGTAGCCCAGTGGTTAGTGTCTGTTTTCTATGCTGTCAATGATGGTCAGATCCCTGGTTCGAGTCCGTGTAGGTTTTTTCTCTTTAGTTCTGTGAATTTTGGACTAAGCTCCATGATAAAATCAAGAAACAAACACTAGACTTGCCATCTGCTGTGTAGCGCGGTGCTTAGCATCTGGTCACTGTACTGGAACTGACAATAAGTTCCCTGGTTCAAATCCCAAATAAATGTATTTTCTGTTTACTTCTGTGGATTTTGCATTGGCCTCCATAATAACATTAAGAATCAAACACTTGAGTTACCATCAGATGCGTAGCCTGGTGGTTTAGTATCTGCTCTCATTACTGGCATTGATTGTGAGTTCCACGGTTCAGAACCACCCTCTAGCACAGTCCTGACCTAACCATGGCTCTCCAGCTACTGTGTAACTACATGTCTCAGCATGCTGGGTCTTGTGGTTTCACAACAGCTAGAGAACTGGCGAGTCTGTGTAGCTAGAAAAGTCCACCAGGACACCACCATCATTGCCAGTAGAGAGTGCAGGTGCAAGAGATACGCAGACGCTTTAATTTTGAAAAAAGTTTATAACCTACAAAACAGGATGATCAGGTGATTTGAACCATTTTGCTACACCACAGGGTCCGGCTAACATACAGACTGAGTCAGGGCATGAACCATACTGTAGAGAAACATCTTCTAATTTAACTATGCAATGAGGGTGAGGTCCCCAGTTTGAATCCATCGATTTCTCTTTAGTTTGGGTGAATTTTGCATTGGTTGAGATGAAAACATAGAGAAACAAAGTGCTTGTTTGTTATCTGATGCGTAGCCCAGTGGTTAGTGTCTGTGTTCTATGCTGTCGATGATGGTCAGATCCCTGGTTCGAGTCCCGTGTAGGTTTTTTCTCTTTAGTTCTGTGAATTTTGGACTAAGCTCCATGATAAAATCAAGAAACAAACACTTGACTTGCCATCTGCTGTGTAGCGCGGTGCTTAGCATCTGGTCACTATACTGGAACTGACAATAAGTTCCCTGGTTCAAATCCCAAATAAATGTATTTTCTGTTTACTTCTGTGGATTTTGCATTGGCCTCCATAATAACATTAAGAATCAAACACTTGAGTTACCATCAGATGCGTAGCCTGGTGGTTTAGTATCTGCTCTCATTACTGGCATTGATTGTGAGTTCCACGGTTCAGAACCACCCTCTAGCACAGTCCTGACCTAACCATGGCTCTCCAGCTACTGTGTAACTACATGTCTCAGCATGCTGGGTCTTGTGGTTTCACAACAGCTAGAGAACTGGCGAGTCTGTGTAGCTAGAAAAGTCCACCAGGACACCACCATCATTGCCAGTAGAGAGTGCAGGTGCAAGAGATACGCAGACGCTTTAATTTTGAAAAAAGTTTATAACCTACAAAACAGGATGATCAGGTGATTTGAACCATTTTGCTACACCACAGGGTCCGGCTAACATACAGACTGAGTCAGGGCATGAACCATACTGTAGAGAAACATCTTCTAATTTAACTATGCAATGAGGGTGAGGTCCCCAGTTTGAATACATCTAGATTTCTCTTTAGTTTGGGTGAATTTTGCATTGGTTGAGATGAAAACCTAGAGAAACAAAGTGCTTGTTTGTTATCTGATGCGTAGCCCAGTGGTTAGTGTCTGTTTTCTATGCTGTCAATGATGGTCAGATCCCTGGTTCGAGTCCCGTGTAGGTTTTTTCTCTTTAGTTCTGTGAATTTTGGACTAAGCTCCATGATAAAATCAAGAAACAAACACTAGACTTGCCATCTGCTGTGTAGCGCGGTGCTTAGCATCTGGTCACTGTACTGGAACTGACAATAAGTTCCCTGGTTCAAATCCCAAATAAATGTATTTTCTGTTTACTTCTGTGGATTTTGCATTGGCCTCCATAATAACATTAAGAATCAAACACTTGAGTTACCATCAGATGCGTAGCCTAGTGGTTTAGTATCTGCTCTCATTACTGGCATTGATTGTGAGTTCCGCGGTTCGGAACCACCCTCTAGCACAGTCCTGACCTAACCATGGCTCTCCAGCTACTGTGTAACTACATGTCTCAGCATGCTGGGGCTTGTGGTTTCACAGCAGCTAGAGACCTGGCGAGTCTGTGTAGCTAGAAAAGTCCACCAGGACACCACCATCATTGCCAGTAGAGAGTGCAGGTGCAAGAGATACGCAGACGCTTTAATTTTGAAAAAAGTTTCTAACCTACAAAACAGGATGATCAGGTGATTTGAACCATTTTGCTACACCACAGGGTCCGGCTAACATACAGACTGAGTCAGGGCATGAACCATACTGTAGAGAAACATCTTCTAATTTAACTATGCAATGAGGGTGAGGTCCCCAGTTTGAATCCATCTAGATTTCTCTTTAGTTTGGGTGAATTTTGCATTGGTTGAGATGAAAACATAGAGAAACAAAGTGCTTGTTTGTTATCTGATGCGTAGCCCAGTGGTTAGTGTCTGTTTTCTATGCTGTCAATGATGGTCAGATCCCTGGTTCGAGTCCCGTGTAGGTTTTTTTCTCTTTAGTTCTGTGAATTTTGGACTAAACTCCATGATAAAATCAAGAAACAAACACTTGACTTGCCATCTGCTGTGTAGTGCGGTGCTTAGCATCTGGTCACTGTACTGGAACTGACAATAAGTTTCCTGGTTCAAATCCCAAATAAATGTATTTTCTGTTTATTTCTGTGGATTTTGCATTGGCCTCCATAATAACATTAAGAATCAAACACTTGAGTTACCATCAGATGCGTAGCCTGGTGGTTTAGTATCTGCTCTCATTACTGGCATTGATTGTGAGTTCCACGGTTCGGAACCACCCTCTAGCACAGTCCTGACCTAACCATGGCTCTCCAGCTACTGTGTAACTGCATGTCTCAGCATGCTGGGGCTTGTGGTTTCACAACAGCTAGAGAACTGGCGAGTCTGTGTAGCTAGAAAAGTCCACCAGGACACCACCATCATTGCCAGTAGAGAGTGTAGGTGCAAGAGATATGCAGACGCTTTAATTTTGAAAAAAGTTTATAACATACAAAACAGGATGATCAGGTGATTTGAACCATTTTGCTACACCACAGGGTCCGGCTAACATATAGACTGAGTCAGGGCATGAACCATACTGTAGAGAAACATCTTCTAATTTAACTATGCAATGAGGGTGAGGTCCCCAGTTTGAATCCATCTAGATTTCTCTTTAGTTTGGGTGAATTTTGCATTGGTTGAGATGAAAACATAGAGAAACAAAATGCTTGTTTGTTATCTGATGCGTAGCCCAGTGGTTAGTGTCTGTTTTCTATGCTGTCAATGATGGTTAGATCCCTGGTTTGAGTCCCGTGTAGGTTTTTTCTCTTTAGTTCTGTGAATTTTGGACTAAACTCCATGATAAAATCAAGAAACAAACACTTGACTTGCCATCTGCTGTGTAGCGCGGTGCTTAGCATCTGGTCACTGTACTGGAACTGACAATAAGTTCCCTGGTTCAAATCCCAAATAAATGTATTTTCTGTTTACTTCTGTGGATTTTGCATTGGCCTCCATAATAACATTAAGAATCAAACACTTGAGTTACCATCAGATGCGTATCCTGGTGGTTTAGTATCTGCTCTCATTACTGGCATTGATTGTGAGTTCCACGGTTCGGAACCACCCTCTAGCACAGTCCGGACCTAACCATGGCTCTCCAGCTACTGTGTAACTACATGTCTCAGCATGCTGGGGCTTGTGGTTTCGCAACAGCTAGAGAACTGGCGAGTCTGTGTAGCTAGAAAAGTCCACCAGGACACCACCATCATTGCCAGTAGAGAGTGCAGGTGCAAGAGATACGCAGACGCTTTAATTTTGAAAAAAGTTTAAAACCTACAAAACAGGATGATCAGGTGATTTGAACCATTTTGCTACACCACAGGGTCCGGCTAACATACAGACTGAGTCAGGGCATGAACCATACTGTAGAGAAACATCTTCTAATTTAACTATGCAATGAGGGTGAGGTCCCCAGTTTGAATCCATCTAGATTTCTCTTTAGTTTGGGTGAATTTTGCATTGGTTGAGATGAAAACATAGAGAAACAAAGTGCTTGTTTGTTATCTGATGCGTAGCCCAGTGGTTAGTGTCTGTTTTCTATGCTGTCAATGATGGTCAGATCCCAGGTTCGAGTCCCGTGTAGGTTTTTTCTCTTTAGTTCTGTTAATTTTGGACTAAGCTCCATGATAAAATCAAGAAACAAACACTTGACTTGTTATCTGCTGTGTAGCGCGGTGCTTAGCATCTGGTCACTGTACTGGAACTGACAATAAGTTCCCTGGTTCAAATCCCAAATAAATGTATTTTCTGTTTACTTCTGTGGATTTTGCATTGGCCTCCATAATAACATTAAGAATCAAACACTTGAGTTACCATCAGATGCGTAGTCTGGTGGTTTAGTATCTGCTCTCATTACTGGCATTGATTGTGAGTTCCACGGTTCGGAACTACCCTCTAGCACAGTCCTGACCTAACCATGGCTCTCCAGCTATTGTGTAACTACATGTCTCAGCATGCTGGGGCTTGTGGTTTCACAACAGCTAGAGAGCCTTGGTGAGTCTGTGTAGCTTGAAAAGTCCACCAGGACACCACCATCATTGCCAGTAGAGAGTGCAGGTGCAAGAGATACGCAGACGCTTTAATTTTTAAAAAAGTTTATAACCTACAAAACAGGATGATCAGGTGATTTGAACCATTTTGCTACACCACAGGGTCCGGCTAACATACAGACTGAGTCAGGGCATGAACCATACTGTAGAGAAACATCTTCTAATTTAACTATGCAATGAGGGTGAGGTCCCCAGTTTGAATCCATCTAGATTTCTCTTTAGTTTGGGTGAATTTTGCATTGGTTGAGATGAAAACATCAAGAAACAAAGTGCTTGTTTGTTATCTGATGCGTAGCCCAGTGGTTAGTGTCTGTTTTCTATGCTGTCAATGATGGTCAGATCCCTGGTTCGAGTCCCGTGTAGGTTTTTTCTCTTTAGTTCTGTGAATTTTGGACTAAGCTCCATGATAAAATCAAGAAACAAACACTAGACTTGCCATCTGCTGTGTAGCACGGTGCTTAGCATCTGGTCACTGTACTGGAACTGACAATAAGTTCCCTGGTTCAAATCCCAAATAAATGTATTTTCTGTTTACTTCTGTGGATTTTGCATTGGCCTCCATAATAACATTAAGAATCAAACACTTGAGTTACCATCAGATGCGTAGCCTGGTGGTTTAGTATCTGCTCTCATTACTGGCATTGATTGTGAGTTCCACGGTTCGGAACCACCCTCTAGCACAGTCCTGACCTAACCATGGCTCTCCAGCTACTGTGTAACTACATGTCTCAGCATGCTGGGGCTTGTGGTTTCACAACAGCTAGAGAACTGGCGAGTCTGTGTAGCTAGAAAAGTCCACCAGGGCACCACCATCATTGCCAGTAGAGAGTGCAGGTGCAAGAGATACGCAGATGCTTTAATTTTGAAAAAAGTTTATAACCTACAAAACAGGATGATCAGGTGATTTGAACCATTTTGCTACACCACAGGGTCCGGCTAACATACAGACTGAGTCAGGGCATGAACCATACTGTAGAGAAACATCTTCTAATTTAACTATGCAATGAGGGTGAGGTCCCCAGTTTGAATCCATCTAGATTTCTCTTTAGTTTGGGTGAATTTTGCATTGATTGAGATGAAAATATAGAGAAACAAAGTGCTTGTTTGTTATCTGATGTGTAGCCCAGTCGTTAGTGTCTGTTTTCTAGGCTGTCAATGATGGTCAGATCCCTGGTTCGAGTCCCGTGTAGGTTTTTTCTCTTTAGTTCTGTGAATTTTGGACTAAGCTCCATGATAAAATCAAGAAACAAACACTTGACTTGTTATCTGCTGTGTAGCGCGGTGCTTAGCATCTGGTCACTATACTGGAACTGACAATAAGTTCCCTGGTTCAAATCCCAAATAAATGTATTTTCTGTTTACTTCTGTGGATTTTGCATTGGCCTCCATAATAACATTAAGAATCAAACACTTGAGTTACCATCAGATGCGTAGCCTGGTGGTTTAGTATCTGCTCTCATTACTGGCATTGATTGTGAGTTCCACGGTTCGGAACCACCCTCTAGCACAGTCCTGACCTAACCATGGCTCTCCAGCTACTGTGTAACTACATGTCTCAGCATGCTGGGTCTTGTGGTTTCACAGCAGCTAGAGAGCCGTGTTGAGTCTGTGTAGCTAGAAAAGTCCACCAGGACACCACCATCATTGCCAGTAGAGAGTGCAGGTGCAAGAGATACGCAGACGCTTTAATTTTGAAAAAAGTTTATAACCTACAAAACAGGATGATCAGGTGATTTGAACCATTTTGCTACACCACAGGGCCCGGCTAACATACAGACTGAGTCAGGGCATGAACCATACTGTAGAGAAACATCTTCTAATTTAACTATGCAATGAGGGTGAGGTCCCCAGTTTGAATCCATCTAGATTTCTCTTTAGTTTGGGTGAATTTTGCATTGGTTGAGATGAAAACATAGAGAAACATAGTGCTTGTTTGTTATCTGATGCGTAGCCCAGTGGTTAGTGTCTGTTTTCTATGCTGTCAATGATGGTCAGATCCCTGGTTCGAGTCCCGTGTAGGTTTTTTCTCTTTAGTTCTGTGAATTTTGGACTAAGCTCCATGATAAAATCAAGAAACAAACACTAGACTTGCCATCTGCTGTGTAGCGCGGTGCTTAGCATCTGGTCACTGTACTGGAACTGACAATAAGTTCCCTGGTTCAAATCCCAAATAAATGTATTTTCTGTTTACTTCTGTGGATTTTGCATTGGCCTCCATTATAACATTAAGAATCAAACACTTGAGTTACCATCAGATGCGTAGCCTGGTGGTTTAGTATCTGCTCTCATTACTGGCATTGATTGTGAGTTCCACGGTTCGGAACCACCCTCTAGCACAGTCCTGACCTAACCTAACCATGGCTCTCCAGCTACTGTGTAATTACATGTCTCAGCATGCTGTGGCTTGTGGTTTCACAACAGCTAGAGAACTGGCGAGTCTGTGTAGCTAGAAAAGTCCACCAGGACACCACCATCATTGCCAGTAGAGAGTGCAGGTGCAAGAGATACGCAGACGCTTTAATTTTGAAAAAAGTTTATAACCTACAAAACAGGATGATCAGGTGATTTGAACCATTTTGCTACACCACAGGGTCCGGCTAACATACAGACTGAGTCAGGGCATGAACCATACTGTAGAGAAACATCTTCTAATTTAACTATGCAATGAGGGTGAGGTCCCCAGTTTGAATCCATCTAGATTTCTCTTTAGTTTGGGTGAATTTTGCATTGGTTGAGATGAAAACATAGAGAAACAAAGTGCTTGTTTGTTATCTGATGTGTAGCCCAGTGGTTAGTGTCTGTTTTCTATGCTGTCAATGATGGTCAGATCCCTGGTTCGAGTCCCATGTAGGTTTTTTCTCTTTAGTTCTGTGAATTTTGGACTAAGCTCCATGATAAAATCAAGAAACAAACACTTGACTTGCCATCTGCTGTGTAGCGCGGTGCTTAGCATCTGGTCACTATGCTGGAACTGACAATAAGTTCCCTGGTTCAAATCCCAAATAAATGTATTTTCTGTTTACTTCTGTGGATTTTGCATTGGCCTCCATAATTACATTAAGAATCAAACACTTGAGTTACCATCAGATGCGTAGCCTGGTGGTTTAGTATCTGCTCTCATTACTGGCATTGATTGTGAGTTCCACGGTTCGGAACCACCCTCTAGCACAGTCCTGACCTAACCATGGCTCTCCAGCTACTGTGTTACTATATGGCTCAGCATGCTGGGGCTTGTGGTTTCACAACAGCTAGAGAACTGGTGAGTCTGTGTAGCTAGAAAAGTCCACCAGGACACCACAATCATTGCCAGTGGAGAGTGCAGGTGCAAGAGATACGCAGACGCTTTAATTTTGAAAAAAGTTTATAACCTACAAAACAGGATGATCAGGTGATTTGAACCATTTTGCTACACCACAGGGTCCGGCTAACATACAGACTGAGTCAGGGCATGAACCATACTGTAGAGAAACATCTTCTTATTTAACTATGCAATGAGGGTGAGGTCCCCAGTTTAAATCCATCTAGATTTCTCTTTAGTTTGGGTGAATGTTGCATTGGTTGAGATGAAAACATAGAGAAACAAAGTGCTTGTTTGTTATCTGATGCGTAGCCCAGTGGTTAGTGTCTGTTTTCTATGCTGTCATTGATGGTCAGATCCCTGGTTCGAGTCCCGTGTAGGTTTTTTCTCTTTAGTTCTGTGAATTTTGGACTAAGCTCCATGATAAAATCAAGAAACAAACACTTGACTTGCCATCTGCTGTGTAGCGCGGTGCTTAGCATCTGGTCACTATATAGAAGATGGCTAAACTAAAGAGAACCATACTGTAGAGAAACATCTTCTAATTTAACTATGCAATGAGGGTGATGTCCCCAGTTTGAATCCATCTAGATTTCTCTTTAGTTTGGGTGAATTTTGCATTGGTTGAGATTAAAACATAGAGAAACAAAGTGCTTGTTTGTTATCTGATGCGTAGCCCAGTGGTTAGTGTCTGTTTTCTATGCTGTCAATGATGGTCAGATCCCTGGTTCGAGTCCTGTGTAGGTTTTTTCTCTTTAGTTCTGTGAATTTTGGACTAAGCTCCATGATAAAATCAAGAAACAAACACTTGACTTGCCATCTGCTGTGTAGCGCGGTGCTTAGCATCTGGTCACTGTACTGGAACTGACAATAAGTTCCCTGGTTCAAATCCCAAATAAATGCATTTTCTGTTTACTTCTGTGGATTTTGCATTGGCCTCCATAATAACATTAAGAATCAAACACTTGAGTTACCATCAGATGCGTAGCCTGGTGGTTTAGTATCTGCTCTCATTACTGGCATTGATTGTGAGTTCCACGGTTCGGAACCACCCTCTAGCACAGTCCTGACCTAACCATGGCTCTCCAGCTACTGTGTAACTACATGTCTCAGCATGCTGGGGCTTGTGGTTTCACAACAGCTAGAGAACTGGCGAGTCTGTGTAGCTAGAAAAGTCCACCAGGACACCACCATCATTGCCAGTAGAGAGTGCAGGTGCAAGAGATACGCAGACGCTTTAATTTTGAAAAAAGTTTATAACCTACAAAACAGGATGATCAGGTGATTTGAACCATTTTGCTACACCACAGGGTCCGGCTAACATACAGACTGAGTCATTGCATGAATTATACTGTAGAGAAACATCTTCTAATTTAACTATGCAATGAGAGGGAGGTCCCCAGTTTGAATCCATCTAGATTTCTCTTTAGTTTGGGTGAATTTTGCATTGGTTGAGATGAAAACATAGAGAAACAAAGTGCTTGTTTGTTATCTGATGCGTAGCCCAGTGGTTAGTGTCTGTTTTTTATGCTGTCAATGATGGTCAGATCCCTTTTTCGAGTCCCGTGTAGGTTTTTTCTCTTTAGTTCTGTGTATTTTGGACTAAGCTCCATGATAAAATCAAGAAACAAACACTAGACTTACCATCTGCTGTGTAGCGCGGTGCTTAGCATCTGGTCACTATACTGGAACTGACAATAAGTTCCCTGGTTCAAATCCCAAATAAATGCATTTTCTGTTTACTTCTGTGGATTTTGCATTGGCCTCCATAATAACATTAAGAATCAAACACTTGAGTTACCATCAGATGCGTAGCCTGGTGGTTTAGTATCTGCTCTCATTACTGGCATTGATTGTGAGTTCCACGGTTCGGAACCACCCTCTAGCACAGTCCTGACCTAACCATGGCTCTCCAGCTACTGTGTAACTACATGTCTCAGCATGCTGGGGCTTGTGGTTTCACAACAGCTAGAGAACTGGCGAGTCTGTGTAGCTAGAAAAGTCCACCAGGACACCAACATCATTGCCAGTAGAGAGTGCAGGTGCAAGAGATACGCCGACGCTTTTATTTTGAAAAAAGTTTATAACCTACAAAACAGGATGATCAGGTGATTTGAACCATTTTGCTACACCACAGGGTCCGGCTAACATACAGACTGAGTCAGGGCATGAACCATACTGTAAAGAAACATCTTCTAATTTAACTATGCAATGAGGGTGAGGTCCCCAGTTTGAATCCATCTAGATTTCTCTTTAGTTTGGGTGAATTTTGCATTGGTTGAGATGAAAACATAGAGAAACAAAGTGCTTGTTTGTTATCTGATGCGTAGCCCAGTGGTTAGTGTCTGTTTTCTATGATGTCAATGATGGTCAGATCCCTGGTTCGAGTCCCGTGTAGGTTTTTTCTCTTTAGTTCTGTGAATTTTGGACTAAGCTCCATGATAAAATCAAGAAACAAACACTAGACTTGCCATCTGCTGTGTAGTGCGGTGCTTAGCATCTGGTCAATGTACTGGAACTGACAATAAGTTCCCTGGTTCAAATCCCAAATAAATGTATTTTCTGTTTACTTCTGTGGATTTTGCATTGGCCTCCATAATAACATTAAGAATCAAACACTTGAGTTACCATCAGATGTGTATCCTGGTGGTTTAGTATCTGCTCTCATTACTGGCATTGATTGTGAGTTCCACGGTTCGGAACCACCCTCTAGCACAGTCCTGACCTAACCATGGCTCTCCAGCTACTGTGTAACTACATGTCTCAGCATGCTGGGGCTTGTGGTTTCACAACAGCTAGAGAACTGGCAAGTCTGTGTAGCTAGAAAAGTCCACCAGGACACCACCATCATTGCCAGTAGAGAGTGCAGGTGCAAGATATACGCAGACGCCTTAATTTTGAAAAAAGTTTATAACCTACAAAACAGGATGATCAGGTGATTTGAACCATTTTGCTACACCACAGGGTCCGGCTAACATACAGACTGAGTCAGGGCATGAACCATACTGTAGAGAAACATCTTCTAATTTAACTATGCAATGAGGGTGAGGTCGCCAGTTTGAATCCATCTAGATTTCTCTTTAGTTTGGGTGAATTTTGCATTGGTTGAGATGAAAACATAGAGAAACAAAGTGCTTTTTTGTTATCTGATGCGTAGCCCAGTGGTTAGTGCCTGTTTTCTATGCTGTCAATGATGGTCAGATCCCTGGTTTGAGTCCCGTGTAGGTTTTTTCTCTTTAGTTCTGTGAATTTTGGACTAAGCTCCATGATAAAATCAAGAAACAAACACTTGACTTGCCATCTGCTGTGTAGCGCGGTGCTTAGCATCTGGTCACTGTACTGGAACTGACAATAAGTTCCCTGGTTCAAATCCCAAATAAAGGTATTTTCTGTTTACTTCTGTGGATTTTGCATTGGCCTCCATAATAACATTAAGAATCAAACACTTGAGTTACCATCAGATGCGTAGCCTGGTGGTTTAGTATCTGCTCTCATTACTGGCATTGATTGTGAGTTCCACGGTTCGGAACCACCCTCTAGCACAGTCCTGACCTAACCATGGCTCTCCAGCTACTGTGTAACTACATGTCTCAGCATGCTGGGGCTTGTGGTTTCACAACAGCTAGAGAACTGGCGAGTCTGTGTAGCTAGAAAAGTCCACCAGGACACCACCATCGTTGCCAGTAGAGAGTGCAGGTGCAAGAGATACACAGACGCTTTAATTTTGAAAAAAGTTTATAACCTACAAAACAGGATGATCAGGTGATTTGAACCATTTTGCTACACAACAGGGTCCGGTTAACATACAGACTGAGTCAGGGCATGAACCATACTGTAGAGAAACATCTTCTAATTTAACTATGCAATGAGGGTGAGGTCGCCAGTTTGAATCCATCTAGATTTCTCTTTAGTTTGGGTGAATTTTGCATTGGTTGAGATGAAAACATAGAGAAACAAAGTGCTTTTTTGTTATCTGATGCGTAGCCCAGTGGTTAGTGTCTGTTTTCTATGCTGTCAATGATGGTCAGATCCCTGGTTTGAGTCCCGTGTAGGTTTTTTCTCTTTAGTTCTGTGAATTTTGGACTAAGCTCCATGATAAAATCAAGAAACAAACACTAGACTTGCCATCTGCTGTGTAGCGCGGTGCTTAGCATCTGGTCACTGTACTGGAACTGACAATATGTTCCCTGGTTCAAATCCCAAATTAATGTATTTTCTGTTTACTTCTGTGGATTTTGCATTGGCCTCCATAATAACATTAAGAATCAAACACTTGATTTACCATCAGTTGCGTAGCCTGCTGGTTTAGTATCTGCTCTCATTACTGGCATTGATTGTGAGTTCCACGGTTCGGAACCACCCTGTAGCACAGTCCTGACCTAACCATGGCTCTCCAGCTACTGTGTAGCAACATGTCTCAGCATGCTGGGGCTTGTGGTTTCACAACAGCTAGAGAACTGGCGAGTCTGTGTAGCTATAGAAGTCCACCAGGACACCACCATCATTGCCAGTAGAGAGTGCAGGTGCAAGAGATACGCAGACGCTTTAACTTTGAAAAAAGTTTATAACCTACAAAACAGGATGATCAGGTGATTTGAACCATTTTGCTACACCACAGGGTCCGGCTAACATACAGACTGAGTCAGGGCATGAACCATACTGTAGAGAAACATCTTCTAATTTAACTATGCAATGAGGGTGAGGTCGCCAGTTTGAATCCATCTAGATTTCTCTTTAGTTTGGGTGAATTTTGCATTGGTTGAGATGAAAACATAGAGAAACAAAGTGCTTGTTTGTTATCTGATGCGTAGCCCAGTGGTTAGTGTCTGTTTTCTATGCTGTCAATGATGGTCAGATCCCTGGTTCGAGTCGCGTGTAGGTTTTTTCTCTTTAGTTCTGTGAATTTTGGACTAAGCTCCATGATAAAATCAAGAAACAAACACTTGACTTGCCATCTGCTGTGTAGTGCGGTGCTTAGCATCTGGCCACTGTACTGGAAATGACAATAAGTTCCCTGGTTCAAATCCCAAATAAATGTATTTTCTGTTTACTTCTGTGGATTTTGCATTGGCCTCCATAATAACATTAAGAATCAAACACTTGAGTTACCATCAGATGCGTAGCCTGGTGGTTTAGTATCTGCTCTCATTACTGGCATTGATTGTGAGTTCCACGGTTCGGAACCACCCTCTAGCACAGTCCTGACCTAACCATGGCTCTCCAGCTACTGTGTAACTACATGTCTCAGCATGCTGGGGCTTGTGGTTTCACAACAGCTAGAGAACTGGTGAGTCTGTTTAGCTAGAAAAGTCCACCAGGACACCACCATCATTGCCAGTAGAGAGTGCAGGTGCAAGAGATACGCAGACGCCTTAATTTTGAAAAAAAGTTTATAACCTACAAAACAGGATGATCAGGTGATTTGAACCATTTTGCTACACCACAGGGTCCGGCTAACATACAGACTGAGTCAGGGCATGAACCATACTGTAGAGAAACATCTTCTAATTTAACTATGCAATGAGGGTGAGGTCCCCAGTTTGAATCCATCTAGATTTCTCTTTAGTTTGGGTGAATTTTGCATTGGTTGAGATGAAAACATAGAGAAACAAAGTGCTTGTTTGTTATCTGATGCGTAGCCCAGTGGTTAGTGTCTGTTTTCTATGCTGTCAATGATGGTCAGATCCCTGGTTCGAGTGCCGTGTAGGCTTTTTTTCTCTTTAGTTCTGTGAATTTTGGACTAAGCTCCATGAAAAAATCAAGAAACAAACACTTGACTTGCCATCTGCTGTGTAGAGCGGTGCTTAGCATCTGGTCACTATACTGGAACTGACAATAAGTTCCCTGGTTCAAATCCCAAATAAATGTATTTTCTGTTTACTTCTGTGGATTTTGCTTCGGCCTCCATAATAACATTAAGAATCAAACACTTGAGTTACCATCAGATGTGGAGCCTGGTGGTTTAGTATCTGCTCTCATTACTGGCATTGATTGTGAGTTCCACGGTTCGGAACCACCCTCTAGCACAGTCCTGACCTAACCATGGCTCTCCAGCTACTGTGTAACTACATGTCTCAGCATGCTGGGGCTTGTGGTTTCACAGCAGATAGAGAACTGGTGAGTCTGTGTAGCTAGAAAAGTCCACCAGGACACCACCATCATTGCCAGTAGAGAGTGCAGGTGCAAGAGATACGCAGACGCTTTAATTTTGAAAAAAGTTTATAACCTACAAAACAGGATGATCAGGTGATTTGAACCATTTTGCTACACCACAGGGTCCGGCTAACATACAGACTGAGTCAGTGCATGAACCATACTGTAGAGAAACATCTTCTAATTTAACTATGCAATGAGGGTGAGGTCCCCAGTTTGAATCCATCTAGATTTCTCTTTAGTTTGGGTGAATTTTGCATTGGTTGAGATGAAAACATAGAGAAACAAAGAGCTTGTTTGTTATCTGATGCGTAGCCCAGTGGTTAGTGTCTGTTTTCTATGCTGTCATTGATGGTCAGATTCCTGTTTCGAGTCCCGTGTAGGTTTTTTCTCTTTAGTTCTGTGAATTTTGGACTAAGCTCCATGATAAAATCAAGAAACAAACACTTGACTTGCCATCTGCTGTGTAGCGCGGTGCTTAGCATCTGGTCACTGTACTGGAACTGACAATAAGTTCCGTGGTTCAAATCCCAAATAAATGTATTTTCTGTTTACTTCTGTGGATTTTGCATTGGCCTCCATAATAACATTAAGAATCAAACACTTGAGTTACCATCAGATGCGTAGCCTGGTGGTTTAGTATCTGCTCTCATTACTGGCATTGATTGTGAGTTCCACGGTTCGGAACCACCCTCTAGCACAGTCCTGACCTAACCATGGCTCTCCAGCTACTGTGTAACTACATGTCTCAGCATGCTGGGGCTTGTGGTTTCACAACAGCTAGAGAACTGGCGAGTCTGTGTAGCTAGAAAAGTCCACCAGGACACCACCATCATTGCCAGTAGAGAGTGCAGGTGCAAGAGATACGCAGACGCTTTAATTTTGAAAAAAGTTTATAACCTACAAAACAGGATGATCAGGGGATTTGAACCATTTTGCTACACCACAGGGGCCGGCTAACATACAGACTGAGTCAGGGCATGAACCATACTGTAGAGAAACATCTTCTAATTTAACTATGCAATGAGGGTGAGGTCCCCAGTTTGAATCCATCTAGATTTCTCTTTAGTTTGGGTGAATTTTGCATTGGTTGAGATGAAAACATGGAGAAACAAAGTGCTTGTTTGTTATCTGATGCGTAGCCCAGTGGTTAGTGTCTGTTTTCTATGCTGTCAATGGTGGTCAGATTCCTGGTTCAAGTCCCGTGTAGGTTTTTTCTCTTTAGTTCTGTGAATTTTGGACTAAACTCCATGATAAAATCAAGAAACAAACACTTGACTTGCCATCTACTGTGTAGCTCGGTGTTTAGCATCTGGTCACTGTACTGGAACTGACAATAAGTTCCCTGGTTCAAATACCAAATAAATGTATTTTCTGTTTACTTCTGTGGATTTTGCATTGGCCTCCATAATAACATTAAGAATCAAACACTTGAGTTACCATCAGATGCGTAGCCTGTTGGTTTAGTATCTGCTCTCATTACTGGCATTGATTGTGAGTTCCACGGTTCGGAACCACCCTCTAGCACAGTCCTGACCTAACCGTGGCTCTCCAGCTACTGTGTAACTACATGTCTCAGCATGCTGGGGCTTGTGGTTTCACAACAGCTAGAGAACTGGCGAGTCTGTGTAGCTAGAAAAGTCCACCAGGACACCACCATCATTGCCAGTAGAGAGTGCAGGTGCAAGAGATACGCAGACGCTTTCATTTTGAAAAAAGTTGATAACCTACAAAACAGGATGATCAGGTGATTTGAACCATTTTGCTACACCACAGGGTCCGGCTAACATACAGACTGAGTCATGGCATGAACCATACTGTAGTAGTAGTAGTAGTAGTACGTTTATTTATAAGGCGCCACAAAGTGTCCGCAGCGCCGTACATAGCAAACAAAAAACAAATTACAAGGTAACGTACAGGGTGTGTAGAAAGATACAGTATAAATAGGGGTATAGCTGGTAGAACTAAAATCAGCATCAGTTCAGAAGTAGGTGTCAAAATAGTCAAGGAGACCGAAGATGAAGTAGAGGAAGGGAAGAACAGGACAGGAGCACAGGTGAGGTAATGAGGTAGGGTGAGTACGTGAGGAAGGAGGGCCCTGCTCATAAGAGTTAACATACTAAAAATAGGTGGGTGGACGAACGAAATACAATAGGATAAGTAGGAACGGAGGGGAACGGAGGCAGGATAGGAGGATCAAAAGAGGTTAGGAGGAGGGATAGGCTAGTCGAAAAAAGTGGGTTTTGAGGGAGCGCTTGAAGGAGGTAAGGGAATCAGATAGCCTGATGGGTGGCGGGAGGTTGTTCCAGTGCAGGGGGGCAGCGCGAGAGAAATCTTGGACACGGGAGTGGGAGGAGGTGATTAGGTGAGAGGTCAGTCGGCGGTCAGCGATGGAGCGATGGAGCGAAGAGGACGGGAGGGAGTGTGGATAGAGATCAGTGAAGAGAGGTAGGGAGCTGTGGAGGAGGAGAGAGCCTTGTAGGTGGTGGTGAGGAGTTTAAAGAGAACTCGGAAAGGAATGGGGAGCCAGTGAAGAGATAAACAGAGGGGGGAGGCGGAGGTAGAGCGGCGGGAGAGGAAGATGAGCCTAGCAGCAGCGTTAAGAATGGATTGGAGAGGTGCGAGGTGGGTGAGAGGTAGCCCAGAGAGAAGGATGTTGCAGTAGTCAAGGCGGGAGATGACAAGAGAGTGAATGAGAATTTTGGTCGCGTCAGTAGAGAGGAATGGTCTGATGCGTGAGATGTTGCGTAGGTGAAAGCGGCAAGACTGTGAGAGAGCACGAATGTGGGGGGTGAAAGAGAGGGAGGAGTCAATGATGACACCGAGGCAGCGCGTTTGGTCGGTGGACGTGATCTCGGTTTCACCAATGCTGATGGAGATAGTGGGAGAAGAGGGGATGTTAGGGGGATGGAAGATTAGAAGTTCAGTTTTAGCCATGTTCAGGAAGCGTTGGGTCATCCAGGCTGAGATGGCCGTGAGGCATTCGGAGACCTTGGACAGAAGTGATGGGGATAAGTCGGGGGAGGAGAGATAGATTAGGGTATCATCAGCATAAAGGTGGTAATGAAAACCATAGGAGCTGATGAGGGTGCCTAGAGAGGTGGTGTAGAGGGAGAAGAGGAGAGGGCCAAGGACTGACCCTTGGGGAACACCGACTGGCTGGGGGGTAGTAGGAGAGGAGGAGCTCGGAGTGGAGACGGAGAAGGAGCGATCGGAGAGGTATGAGGTGAACCAGGAGAAGACCGTGCCAGTGATGCCAAAGGAGCGGAGGGTGTTGAGCAGGAGAGGGTGGTCAACAGTGTCAAAGGCAGCCGACAGATCAAGCTGGATGAGGATAGAGAAGAGGCCTTTGGATTTAGCCGATAGTAGATCGTTAGTGACTTTGGTCAGAGCAGTTTCAGTGGAATGTAAAGGGCGGAACCCGGATTGGAGGGGGTCTAGAATGGAGTTAGCAGTAAGGTGGCTTAGGAGACGATTATAGGTCAGACGTTCTAGGAGTTTGGAGGCAAAAGGGAGGAGGGAGATGGGCCTGTAGTTGGATGGAGAGTTGGGGTCCAGAGTTGTTTTTTTGAGAATTGGGGAGACAAGAGCGTGTTTGAAGGAGGAAGGGAAGATCCCAGAGGATAGGGAAAGATTAAAGAGGTGAGCCAGGTGAGAGCAGACTGATGGACTGAGACGACGGATAATATTGGAGGGGATAGGATCAAGCGGGCAGGTGGAGGGAGAAGCGGATTGAAGGATAGAGTGGACTTCAGCAGCAGTAGTGGGGTAAAATGAGGACAGGGGTTGGAAGGAGGGGAGTGGAGATGTAGGAGGGGAGGAGGGAGAGGGTGAGGTCATGGCAGCAGTGATGGCAGTCCTGAGAGAGGAGATTTTGGTTGAAAAGTAGGTAGCAAAATCAGCGGCTACGATGGAGGATGGAAGAGCTGGAGGAGGGGGGGAGAGCAAGGAGTTGAAGGTGGCGAAGAGCCTGCGGGGATTGGATGATTGGGAAAGGATGAGGGACTTAAAGTAGGATTCCTTGGCCAGAGCAAGGGCAGAGCTGAAGGAGGAAAGAATGAATTTGAAATGGAGATAATCCGCAAGGGAGCGTGATTTCTTCCAGAAGCGCTCAGCAGTGCGAGAGCACTTTTTAAGGAATCGGGTGATAGGTGAGTGCCACGGTTGGGGGTTGGAGCATCGAAGGGGGATAGAGGAGGGAGGGCAGGCAGAGTCCAATGCCGAAGATAGGGTGTCATTATAGAGGGAGGCAGCGAGGTTCGGGCAGGACATGAGGGCGATTGGGGCGAGAAGAGGACACAGCGTGTTTGAGAAGGCAGCAAGATCAAGTGTGTTGACGTTATGCCGTGAGACAATGCGCTTGGGAGGGGGGGTGGGAGAGGGGGAAGCAGTGAGGGAGAAGGAGATGAGGTGATGGTCAGAAAGAGGAAAAGCTGAGATAGTGTAGTCAGTAAGGGAACAAGAGCGAGAGAAGACGAGATCGAGGGAGTGTCCTTGGATGTGGGTGGGAGAGGTAGTCCACTGAGATAGGCCAAGAGAGGAGCAGAGAGAGAGGAGTTTGGAGGTGCCAGGATCAGCGGGGTTATCCAAGGGGATGTTAAAGTCACCAAGAATGCCAGATGGCAGGTCAGAGGAGAGGAAGTGTGGAAGCCAGGCGGCGAAGTTGTCAAGAAATTGGGAGATAGGGCCAGGGGGGCGGTAGATTACAGCGACACGGAGGTGGTAGGGGTAGTATAGACGGATAGAGTGAGACTCAAAGGAGGAGAAAAGGAGAGAGGGTTCAGGGTGAATGACACTGTGGGTGCATGAGGCTGAGAGGAGAAAACCCACACCGCCACCTTGGCGACCATCAGGCCTGGGAGTGTGAGAGAAAGAGAGGCCACCGTGGGAGAGAGCAGCTGGAGAGACAGAATCAGAGGTGGAGAGCCAGGTCTCGGTGATAGCAAGGAGGTGGAATGCTCTAGAGATGAATAGGTCATGGATGGCAGGGAGTTTGTTGCAGATGGATCTGGCGTTCCATAGTGCACAGGAAAGAGGGGGGGTGGGTTGTGCATTTATGTGGATAAGGTTTTTGGGACTGCAGAAGCGAGGGGGGGTCATTGGGAGGGTGGGGGTGCGGGGGCGAGTGGTCAGGATAGGTATGGGATGGGAGGGGGGAGGAGCAGTTGGAGAAAGTGAAGTTGAGAGATTAACAGCCATGAGGAACCGAAGGTGAGAGGGTAGGTTAGTGAAAGCAGACAGAGGGATTTGGGAGGACAGACAGCGTCTGTAGTAAATTTGGTAGAAAACAGAGTGAGAGAGAAGGTAACAGGCAAGGAACTACTGTCAGAGAGGAGACCAGTGGGTAAAATCAGGTTGATTGAGTAATCCAATTAAGTATGAAACAACAACAAGTGAGAGGATGAAGGGAACAGAGAAGGTCAGGAGTGAGGCAAATGTGAGCAGGCGTGAAGAGGGAAACAGGGTGCGATAAATGTGTGGCAAAGATAAGAGAAAATAATAGTGAATGAGTAAAAATGACATACAATGTTGGAAAAATATAGATACAATGAATTTAAATGTCAAAATTGAGCAACAGGTTACAATAGGATAGAAAGAAGATGAATATATTACAATAAAACAGAATATGAAAATTTAGACTGTGTTCAAACTCACCTTTTTCAGTATTCTAACTCACCTGCTTCAGTTTCCAACTCACTTAAGTAATCAAGCTTCCCTCTCAATGAGCACGCTCCCAAATGAGCTCTGCCCCTCCTTATATAGTGTGTCAGGCCCCTGTTACACTCAGCTCCTCCCCCTAATCTTCCTTGACACCTAGATTTAGCTCCTCCTCCTAGTATCTGTTCACACCTAGTAACAATACACTATACAGATACAGGCACAACCAGAATCACACTCAGATTTCTCCCTCAAAATTACAGTCTCTATATAGAAAGACAGATAAAGAATACAAGACAGACAGAATGCAAGATAACTCACCTGCTTCAGTTTCCAACTCACTTAAGTAATCAAGCTTCACTTTAGTAATGCAAGCTTCCCTCTCAATGATACTGTAGAGAAACATCTTCTAATTTAACTATGCAATGAGGGTGAGGTCCCCAGTTTGAATCCATCTAGATTTCTCTTTAGTTTGTGTGAATTTTGCATTGGTTGAGATGAAAACATAGAGAAACAAAGTGCTTGTTTGTTATCTGATGCGTAGCCCAGTGGTTAGTGTCTGTTTTCTATGCTGTCAATGATGGTCAGATCCCTGATTCGAGTCCCGTGTAGGTTTTTTCTCTTTAGTTCTGTGAATTTTGGACTAAGCTCCATGATAAAATCAAGAAACAAACACTTGACTTGCCATCTGCTGTATAGCGCGGTGCTTAGCATCAGGTCACTGTACTGGAACTGACAATAAGTTCCCTGTTTCAAATCCCAAATAACTGTATTTTCTGTTTACTTCTGTGGATTTTGCATTGGCCTCCATAATAACATTAAGAATCAAACACTTGAGTTACCATCAGATGCGTAGCCTGGTGGATTAGTATCTGCTCTCATTACTGGCATTGATTGTGAGTTCCACGGTTCGGAACCACCCTCTAGCACAGTCCTGACCTAACCATGGCTCTCCAGCTACTGTGTAACTACATGTCTCAGCATGCTGGGTCTTGTGGTTTCACAACAGCTAGAGAACTGGCGAGTCTGTGTAGCTAGAAAAGTCCATCAGGACACCACCGTCATTGCCAGTAGAGAGTGCAGGTGCAAGAGATACGCAGACGCTTTACTTTTGAAAAAAGTTTATAACCTACAAAACAGGATGATCAGGTGATTTGAACCATTTTGCTACACCACAGGGGCCGGCTAACATACAGACTGAGTCAGGGCATGAACCATACTGTAGAGAAACATCTTCTAATTTAACTATGCAATGAGGGTGAGGTCCCCAGTTTGAATCCGTCTAGATTTCTCTTTAGTTTGGGTGAATTTTGCATTGGTTGAGATGAAAACATAGAGAAACAAAGTGTTTGTTTCTTATCTGATGCGTAGCCCAGTGGTTAGTGTCTGTTTTCTATGCTGTCAATGGTGGTCAGATCCCTGGTTCTAGTCCCATGTAGGTTTTTTCTCTTTAGTTCTGTGAATTTTGGACTAAGCTCCATGATAAAATCAAGAAACAAACACTAGACTTGCCATCTGCTGTGTAGCGTGGTGCTTAGCATCTGGTCACTGTACTGGAACTGACAATAAGTTCCCTGGTTCAAATCCCAAATAAATGTATTTTCTGTTTACTTCTGTGGATTTTGCATTGGCCTCCATAATAACATTAAGAATCAAACACTTGAGTTACCATCAGATGCGTAGCCTGGTGGTTTAGTATCTGCTCTCATTACTGGCATTGATTGTGAGTTCCACGGTTCGGAACCACCCTCTAGCACAGTCCTGACCTAACCATGGCTCTCCAGCTACTGTGTAACTACGTGTCTCAGCATGCTGGGGCTTGTGGTTTCACAACAGCTAGAGAACTGGCGAGTCTGTGTAGCTAGAAAAGTCCACCAGGACACCACCCTCATTCCCAGTAGAGAGTGCAGGTGCAAGAGATACGCAGACGCTTTAATTTTGAAAAAAGTTTATAACCTACAAAACAGGATGATCAGGTGATTTGAACCATTTTGCTACACCACAGGGTCCGGCTAACATACAGACTGAGTCAGGGCATGAACCATACTGTAGAGAAACATCTTCTAATTTAACTATGCGATGAGGGTGAGGTCCCCAGTTTGAATCCATCTAGATTTCTCTTTAGTTTGGGTGAATTTTGCATTGGTTGAGATGAAAACATAGATAAACAAAGTGCTTGTTTGTTATCTGATGCGTAGCCCAGTGGTTAGTGTTTGTTTTCTATGCTGTCGATGATGGTCAGATCCCTGGTTCGAGTCCCGTGTAGGTTTTTTTCTCTTTAGTTCTGTGAATTTTGGACTAAGCTCCATGATAAAATCAAGAAACAAACACTTGACTTGCCATCTGCTGTGTAGCGTGGTGCTTAGCATCTGGTCACTGTACTGGAACTGACAATAAGTTCCCTGGTTCAAATCCCAAATAAATGTATTTTCTGTTTACTTCTGTGGATTTTGCATTGGCCTCCATAATAACATTAAGAATCAAACACTTGAGTTACCATCAGATGCGTAGCCTGGTGGTTTAGTATCTGCTCTCATTACTGGCATTGATTCTGAGTTCCACGGTTTGGAACCACCCTCTAACACAGTCCTGACCTAACCATGGCTCTCCAGCTACTGTGTAACTACATGTCTCAGCATGCTGGGGCTTGTGGTTTCACAACAGCTAGAGAACTGGCGAGTCTGTGTAGCTAGAAAAGTCCACCAGGACACCACCATCATTGCCAGTAGAGAGTGCAGGTGCAAGAGATATGCAGACGCTTTAATTTTGAAAAAAGTTTATAGAAACATAGAATTTGACGGCAGATAAGAACCACTTGGCCCATCTAGTTTGCCCCTTTTTTTAAACATGTTACCTCAAACCATATTTGATCCTTATTTTTTCGTAAGGATATCAATATGCTTATCCCAAGCATGTTTAAATTGTACTACTGTATTTGCGTCTACCACCTCTGTTGGGAGGCTATTCCACTTATCTACTACTCTTTCTGTGAAAAAATTCTTCCTTGCATTTCCCCTGAATCTTGCTCCCTCTAGTTTCAGTGCATGTCCTCGTGTTCTGTTGCTCCTCTTCCTGTGAAGAATGTCTCCCACCTGTACCTTGTTAAAGCCCTTGATATATTTGAAAGTTTCTATCATGTCCCCCCTTTCCCTTCTCTGCTCTAAAGTATACATATTAAGATCTTTTAGTCTTTCCTGGTACGTTTTGTGATGTAGGCCATGCACCATTTTAGTTGCTCTTCTTTGTACAGTCTCTAATGTATTTATATCCTTCTGGAGATATGGCCTCCAGAACTGAACACAATACTCTAGGTGAGGTCGTACCAATGACCTATACCAGGGGTGGCCAACCGGTCAGAGGTAAAGAGCCGAAAAGTATCTGTGGTCAAGCTAAAGAGCCAACAACATGCGCGCCGAAGGCGCGTGCACCAAAAAAGGGGCGTGGTCTATTTGGACCCTTTGGTTGGGCGTGATACACATATCCCTCCAATAGTGCAGTGCCATATATACATATACTCCCAATAGTGCCAGATACACATATGCTCCCACGATGCCAGGTATGCCCCCTGTGGCGCCGCAAATACATATAATGCCCCCATGGTGCCACGTATGCATATAATACCCATGGTTCCCTTTGCACATATAATACCCCCTGTGGTCCCAGTAATACAAACAATGCCCCCTGTGGTGCTGCTAATTCCTATAATGCCCCCTGTTGTGCTGCAAATACACATAATACCCCTGTGTTGTTCCTAATACATATACCCCCGGCGGTGCTGTTAATCCATATAATGCCACCTGTGGTGACTGGGCCCCAATACATATAATGCCCCACTATAGGACTCACCACTTGGTCTTCCTTGTTGATACCATCACTGTCCCCAGCTTTCTCCTTAGTGCTGCCAGGGTGCATATGTGTGGTGTGAAGAAGGGTCCTTCTCCTCCTTTTGCAGATGCGTCCGGGAAGGGAGTTGCGCACACGGCTGATGGGGGGGGGGTATGGCGGGGGGTGCGGATCTTTGGTGTCCCACTGAAGGGTGACATACGTCCGCACCGACCCTAGTGACGCCGGCCATTTCATTCAGGATGGCAAGCAGTGCGGGAGGGGAAGCGGGAGGCGGAAGGGGGCGGGAGCCAAGGACACTCTGCAGGGACTGTGGAGTGACCGGAGACGCTGCTGCCAGTGCCAGCATCATCCTCCTAGCGCGACTGCAGGGACCTATTTAATGCCTTTGTGGCCGCAGCCCGGCGGTGCTGTGCATGCCGGAGCTTCCGAGCCGCACATCAGAGGCAGAAGAGCCGCATGCGGCTCGCGAGCCGCGGGTTGGCCACCCCTGACCTATACAGTGGCATTATTACTTCTTTCTTTCTACTGCTGATACCTCTCCCTATGCAACCAAGCATCTGACTTGCCTTCTTCATTGCTTTGTTACATTGCCTTCCTGCTTTTAAGTCCCCTGAAATAGTGACACCTAGATCCCTCTCTTCCTCAGTAGTTTCCATTATAGTGCCATTTATACTATATTGAGTATTTGGATTTCTGAGACCCAAGTGCATGATTTTGCATTTTTTGGCATTAAACTGTAGTTGCCATTCTCTTGACCATTTCTCTAATCTGCCTAGATCCTCAATCATTTGTTTTACCCCTCCTGGTGTGTCTACCCTGTTGCATACCTTTGTGTCATCTGCAAAAAGGCACATTTTACCCTCAATTCCATTTGCAATATCACCAATAAAGATATTAAAAAGCACCGGTCCAAGTACAGATCCCTGGGGTACTCCACTTGTAACCTTTCCCTCCTTTGACTGTACTCCGTTTACTACAACTCTCTGTTTTCTGTCCTGCAACCACGCTCTTATCCATTCAACTATCTTAAAATCCAATCCCAAGCTTTCAAGTTTATTTAACAGTCTGCGATGTGGGACAGTGTCAAAAGCTTTACTAAAGTCTAGATAAGCTACATTTACAGCCCCACCTTGATCTATTACTTTAGTCACCCAGTCAAAAAAGTCAATAAGATTTGTTTGACATGATCTTCCCCCAGTAAACCCATGCTGTTTTGGATCCTGTAAATTGCTGGTTTTGAGATATTCTACAACTCTTTGTTTTAAGAGTGTTTCCATCAATTTCCCTGCTACTGATGTAAGGCTCACTGGTCGATAGTTGCTTACCTCTTCCTTGCTTCCACTTTTGTGCAGTGGGATTACATTCGCTGTTTTCCAGTCCTCTGGGATTACTCCAGTAGCTAGTGACTGGTTGAATAATTCTGTTATTGGTTTTACCAGCTCCCCTTTAAGCTCTTTTAGTATCCTTGGATGTATCCCATCTGGCCCCATTGATTTATCCACTTTCAGTTTTGAGAGTTATGTGAGGACTTTCTCCTCTGTAAATGTACTTGTCTCTCCCTCAGTTTTCTGACTATACTTGCAACTTAACTGTGGCCCCTTCCCCTCTCTTTCAGCAGTGAATACTGAGCAGAAATAATTATTAATATTATCTGCTATTACATTGTCCCCCTCAAGAAAACTTCCACTCTCTGTCTTCAGTCTAATTATTCCACTTTTTGTTTTTCTCCTTTCACTTATATACCTAAAAAAAGTTTTCCCCCCTTCACCCACTGACTGGGCCATTTTCTCTTCAGCCTGTGCTTTTGCACATCTGATTACCTTCTTAGCCTCCTTCTGTCTAACAAGATACACCTCTTTGTCCTCATTCTTCTGCGTCTGCTTAAATTTCTTAAAGGCCAACTTTTTTGCTTTCACAATACTTGCTACTTCTTTTGCAAACCACAATGGCTTTCTTTTTCTTGTGTTTTTCCTAACTCTTTTGACACAAAGTTCTGTTGCTTTTAGAATTGCACTTTTTATTTTTTCCCACTTATCCTGCACTCCTTCCAAGTTCTTCCACTCTGCCAAAGAATCCCTTACAGAGTTTCCCATCTCTACAAAATCAGCCTTCCTAAAATCTAACACCTTTGTTTTTGTGTGCGATGAGTCAGTCTCTGTCTTTATTTTGAATCATACTGCTTGATGGTCACTGGATCCCAGATTTTCAGCCACATTTATGTCAGATATTCTGTCACCATTTGTTAGTATTAAGTCTAATATTGCGTCCTTACGAGTGGGCTCCCTCACCAATTGCTGGAGGGATGCTCCTTGCAAGGAGTTCAGCATGTCCCTACTTCTGGTGGAACTTGCAACAGGCAGCTCCCAGTTTACATCAGGTAGATTAAAGTCTCCCATGATTATCACCTCTCCTTTAATGCCATTTTATTGATGTCCTGCAATAGGCTCTTGTCTAGTTCCTCTTCCTGACCTGGTGGTCTTTATAACCTACAAAACAGGATGATCAGGTGATTTGAACCATTTTGCTACACCACAGGGTCCGGCTAACATACAGACTGAGTCAGGGCATGAACCATACTGTTAGTGTCTGTTTTCTATGCTGTCAATGATGGTCAGATCCCTGATTCGAGTCCCGTGTAGGTTTTTTCTCTTTAGTTCTGTGAATTTTGGACTAAGCTCCATGATAAAATCAAGAAACAAACACTTGACTTGCCATCTGCTGTGTAGCGCGGTGTTTAGCATCTGGTCACTGTACTGGAACTGACAATAAGTTCCCTGGTTCAAATCCCAAATAAATGTATTTTCTGTTTACTTCTGTGGATTTTGCATTGGCCTCCATAATAACATTAAGAATCAAACACTTGAGTTACCATCAGATGCGTAGCCTGGTGGTTTGGTATCTGCTCTCATTACTGGCATTGATTGTGAGTTCCACGGTTCGGAACCACCCTCTAGCACAGTCCTGACCTAACCATGGCTCTCCAGCTACTGTGTAACTACATGTCTCAGCATGCTGGGGCTTGTGGTTTCACAACAGCTAGAGAACTGGCGAGTCTGTGTAGCTAGACAAGACCACCATCATTGCCGGTAGAGAGTGCAGGTGCAAGAGATACGCAGACGCTTTAATTTTGAAAAAAGTTTATAACCTACAAAACAGGATGATCAGGTGATTTGAACCATTTTGCTACACCAAAGGGTCCGGCTAACATACAGACTGAGTCAGGGCATGAACCATACTGTAGAGAAACATCTTCTAATTTAACTATGCGATGAGGGTGAGGTCCCCAGTTTGAATCCATCTAGATTTCTCTTTAGTTTGGGTGAATTTTGCATTGGTTGAGATGAAAACATAGAGAAACAAAGTGCTTGTTTGTTATCTGATGCGTAGCCCAGTGGTTAGTGTCTGTTTTCTATGCTGTCAATGATGGTCAGATCCCTGGTTCGAGTCCCGTGTAGGTTTTTTCTCTTTAGTTCTGTGAAATTTGGACTAAGCTCCATGATAAAATCAAGAAACCAACACTTGACTTGCCATCTGCTGTGTAGCGCGGTGCTTAGCATCTGGTCACTGTACTGGAACTGACAATAAGTTCCCTGGTTCAAATCCCAAAAAAATGTATTTTCTGTTTACTTCTGTGGATTTTGCATTGGCCTCCATAATAACATTAAGAATCAAACACTTGAGTTACCATCAGATGCGTAACCTGGTGGTTTAGTATCTGCTCTCATTACTGGCATTGATTGTGAGTTCCATGGTTCGGAACCACCCTCTAGCACAGTCCTGACCTAACCATGGCTCTCCAGCTACTGTGTAACTACATGTCTCAGCATGCTGGGGCTTGTGGTTTCACAACAGCTAGAGAACTGGCGAGTCTGTGTAGCTAGAAAAGTCCACCAGGACACCACCATCATTGCCAGTAGAGAGTGCAGGTGCAAGAGATACGCAGACGCTTTAATCTTGAAAAAAGTTTATAACCTACAAAACAGGATGATCAGGTGATTTGAACCATTTTGCTACACCACAGGGTCCGGCTAACATACAGACTGAGTCAGGGCATGAACCATACTGTAGAGAAACATCTTCTAATTTAACTATGCGATGAGGGTGAGGTCCCCAGTTTGAATCCATCTAGATTTCTCTTTAGTTTGGGTGAATTTTGCATTGGTTGAGATGAAAACATAGAGAAACAAAGTGCTTGTTTGTTATCTGATGCGTAGCCCAGTGGTTAGTGTCTGTTTTCTATGCTGTCAGTGATGATCAGATCCCTGATTCGAGTCCCGTGTAGGTTTTTTCCTCTTTAGTTCTGTGAATTTTGGACTAAGCTCCATGATAAAATCAAGAAACAAACACTAGACTTGCCATCTGCTGTGTAGCGCGGTGCTTAGCATCTGGTCACTGTACTGGAACTGACAATAAGTTCCCTGGTTCAAATCCCAAATAAATGTATTTTCTGTTTACTTCTGTGGATTTTGCATTGGCCTCCATAATAACATTAAGAATCAAACACTTGAGTTACCATCAGATGCGTAGCCTGGTAGTTTAGTATCTGCTCTCATTACTGGCATTGATTGTGAGTACCACGGTTCGGAACCACTCTCTAGCACAGTCCTGACCTAACCATGGCTCTCCAGCTACTGTGTAACTACATGTCTCAGCATGCTGGGGCTTGTGGTTTTACAACAGCTAGAGAACTGGCGAGTCTGTGTAGCTAGAAAAGTCCACCAGGACACCACCATCATTGCCAGTAGAGAGTGCAGGTGCAAGAGATACGGAGACGCTTTAATTTTGAAAAAAGTTTATAACCTACAAAACAGGATGATCAGGTGATTTAAACCATTTTGCTACACCACAGGGTTCGGCTAACATACAGACTGAGTCAGGGCATGAACCATACTGTAGAGAAACATATTCTAATTTAACTATGCAATGAGGGTGAGGTCCCCAGTTTGAATCCATCTAGATTTCTCTTTAGTTTGGGTGAATTTTGCATTGGTTGAGATGAAAACATAGAGAAACAAAGTTCTTGTTTGTTATCTGATGCGTAGCCCAGTGGTTAGTGTCTGTTTTCTATGCTGTCAATGATGGTCAGATCCCTGGTTCGAGTCCCGTGTAGGTTTTTTCTCTTTAGTTCTGTGAATTTTGGACTAAGCTCCATGATAAAATCAAGAAACAAACACTACACTTGCCATCTGCTGTGTAGCGCAGTGCTTAGCATCTGGTCACTGTACTGGAACTGACAATAAGTTCCCTGGTTCAAATCCCAAATAAATGTATTTTCTGTTTACTTCTGTGGATTTTGCATTGGCCTCCATAATAACATTAAGAATCAAACACTTGAGTTACCATCAGATGCGTAGCCTGGTGGTTTAGTATCTGCTCTCATTACTGGCATTGATTGTGAGTTCCATGGTTCGGAACCACCCTCTAGCACAGTCCTGACCTAACCATGGCTCTCCAGCTACTGTGTAACTACATGTCTCAGCATGCTGGGTCTTGTGGTTTCACAGCAGCTAGAGAGCCGTGTTGAGTCTGTGTAGCTAGAAAAGACCACCATCATTGCCAGTAGAGAGTGCAGGTGCAAGAGATAAGCAGATGCTTTAATTTTGAAAAAAGTTTATAACCTACAAAACAGGATGATCAGGTGATTTGAACCATTTTGCTACACCACAGGGTCCGGCTAACATACAGACTGAGTCAGGGCATGAAACATACTGTAGAGAAACATCTTCTAATTTAACTATGCAATGAGGGTGAGGTCCCCAGTTTGAATCCATCTAGATTTCTCTTTAGTTTGGGTGAATTTTGCATTGGTTGAGATGAAAACATAGAGAAACAAAGTGCTTGTTTGTTATCTGATGCATAGCCCAGTGGTTAGTGTCTGTTTTCTATGCTGTCAATGATGGTCAGATCCATGGTTCAAGTCCCGTGTAGGTTTTTTCTCTTTAGTTCTGTGAATTTTGGACTAAGCTCCATGATAAAATCAAGAAACAAACACTTGACTTGCCATCTGCTGTGTAGCGCGGTGCTTAGCATCTGGTCACTGTACTGGAACTGACAATAAGTTCCCTGGTTCAAATCCCAAATAAATGTATTTTCTGTTTACTTCTGTGGATTTTGCATTGGCCTCCATAATAATATTAAGAATCAAACACTTGAGTTACCATCAGATGCGTAGCCTGGTGGTTTAGTATCTGCTCTCATTACTGGCATTGATTGTGAGTTCCACGGTTCGGAACCACCCTCTAGCACAGTCCTGACCTAACCATGGCTCTCCAGCTACTGTGTAACTACATGTCTCAGCATGCTGGGTCTTGTGGTTTCACAGCAGCTAGAGAGCCGTGTTAAGTCTGTGTAGCTAGAAAAGTCCACCAGGACACCACCATCATTGCCAGTAGAGAGTGCAGGTGCAAGAGATACGCAGACGCTTTAATTTTGAAAAAAGTTTATAACCTACAAAACAGGATGATCAGGTGATTTGAACCATTTTGCTACACCACAGGGTCCAGCTAACATACAGACTGAGTCAGGGCATGAACCATACTGTAGAGAAACATCTTCTGATTTAACTATGCGATGAGGGTGAGGTCCCCAGTTTGAATCCATCTAGATTTCTCTTTAGTTTGGGTGAATTTTGCATTGGTTGAGATGAAAACATAGAGAAACAAAGTGCTTGTTTGTTATCTGATGCGTAGCCCAGTGGTTAGTGTCTGTTTTCTATGCTGTCAATGATGGTCAGATCCCTGATTCGAGTCCCGTGTAGGTTTTTTCTCTTTAGTTCTGTGAATTTTGGACTAAGCTCCATGATAAAATCAAGAAACAAACACTAGACTTGCCATCTGCTGTGTAGCGCGGTGCTTAGCATCTGGTCACTGTACTGGAACTGACAATAAGTTCCCTGGTTCAAATCCCAAATAAATGTATTTTCTGTTTACTTCTGTGGATTTTGCTTTGGCCTCCATAATAACATTAAGAATCAAACACTTGAGTTACCATCAGATGCGTAGCCTGGTGGTTTAGTATCTGCTCTCATTACTGGCATTGATTGTGAGTTCCACGGTTCGGAACCACCCTCTAACACAGTCCTGACCTATTCATGGCTCTCCAGCTACTGTGTAACTACATGTCTCAGCATGCTGTGGCTTGTGGTTTCACAACAGCTAGAGAACTGGCGAGTCTGTGTAGCTAGAAAAGTCCACCAGGACACCACCATCATTGCCAGTAGAGAGTGCAGGTGCAAGAGATACGCAGACGCTTTAATTTTGAAAAAAGTTTATAACCTACAAAACAGGATGATCAGGTGATTTGAACCATTTTGCTACACCACAGGGTCCGGCTAACATACAGACTGAGTCAGGGCATGAACCATACTGTAGAGAAACATCTTCTAATTTAACTATGCGATGAGGGTGAGGTCCCCAGTTTGAATCCATCTAGATTTCTCTTTAGTTTGGGTGAATTTTGCATTGGTTGAGATGAAAACATAGAGAAACAAAGTGCTTGTTTGTTATCTGATGCGTAGCCCAGTGGTTAGTGTCTGTTTTCTATGCTGTCAATGATGGTCAGATCCCTGATTCGAGTCCCGTGTAGGTTTTTTCTCTTTAGTTCTGTGAATTTTGGACTAAGCTCCATGATAAAATCAAGAAACAAACACTAGACTTGCCATCTGCTGTGTAGCGCGGTGCTTAGCATCTGGTCACTGTACTGGAACTGACAATAAGTTCCCTGGTTCAAATCCCAAATAAATGTATTTTCTGTTTACTTCTGTGGATTTTGCATTGGCCTCCATAATAACATTAAGAATCAAACACTTGAGTTACCATCAGATGCGTAGCCTGGTGGTTTAGTATCTGCTCTCATTACTGGCATTGATTGTGAGTTCCACGGTTCAGAACCACCCTCTAGCACAGTCCTGACCTAACCATGGCTCTCCAGCTACTGTGTAACTACATGTCTCAGCATGCTGTGGCTTGTGGTTTCACAACAACTAGAGAGCCGTGTTGAGTCTGTGTAGCTAGAAAAGTCCACCAGGACACCACCATCATTGCCAGTAGAGAGTGCAGGTGCAAGAGATACGCAGACGCTTTAATTTTGAAAAAAAATTATAACCTACAAAACAGGATGATCAGGTGATTTGAACCATTTTGCTACACCACAGGGTCCGGCTAACATACAGACTGAGTCAGGGCATAACCCATACTGTAGAGAAACATCTTCTAATTTAACTATGCAATGAGGGTGAGGTCCCCAGTTTGAATCCATCTAGATTTCTCTTTAGTTTGGGTGAATTTTGCATTGGTTGAGATGAAAACATAGAGAAACAAAGTGCTTGTTTTTTATCTGATGCGTAGCCCAGTGGTTAGTGTCTGATTTCTATGCTGTCAATGATGGTCAGATCCCTGGTTCGAGTCCCGTGTAGGTTTTTTCTCTTTAGTTCTGTGAATTTTGGACTAAGCTCCATGATAAAATCAAGAAACAAACACTTGACTTGCCATCTGCTGTGTAGCGCGGTGCTTAGCATCTGGTCACTATACTGGAACTGACAATAAGTTCCCTGGTTCAAATCCCAAATAAATGTATTTTATGTTTACTTCTGTGGATTTTGCATTGGCCTCCATAATAACATTAAGAATCAAACACTTGAGTTACCAACAGATGCGTAGCCTGGTGGTTTAGTATCTGCTCTCATTACTGGCATTGATTGTGAGTTCCACGGTTTGGAACCACCCTCTAGCACAGTCCTGACCTAACCATGGCTCTCCAGCTACTGTGTAACTACATGTCTCAGCATGCTGGGGCTTGTGGTTTCACAACAGCTAGAGAACTGGCGAGTCTGTGTAGCTAGAAAAGTCCACCAGGACACCACCATCATTGCCAGTAGAGAGTGCAGGTGCAAGAGATACGCAGATGCTTTAATTTTGAAAAAAGTTGAAAACCTACAAAACAGGATGTTCAGGTGATTTGAACCATTTTGCTACACCACAGGGTCCGGCTAACATACAAACTGAGTCAGGGCATGAACCTTACTGTAGAGAAACATCTTCTAATTTAACTATGCAATGAGGGTGAGGTCCCCAGTTTGAATCCATCTAGATTTCTCTTTAGTTTGGGTGAATTTTGCATTGGTTGAGATGAAAACATAGAGAAACAAAGTGCTTGTTTGTTATCTGATGCGTAGCCCAGTGGTTAGTGTCTGTTTTCTATGCTGTCAATGATGGTCAGATCCCTGGTTAGAGTCCCGTGTAGGTTTTTTCTCTTTAGTTCTGTGAATTTTGGACTAAGCTCCATGATAAAATCAAGAAACAAACACTAGACTTGCCATCTGCTGTGTAGCGCGGTGCTTAGCATCTGGTCACTGTACTGGAACTGACAATAAGTTCCCTGGTTCAAATCCCAAATAAATGTATTTTCTGTTTACTTCTGTGGATTTTGCATTGGCCTCCATAATAACATTAAGAATCAAACACTTGAGTTACCATCAGATGCGTAGCCTGGTGGTTTAGTATCTGCTCTCATTACTGGCATTGATTGTGAGTTTCACGGTTCGGAACCACCCTCTAGCACAGTCCTGACCTAACCATGGCTCTCCAGCTACTGTGTAGCTACATGTCTCAGCATGCTGGGGCTTGTGATTTCACAACAGCTAGAGAACTGGCGAGTCTGTGTAGCTAGAAAAGTCCAGCAGGACACCACCATCATTGCCAGTAGAGAGTGCAGGTGCAAGAGATACGCAGACGCTTTAATGTTGAAAACCTACAAAACAGGATGATCAGGTGATTTGAACCATTTTGCTACACCACAGGGTCCGGCTAACATACAGACTGAGTCAGGGCATGAACCTTACTGTAGAGAAACATCTTCTAATTTAACTATGCAATGAGGGTGAGGTCCCCAGTTTGAATCCATCTAGATTTCTCTTTAGTTTGGGTGAATTTTGCATTGGTTGAGATGAAAACATAGAGAAACAAAGTGCTTGTTTGTTATCTGATGCGTAGCCCAGTGGTTAGTGTCTGTTTTCTATGCTGTCAATGATGGTCAGATCCCTGGTTAGAGTCCCGTGTAGGTTTTTTTCTATTTAGTTCTGTGAATTTTGCACTTAGCTCCATGATAAAATCAAGAAACAAACACTTGACTTATCATCTGCTGTGTAGCGCGGTGCTTAGCATCTGGTCACTGTACTGGAACTGACAATAAGTTCCCCGGTTCAAATCCCAAATAAATGTATTTTCTGTTTACTTCTGTGGATTTTGCATTGGCCTCCATAATAACATTAAGAATCAAACACTTGAGTTACCATCAGATGCGTAGCCTGGTGGTTTAGTATCTGCTCTCATTACTGGCATTGATTGTGAGTTCCACGCTTCAGAACCACCCTCTAGCACAGTCCTGACCTAACCATGGCTCTCCAGCTACTGTGTAACTACATGTCTCAGCATGCTGGGGCTTGTGGTTTCACAACAGCTAGAGAACTGGCGAGTCTGTGTAGCTAGAAAAGTCCACCATCATTGCCAGTAGAGAGTGCAGGTGCAAGAGATACGCAGACGCTTTTATTTTGAAAAAAGTTTATAACCTACAAAACAGGATGATCAGGTGATTTGAACCATTTTGCTACACCACAGGGTCCGGCTAACATACAGACTGAGTCAGGGCATGAACCATACTGTAGAGAAACATCTTCTAATTTAACTATGCAATGATGGTGAGGTCCCCAGTTTGAATCCATCTAGATTTCTCTTTAGTTTGGGTGAATTTTGCATTGGTTGAGATGAAAACATAGAGAAACAAAGTGCTTGTTTGTTATCTGATGCAGAGCCCAGTGGTTAGTGTCTGTGTTCTATGCTGTCAATGATGGTCAGATCCCTGGTTCGAGTCCCGTGTAGGTTTTTTTCTCTTTAGTTCTGTGAATTTTGCACTAAGCTCCATGATAAAATCAAGAAACAAACACTTGACTTGCCATCTGCTGTGTAGCGCGGTGCTTAGCATCTGGTCACTGTACTGGAACTGACAATAAGTTCACTGGTTCAAATCCCAAATAAATGTATTTTCTGTTTACTTCTGTGGATTTTGCATTGGCCTCCATAATAACATTAAGAATCAAACACTTGAGTTACCATCAGATGCGTAGCCAGGTGGTTTAGTATCTGCTCTCATTACTGGCATTGATTGTGAGTTTCACGGTTCGGAACCACCCTCTAGCACAGTCCTGACCTAACCATGGCTCTCCAGCTACTGTGTAACTACATGTCTCAGCATGCTGGGGCTTGTGGTTTCACAACAGCTAGAGAACTGGTGAGTCTGTGTAGCTAGAAAAGTCCACCAGGACACCACCATCATTGCCAGTAGAGAGTGCAGGTGCAAGAGATACGCAGACGCTTTAATTTTGAAAAAAGTTTATAACCTACAAAACAGGATGATCAGGTGATTTGAACCATTTTGCTACACCACAGGGTCCGGCTAACATACAGACTGAGTCAGGGCATGAACCATACTGTAGAGAAACATCTTCTAATTTAACTATGCAATGAGGGTGAGGTCCCCAGTTTGAATCCATCTAGATTTCTCTTTAGTTTGGGTGAATTTTGCATTGGTTGAGATGAAAACATAGAGAAACAAAGTGCTTGTTTGTTATCTGATGCATAGCCCAGTGGTTAGTGTCTGTGTTCTATGCTGTCAATGATGGTCAGATCCCTGGTTCGAGTCCCGTGTAGGTTTTTTCTATTTAGTTCTGTGAATTTTGCACTAAGCTCCATGATAAAATCAAGAAACAAACACTTAACTTATCATCTGCTGTGTAGCGCGGTGCTTAGCATCTGGTCACTGTACTGGAACTGACAATAAGTTCCCTGGTTCAAATCCCAAATAAATGTATTTTCTGTTTACTTCTGTGGATTTTGCATTGGCCTCCATAATAACATTAAGAATCAAACACTTGAGTTACCATCAGATGCGTAGCCTGGTGGTTTAGTATCTGCTCTCATTACTGGCATTGATTGTGAGTTCCACGGTTCGGAACCACCCTCTAGCACAGTCCTGACCTAACCATGGCTCTCCAGCTACTGTGTAACTACATGTCTCAGCATGCTGGGGCTTGTGGTTTCATAACAGCTAGAGAACTGGTGAGTCTGTGTAGCTAGAAAAGTCCACCAGGACACCACCATCATTGCCAGTAGAGAGTGCAGGTGCAAGAGATACGCAGATGCTTTATTTTGAAAAAAGTTTATAACCTACAAAACAGGATGATCAGGTGATTTGAACCATTTTGCTACACCACAGGGTCCGGCTAACATACAGACTGAGTCAGGGCATGAACCATACTGTAGAGAAACATCTTCTAATTTAACTATGCAATGAGGGTGAGGTCCCCAGTTTGAATCCGTCTAGATTTCTCTTTAGTTTGGGTGAATTTTGCATTGGTTGAGATGAAAACATAGAGAAACAAAGTGCTTGTTTGTTATCTGATGCGTAGCCCAGTGGTTAGTGTCGGTTTTCTATGCTGTCAATGATGGTCAGATCCCTGGTTCGAGTCCCGTGTAGGTTTTTTCTCTTTAGTTCTGTGAATTTTGGACTAAGCTCCATGATAAAATCAAGAAACAAACACTTGACTTGCCATCTGCTGTGTAGCGCGGTGCTTAGCATCTGGTCACTGTACTGGAACTGACAATAAGTTCCCTGGTTCAAATCCCAAATAAATGTATTTTCTGTTTACTTCTGTGGATTTTGCATTGGCCTCCATAATAACATTAAGAATCAAACACTTGAGTTACCATCAGATGCGTAGCCTGATGGTTTAGTATCTGCTCTCATTACTGGCATTGATTGTGAGTTTCACGGTTCGGAACCACCCTCTAGCACAGTCCTGACCTAACCATGGCTCTCCAGCTACTGTGTAACTACATGTCTCAGCATGCTGGGGCTTGTGATTTCACAACAGCTAGAGAACTGGCGAGTCTGTGTAGCTAGAAAAGTCCAGCAGGACACCACCATCATTGTCAGTAGAGAGTGCAGGTGCAAGAGATATGCAGATGCTTTAATTTTGAAAAAAGTTGAAAACCTACAAAACAGGATGATCAGGTGATTTGAACCATTTTGCTACACCACAGGGTCCGGCTAACATACAGACTGAGTCAGGGCATGAACCTTACTGTAGAGAAACATCTTCTAATTTAACTATGCAATGAGGGTGAGGTCCCCAGTTTGAATCCATCTAGATTTCTCTTTAGTTTGGGTGAATTTTGCATTGGTTGAGATGAAAACATAGAGAAACAAAGTGCTTGTTTGTTATCTGATGCGTAGCCCAGTGGTTAGTGTCTGTTTTCTATGCTGTCAATGATGGTCAGATCCCTGGTTAGAGTCCCGTGTAGGTTTTTTTCTATTTAGTTCTGTGAATTTTGCACTTAGCTCCATGATAAAATCAAGAAACAAACACTTGACTTATCATCTGCTGTGTAGCGCGGTGCTTAGCATCTAGTCACTGTACTGGAACTGACAATAAGTTCCCCGGTTCAAATCCCAAATAAATGTATTTTCTGTTTACTTCTGTGGATTTTGCATTGGCCTCCATAATAACATTAAGAATCAAACGCTTGAGTTACCATCAGATGCGTAGCCTGGTGGTTTAGTATCTGCTCTCATTACTGGCATTGATTGTGAGTTCCACGGTTCGGAACCACCCTCTAGCACAGTCCTGACCTAACCATGGCTCTCCAGCTACTGTGTAACTACATGTCTCAGCATGCTGGGGCTTGTGGTTTCACAACAGCTAGAGAACTGGCGAGTCTGTGTAGCTAGAAAAGTCCACCATCATTGCCAGTAGAGAGTGCAGGTGCAAGAGATACGCAGATGCTTTAATTTTGAAAAAAGTTTATAACCTACAAAACAGGATGATCAGGTGATTTGAACCATTTTGCTACACCACAGGGTCCGGCTAACATACAGACTGAGTCAGGGCATGAACCATACTGTAGAGAAACATCTTCTAATTTAACTATGCAATGAGGGTGAGGTCCCCAGTTTGAATCCATCTAGATTTCTCTTTAGTTTGGGTGAATTTTGCATTGGTTGAGATGAAAACATAGAGAAACAAAGTGCTTGTTTGTTATCTGATGCAGAGCCCAGTGGTTAGTGTCTGTGTTCTATGCTGTCAATGATGGTCAGATCCCTGGTTCGAGTCCCGTGTAGGTTTTTTTCTCTTTAGTTCTGTGAATTTTGCACTAAGCTCCATGATAAAATCAAGAAACAAACACTTGACTTGCCATCTGCTGTGTAGCGCGGTGCTTAGCATCTGGTCACTGTACTGGAACTGACAATAAGTTCCCTGGTTCAAATCCCAAATAAATGTTTTTTCTGTTTACTTCTGTGGATTTTGCATTGGCCTCCATAATAACATTAAGAATCAAACACTTGGGTTACCATCAGATGCGTAGCCTGGTGGTTTAGTATCTGCTCTCATTACTGGCATTGATTGTGAGTTCCACGGTTCGGAACCACCCTCTAGCACAGTCCTGACCTAACCATGGCTCTCCAGCTACTGTGTAACTACATGTCTCAGCATGCTGGGGCTTGTGGTTTCACAACAGCTAGAGAACTGGCGAGTCTGTGTAGCTAGAAAAGTCCACCAGGACACCACCATCATTGCCAGTAGAGAGTGCAGGTGCAAGAGATACGCAGACGCTTTAATTTTGAAAAAAGTTTATAACCTACAAAACAGGATGATCAGGTGATTTGAACCATTTTGCTACACCACAGGGTCCGGCTAACATACAGACTGAGTCAGGGCATGAACCATACTGTAGAGAAACATCTTCTAATTTAACTATGCAATGAGGGTGAGGTCCCCAGTTTGAATCCATCTAGATTTCTCTTTAGTTTGGGTGAATTTTGCATTGGTTGAGATGAAAACATAGAGAAACAAAGTGCTTGTTTGTTATCTGATGCGTAGCCCAGTGGTTAGTGTCTGTTTTCTATGCTGTCAATGATGGTCAGATCCCTGATTCGAGTCCCGTGTAGGTTTTTTCTCTTTAGTTCTGTGAATTTTGGACTAAGCTCCATGATAAAATCAAGAAACAAACACTTGACTTACCATCTGCTGTGTAGCGCGGTGCTTAGCATCTGGTCACTATACTGGAACTGACAATAAGTTCCCTGGTTCAAATCCCAAATAAATGTATTTTCTGTTTACTTCTGTGGATTTTGCATTGGCCTCCATAATAATATTAAGAATCAAACACTTGAGTTACCATCAGATGCGTAGCCTGGTGGTTTAGTATCTGCTCTCATTACTGGCATTGATTGTGAGTTCCACGGTTCGGAACCACCCTCTAGCACAGTCCTGACCTAACCATGGCTCTCCAGCTACTGTGTAACTACATGTCTCAGCATGCTGGGTCTTGTGGTTTCACAGCAGCTAGAGAGCCGTGTTAAGTCTGTGTAGCTAGAAAAGTCCACCAGGACACCACCATCATTGCCAGTAGAGAGTGCAGGTGCAAGAGATACGCAGACGCTTTAATTTTGAAAAAAGTTTATAACCTACAAAACAGGATGATCAGGTGATTTGAACCATTTTGCTACACCACAGGGTCCGGCTAACATACAGACTGAGTCAGGGCATGAACCATACTGTAGAGAAACATCTTCTAATTTAACTATGCAATGAGGGTGAGGTCCCCAGTTTGAATCCATCTAGATTTCTCTTTAGTTTGGGTGAATTTTGCATTGGTTGAGATGAAAACATAGAGAAACAAAGTGCTTGTTTGTTATCTGATGCGTAGCCCAGTGGTTAGTGTCTGTTTTCTATGCTGTCAATGATGGTCAGATCCCTGATTCGAGTCCCGTGTAGGTTTTTTCTCTTTAGTTCTGTGAATTTTGGACTAAGCTCCATGATAAAATCAAGAAACAAACACTTGACTTACCATCTGCTGTGTAGCGCGGTGCTTAGCATCTGGTCACTATACTGGAACTGACAATAAGTTCCCTGGTTCAAATCCCAAATAAATGTATTTTCTGTTTACTTCTGTGGATTTTGCATTGGCCTCCATAATAACATTAAGAATCAAACACTTGAGTTACCATCAGATGCGTAGCCTGGTGGTTTAGTATCTGCTCTCATTACTGGCATTGATTGTGAGTTCCACGGTTCGGAACCACCCTCTAGCACAGTCCTGACCTAACCATGGCTCTCCAGCTACTGTGTAACTACATGTCTCAGCATGCTGGGGCTTGTGGATTCACAACAGCTAGAGAACTGGCAAGTCTGTGTAGCTAGAAAAGTCCACCAGGACACCACCATCATTGCCAGTAGAGAGTGCAGGTGCAAGAGATACGCAGACGATTTAATTTTGAAAAAAGTTTATAACCTACAAAACAGGATGATCAGGTGATTTGAACCATTTTGCTACACCACAGGGTCCGGCTAACATACAGACTGAGTCAGGGCATGAACCATACTGTAGAGAAACATCTTCTAATTTAACTATGCAATGAGGGTGAGGTCCCCAGTTTGAATCCATCTAGATTTCTCTTTAGTTTGGGTGAATTTTGCATTGGTTGAGATGAAAACATAGAGAAACAAAGTGCTTGTTTGTTATCTGATGCGTAGCCCAGTGGTTAGTGTCTGTTTTCTATGCTGTCAATGATGGTCAGATCCCTGGTTCAAGTTCCGTGTAGGTTTTTTCTCTTTAGTTCTGTGAATTTTGGACTAAGCTCCATGATAAAATCTAGAAACAAACACTAGACTTACCATCGGCTGTGTAGCGCGGTGCTTAGCATCTGGTCACTGTACTGGAACTGACAATAAGTTCCCTGGTTCAAATCCCAAATAAATGTATTTTCTGTTTACTTCTGTGGATTTTGCATTGGCCTCCATAATAACATTAAGAATCAAACACTTGAGTTACCATCAGATGCGTAGCCTGGTGGTTTAGTATCTGCTCTCATTACTGGCATTGATTGTGAATTCCACGGTTCGGAACCACCCTCTAGCACAGTCCTGACCTAACCATGGCTCTCCAGCTACTGTGTAACTACGTGTCTCAGCATGCTGGGGCTTGTGGTTTCACAGCAGCTAGAGAACTGGCGAGTCTGTGTAGCTAGAAAAGTCCACCAGGACACCACCATCATTGCCAGTAGAGAGTGCAGGTGCAAGAGATACGCAGACGCTTTAATTTTGAAAAAAGTTTATAACCTACAAAACAGGATGATCAGGTGATTTGAACCATTTTGCTACACCACAGGGTCCGGCTAACATACAGACTGAGTCAGGGCATGAACCATACTGTAGAGAAACATCTTCTAATTTAACTATGCAATGAGGGTGAGGTCCCCAGTTTGAATCCATCTAGATTTCTCTTAAGTTTGGGTGAATTTTGCATTGGTTGAGATGAAAACATAGAGAAACAAAGTGCTTGTTTGTTATCTGATGCGTAGCCCAGTGGTTAGTGTCTGTTTTCTATGCTGTCAATGATGGTCAGATCCCTGGTTCGAGTCCCGTGTAGGTTTTTTCTCTTTAGTTCTGTGAATTTTGGACTAAGCTCCATGATAAAATCAAGAAACAAACACTTGACCTGCCATCTGCTGTGTAGCGCGGTGCTTAGCATCTGGTCACTGTACTGGAACTGACAATAAGTTCCCTGTTTCAAATCCCAAATAAATGTATTTTCTGTTTACTTCTGTGGATTTTGCATTGGCCTCCATAATAACATTAAGAATCAAACACTTGAGTTACCATCAGATGCGTAGCCTGGTGGTTTAGTATCTGCTCTCATTACTGGCATTGATTGTGAGTTCCACGGTTCGGAACCACCCTCTAGCACAGTCCTGACCTAACCATGGCTCTCCAGCTACTGTGTAACTACATGTCTCAGCTTGCTGGGGCTTGTGGTTTCACAACAGCTAGAGAACTGGCGAGTCTGTGTAGCTAGAAAAGTCCACCAGGACACCACCATCGTTGCCAGTAGAGAGTGCAGGTGCAAGCGATACGCAGACGCTTTAATTTTGAAAAAAGTTTATAACCTACAAAACAGGATTATCAGGTGATTTGAACCATTTTGCTACACCACAGGGTCCGGCTAACATACAGACTGAGTCAGGGCATGAACCATACTGTAGAGAAAAATCTTCTAATTTAACTATGCAATGAGGGTGAGGTCCCCAGTTTGAATCCATCTAGATTTCTCTTTAGTTTGGGTGAATTTTGCATTGGTTGAGATGAAAACATAGAGAAACAAAGCGCTTGTTTGTTGTCTGATGCGTAGCCCAGTGGTTAGTGTCTGTTTTATATGCTGTCAATGATGGTCAGGTCCCTGGTTCGAGTCCCGTGTAGGTTTTTTTCTCTTTAGTTCTGTGAATTTTGGACTAAACTCCATGATAAAATCAAGAAACAAACACTTGACTTACCATCTGCTGTGTAGCGCGGTGCTTAGCATCTGGTCACTGTACTGGAACTGACAATAAGTTCCCTGGTTCAATTCCCAAATAAATGTATTTTCTGTTTACTTCTGTGGATTTTGCATTGGCCTCCATAATAACATTAAGAATCAAACACTTGAGTTACTATCAGATGCGTATCCTGGTGGTTTAGTATCTGCTCTCATTACTGGCATTGATTGTGAGTTCCATGGATTGGAACCACCCTCTAGCACAGTCCTGACCTAACCATGGCTCTCCAGCTACTGTGTAACTACATGTCTCAGCATGCTGGGGCTTGTGGTTTCACAACAGCTAGAGAACTGGTGAGTCTGTGTAGCTAGAAAAGTCCAGCAGGACACCACCATCATTGCCAGTAGAGAGTTCAGGTGCAAGAGATACGCAGATGCTTTAATTTTGAAAAAAGTTTATAACCTACAAAACAGGATGATCAGGTGATTCAAACCATTTTGCTACACCACAGGGTCCGGCTAACATACAGACTGAGTCAGGGCATGGACCATACTGTAGAGAAACATCTTCTAATTTAACTATGCAATGAGGGTGAGGTCCCCAGTTTGAATCCATCTAGATTTCTCTTTAGTTTGGGTGAATTTTGCATTGGTTGAGATGAAAACATAGAGAAACAAAGTGCTTGTTTGTTATCTGATGCGTAGCCCAGTGGTTAGTGTCTGTTTTTTATGCTGTCAATGATGGTCAGATCCCTGGTTCGAGTCCCGTGTAGGTTTTTTCTCTTTAGTTCTGTGAATTTTGGACTAAGCTCCATGATAACATCAAGAAACAAACACTAGACTTGCCATCTGCTGTGTAGCGCGGTGCTTAGCATCTGGTCACTGTACTGGAACTGACAATAAGTTCCCTGGTTCAAATCCCAAATAAATGTATTTTCTGTTTACTTCTGTGGATTTTGCATTGGTCTCCATACTAATATTAAGAATCAAACACTTGAGATACCATGAGATGCGTAGCCTGGTGGTTTAGTATCTGCTCTCATTACTGGCATTGATTGTGAGTTCCACGGTTCGGAACCACCCTCTAGCACAGTCCTGACCTAACCATGGCTCTCCAGCTACTGTGTAACTACATGTCTCAGCATGCTGGGGCTTGTGGTTTCACAACAGCTAGAGAACTGGCGAGTCTGTGTAGCTAGAAAAGTCCACCAGAACACCACCATCATTGCCAGTAGAGAGTGCAGGTGCAAGAGATACGCAGACGCTTTAATTTTGAAAAATGTTTAAAACCTACAAAACAGGATTATCAGGTGATTTGAACCATTTTGCTACACCACAGGGTCCGGCTAACATACAGACTGAGTCAGGGCATGAACCATACTGTAGAGAAACATCTTCTAATTTAACTATGCAATGAGGGTGAGGTCCCCAGTTTGAAACATCTAGATTTCTCTTTAGTTTGGGTGTATTTTGCATTGGTTGAGATGAAAACATAGAGAAACAAAGTGCTTGTTTGTTATCTGATGCTTAGCCCAGTGGTTAGTGTCTGTTTTCTATGTTGTCAATGATGGTGGGTTTGATCAGTGAGGATGACGAAACCCACTATAGAAAAGAAATAGCGAGACTTGTAGCCTGGAGTGTGGGTAATAATCTAGTGTTGAATGAAGGTAAAACCAAGGAAATAGTGATTGACTTCAGAAAGAAGCTAGTTATGCCGAAAAGACCTGTTTGCATTAACGAGGTAGATGTGGAAATGATGGAGTCAGTCAAGTTCTTGGGTCTTCAGGTATCAGCTAATTTGTCATGGTCTGGTAATATTTTGGCTTAATTAAAAAAATCCCAACAACGTCTCTTTTTTTTGAGGCGTTTAAAAGCTGCTGGTGTGAGCAGGCCCACCATGACAAATTTTTATAGATGCTCGATTGAAAGTATCCTGACTTTCGGCATCATCGTCTGGTTTGGCAACTGCACGGCCAGAGATCGTTCAAAATTAGAACGTATTGTTAAGACCGCAGGAAAAATTATTGGAGTGCAGTTGCCAACCCTATTAGAGCTCTATAACTCTAGAATTCGAAAGCGTGCTAAAAACATTCTGGCCGACTCTAGTCACCCGTTTTCTAGCTCATTTGAGTTATTACCCTCGCAAAAAAGGTTTAGAACCCTTAGAGCACGCACTAGCCGCTTACATAACAGTTTCCTACCGTCAGCAGTACGGTTGTTGAATGCTTGACGCTCTTGTTTGGTTTTATGCATCTTGTTTGGTTTTATGTATCTTTTATGTACCTCTTTTTGTATGTATGTATGTATTTATGCGGATATTGCTTTTACTGTACTGGTATTTTATGTATGATATAATTTCGTCTGCAGAGAGGGAGTTTCTCCTCTGTTGATGACAATAAACCTGACTTGACTTGACTTGGTGCGATCCCTGGTGCGAGTCCCGTGTAGGTTTTTTCTCTTTAGTTCTGTGAATTTTGGACTAAGCTCCATGATAAAATCAAGAAACAAACACTAGACTTGCCGTTGGCTGTGTAGCGCGGTGCTTAGCATCTGGTCACTATACTGGAACTGACAATAAGTTCCCTGGTTCAAATCCCAAATAAATGTATTTTCTGTTTACTTCTGTGGATTTTGCATTGGCCTCCATAATAACATTAAGAATCAAACACTTGAGTTACCATCAGATGCGTAGCCTGGTGGTTTATTATCTGCTCTCATTACTGGCATTGATACTGAGTTCCACGGTTCGGAACCACCCTCTAGCACAGTCCTGACCTAACCATGGCTCTCCAGCTACTGTGTAACTACATGTCTCAGCATGCTGGGGCTTGTGGTTTCACAACAGCTAGAGAACTGGTCAGTCTGTGTAGCTAGAAAAGTCCACCAGGACACCACCATCATTGCCAGTAGAGAGTGCAGGTGCAAGAGATACGCAGATGCTTTAATTTTGAAAAAAGTTTAAAACCTACAAAACAGGATTATCAGGTGTTTTGAACCATTTTGCTACACCACAGGGTCCGGCTAACATACAGACTGAGTCAGGGCATGAACCATACTGTAGAGAAACATCTTCTAATTTAACTATGCAATGAGGGTGAGGTCCCCAGTTTGAATCCATCTAGATTTCTCTTTAGTTTCGGTGAATTTTGCATTGGTTGAGATGAAAACATAGAGAAATAAAGTGCTTGTTTGTTATCTGATGCGTAGCCCAGTGGTTAGTGTCTGTTTTCTATGCTGTCAATGATGGTCAGATCCCTGGTTCGAGTCCCGTGTAGGTTTTTTCTCTTTAGTTCTGTGAATTTTGGACTAAGCTCCATGATAAAATCAAGAAACAAACAAACACTAGACTTACCATCTGCTGTGTAGCGCGGTGCTTAGCATCTGGTCACTGTACTGGAACTGACAATAAGTTCCCTGGTTCAAATCCCAAATAAATGTATTTTCTGTTTACTTCTGTGGATTTTGCATTGGCCTCCATAATAACATTAAGAATCAAACACTTGAGTTACCATCAGATGCGTAGCCTGGTGGTTTAGTATCTGCTCTCATTACTGGCATTGATTGTGAGTTCCACGGTTTGGAACCACCCTCTAGCACAGTCCTGACCTAACCATGGCTCTCCAGCTACTGTGTAACTACATGTCTCAACATGCTGGGGCTTGTGGTTTCACAACAGCTAGAGAACTGGCTAGTCTGTGTAGCTAGAAAAGTCCACCAGGACACCACCATCATTGCCAGTAGAGAGCACAGGTGCAAGAGATACGCAGATGCTTTAATTTTGAAAAAAGTTTATAACCTACAAAACAGGATGATCAGGTGATTTGAACCATTTTGCTACACCACAGGGTCCGGCTAACATACAGACTGAGTCAGGGCATGAACCATACTGTAGAGAAACATCTTCTAATTTAACTATGCAATGAGGGTGAGGTCCCCAGTTTGAATCCATCTAGATTTCTCTTTAGTTTGGGTGAATTTTGCATTGGTTGAGATGAAAACATAGAGAAACAAAGTGCTTGTTTGTTATCTGATGCGTAGCCCAGTGGTTAGTGTCCGTTTTCTATGCTGTCAATGATGGTCAGATCCCTGGTTCGATTCCCGTGTAGGTTTTTCTCTTTAGTTCTGTGAATTTTGGACTAAGCTCCATGATAAAATCAAGAAACAAACACTTGACTTGCCATCTGCTGTGTAGCGCGGTGCTTAGCATCTGGTCACTGTACTGGAACTGACAATAAGTTCCCTGGTTCAAATCCCAAATAAATGTATTTTCTGTTTACTTCTGTGGATTTTGCATTGGCCTCCATAATAACATTAAGAATCAAACACTTGAGTTACCATCAGATGCGTAGCCTGGTGGTTTAGTATCTGCTCTCATTACTGGCATTGATTGTGAGTTCCACGGTTCGGAACCACCCTCTAGCACAGTCCTGACCTAACCATGGCTCTCCAGCTACTGTGTAACTACATGTCTCAGCATGCTGGGGCTTGTGGTTTCACAACAGCTAGAGAACTGGCGAGTCTGTGTAGCTAGAAAAGTCCACCAGGACATCACCATCATTGCCAGTAGAGAGTGCAGGTGCAAGAGATACGCAGACGCTTTAATTTTGAAAAAAGTTTATAACCTACAAAACAGGATGATCAGGTGATTTGAACCATTTTGCTACACCACAGGGTCCGGGTATCATACAGACTGAGTCAGTGCATGAAACATACTGTAGAGAAACATCTTCTAATTTAACTATGCAATGAGGGTGAGGTCCCCAGTTTGTATCCATCTAGATTTCTATTTAGTTTGGGTGAATTTTGCATTGGTTGAGATTAAAACATAGAGAAACAAAGTGCTAGTTTGTTTTCTGATGCGTAGCCCAGTGGTTAGTGTCTGTTTTCTATGCTGTCAATGATGGTCAGATCCCTGGTTCGAGTCCCGTGTAGGTTTTTTCTCTTTAGTTCTGTGAATTTTGGACTAAGCTCCATGATAAAATCAAGAAACAAACACCAGACTTGCCATCTGCTGTGTAGCGCGGTGCTTAGCATCTGGTCACTGTACTGGAACTGACAATAAGTTCCCTGGTTCAAATCCCAAATAAATGTATTTTCTGTTTACTTCTGTGGATTTTGCATTGGCCTCCATAATGACATTAAGAATCAAACACTTGAGTTACCATCAGATGCGTAGCCTGGTGGTTTAGTATCTGCTCTCATTACTGGCATTGATTGTGAGTTCCACGGTTCGGAACCACCCTCTAGCACAGTCCTGACCAAACCATGGCTCTCCAGCTACTGTGTAACTACATGTCTCAGCATGCTGGGTCTTGTGGTTTCACAGCAGCTAGAGAGCCGTGTTGAGTCTGTGTAGCTAGAAAAGTCCACCAGGACACCACCATCATTGCCAGTAGAGAGTGCAGGTGCAAGAGATACGCAGACGCTTTAATTTTGAAAAAAGTTTATAACCTACAAAACAGGATGATCAGGTGATTTGAACCATTTTGCTACACCACAGGGTCCGGCTAACATACAGACTGAGTCAGGGCATGAACCATACCGTAGAGAAACATCTTCTAATTTAACTATGCAATGAGGGTGAGGTCCCCAGTTTGAATCCGTCTAGATTTCTCTTTAGTTTGGGTGAATTTTGCATTGGTTGAGATGAAAACATAGAGAAACAAAGTGCTTGTTTGTTATCTGATGCGTAGCCCAGTGGCTAGTGTCTGTTTTCTATGCTGTCGATGATGGTCAGATCCCTGGTTCGAGTCCCGTGTAGGTTTTTTCTCTTTAGTTCTGTGAATTTTGGACTAAGCTCCATGATAACATCAAGAAACAAACACTTGACTTACCATCTGCTGTGTAGCGCGGTGCTTAGCATCTGGTCACTATACTGGAACTGACAATAAGTTCCCTGGTTCAAATCCCAAATAAATGTATTTTCTGTTTACTTCTGTGGATTTTGCATTGGCCTCCATAATAACATTAAGAATCAAACACTTGAGTTACCATCAGGTGCGTAGCCTGGTGGTTTAGTATCTGCTCTCATTACTGGCATTGATTGTGAGTTCCACGGTTCGGAACCACCCTCTAGCACAGTCCTGACCTAACCATGGCTCTCCAGCTACTGTGTAACTACATGGCTCAGCATGCTGGGGCTTGTGGTTTCACAACAGCTAGAGAACTGGCGAGTCTGTGTAGCTAGAAAAGTCCACCAGGACACCACCCTCATTGCCAGTAGAGAGTGCAGGTGCAAGAGATACGCAGATGCTTTAATTTTGAAAAAAGTTTATAACCTACAAAACAGGATGATCAGGTGATTTGAACCATTTTGCTACACCACAGGGTCCGGCTAACATACAGACTGAGTCAGGGCATGAACCATACTGTAGAGAAACATCTTCTAATTTAACTATGCAATGAGGGTGAGGTCCCCAGTTTGAATCATCTAGATTTCTCTTTAGTTTGGGTGTATTTTGCATTGGTTGAGATGAAAACATAGAGAAACAAAGTGCTTGTTTGTTATCTGATGCGTAGCCCAGTGGTTAGCGTCTGTTTTCTATGCTGTCAATGATGGTCAGATCCCTGGTTCGAGTCCCGTGTAGGATTTTTCTCTTTAGTTCTGTGAATTTTGGACTAAGCTCCATGATAAAATCAAGAAACAAACACTAGACTTGCCATCTGCTGTGTAGCGCGGTGCTTAGCATCTGGTCACTGTACTGGAACTGACAATAAGTTCCCTGGTTCAAATCCCAAATAAATGTATTTTCTGTTTACTTCCGTGGATTTTGTATTGGCCTCCATAATAACATTAAGAATCAAACACTTGAGTTACCATCAGATGCGTAGCCTGGTGGTTTAGTATCTGCTCTCATTACTGGCATTGATTGTGAGTTCCACGGTTTGGAACCACCCTCTAGCACAGTCCTGACCTAACCATGGCTCGCCAGCTACTGTGTAACTACATGTCTCAGCATGCTGGGGCTTGTGGTTTTACAACAGCTAGAGAACTGGTGAGTCTGTGTAGCTACAAAAGTCCACCAGGACACCACCATCATTGCCAGTAGAGAGTGCAGGTGCAAGAGATACGCAGACGCTTTAATTTTGAAAAAAGTTTATAACCTACAAAACAGGATGATCAGGTGATTTGAACCATTTTGCTACACCACAGGGTCCGGCTAACATACAGACTGAGTCAGGGCATGAACCATACTGTAGAGAAATATCTTCTAATTTAACTTTGCAATGAGGGTGAGGTCCCCAGTTTGAATCCATCTAGATTTCTCTTTAGTTTGGGTGAATTTTGCATTGGTTGAGATGAAAACATAGAGAAACAAAGTGCTTGTTTGTTATCTGATGCGTAGCCCAGTGGTTAGTGTCTGTTTTCTATGCTGTCAATGATGGTCAGATCCCTGGTTCGAGTCCCGTGTAGGTTTTTTCTCTTTAGTTCTGTGAATTTTGGACTAAGCTCCATGATAAAATCAAGAAACAAACACTAGACTTGCCATCTGCTGTGTAGCGCGGTGCTTAGCATCTGGTCACTGTACTGGAACTGACAATAAGTTCCCTGGTTCAAATCCCAAATAAATGTATTTTCTGTTTACTTCTGTGGATTTTGCATTGGCCTCCATAATAACATTAAGAATCAAACACTTGAGTTACCATCAGATGCGTAGCCTGGTGGTTTAGTATCTGCTCTCATTACTGGCATTGATTGTGAGTTCCACGGTTCGGAACCACCCTCTAGCACAGTCCTGACCTAACCATGGCTCTCCAGCTACTGTGTAACTACATGTCTCAGCATGCTGGGGCTTGTGGTTTCACAACAGCTAGAGAACTGGCGAGTCTGTGTAGCTAGAAAAGTCCACCAGGACACCACCCTCATTCCCAGTAGAGAGTGCAGGTGCAAGAGATATGCAGATGCTTTAATTTTGAAAATAGTTGAAAACCTACAAAACAGGATGTTCAGGTGATTTGAACCATTTTGCTACACCACAGGGTCCGGCTAACATACAGACTGAGTCAGGGCATAAGCCATACTGTAGAGAAATATCTTCTAATTTAACTATGCAATGAGGGTGAGGTCCCCAGTTTGAATCCGTCTAGATTTCTCTTTAGTTTGGGTGAATTTTGCATTGGTTGAGATGAAAACATAGAGAAACAAAGTGCTTGTTTGTTATCTGATGCGTAGCCCAGTGGTTAGTGTCTGTTTTCTATGCTGTCAATGATGGTCAGATCCCTGGTTCGAGTCCCGTGTAGGTTTTTTCTCTTTAGTTCTGTGAATTTTGGACTAAGCTCCATGATAAAATCAAGAAACAAAAACTTGACTTGCCATCTGCTGTGTAGCGCGGTGCTTAGCATCTGGTCACTATACAGGAACTGACAATAAGTTCCCTGGTTCAAATCCCAAATAAATGTATTTTCTGTTTACTTCTGTGGATTTTGCATTAGCCTCCATAATAACATTAAGAATCAAACACTTGAGTTACCATCAGATGCGTAGCCTGGTGGTTTAGTATCTGCTCTCATTACTGGCATTGATTGTGAGTTCCACGGTTTGGAACCACCCTCTAGCACAGTCCTGACCTAACCGTGGCTCTCCAGCTACTGTGTAACTACATGTCTCAGCATGCTGGGGCTTGTGGTTTCACAACAGCTAGAGAACTGGCGAGTCTGTGTAGCTAGAAAAGTCCACCAGGACACCACCCTCATTCCCAGTAGAGAGTGCAGGTGCAAGAGATACGCAGACGCTTTAATTTTGAAAAAAGTTTATAACCTACAAAACAGGATGATCAGGTGATTTGAACCATTTTGCTACACCACAGGTTCCGGCTAACATACAGACTGAGTCAGGGCATGAACCATACTGTAGAGAAACATCTTCTAATTTAACTATGCAATGAGGGTGAGGTCCCCAGTTTGAATCCATCTAGATTTCTCTTTAGTTTGGGTGAATTTTGCATTGGTTGAGATGAAAACATAGAGAAACAAAGTGCTTGTTTGTTATCTGATGCGTAGCCCAGTGGTTAGTGTCTGTTTTCTATGCTGTCAATGATGGTCAGATCCCTGGTTCGAGTACAGTGTAGGTTTTTTCTCTTTAGTTCTGTGAATTTTGGACTAAGCTCCGTGATAAAATCAAGAAACAAACACTTGACTTGCCATCTGCTGTGTAGCGCGGTGCTTAGCATCTGGTCACTGTACTGGAACTGACAATAAGTTCCCTGGTTCAAATCCCAAATAAATGTATTTTCTATTTACTTCTGTGGATTTTGCATTGGCCTCCATAATAACATTAAGAATCAAACACTTGAGTTACCATCAGATGCGTAGCCTGGTGGTTTAGTATCTGCTCTCATTACTGGCATTGATTGTGAGTTCCATGGTTCGGAACCACCCTCTAGCACAGTCCTGACCTAACCATGGCTCTCCAGCTACTGTGTAACTACATGTCTCAGCATGCTGGGGCTTGTGGTTTCACAACAGCTAGAGAACTGGTGAGTCTGTGTAGCTAGAAAAGTCCACCAGGACACCACCATCATTGCCAGTAGAGAGTGCAGGTGCAAGAGATACGCAGACGTTTAGATTTTGAAAAAAGTTTATAACCTACAAAACAGGATGATCAGGTGATTTGAACCATTTTGCTACACCACAGGGTCCGGCTAACATACAGACTGAGTCAGGGCATGAACCATACTGTAGAGAAACATCTTCTAATTTAGCTATGCGATGAGGGTGAGGTCCCCAGTTTGAATCCGTCTAGATTTCTCTTTAGTTTGGGTGAATTTTGCATTGGTTGAGATGAAAACATAGAGAAACAAAACGCTCGTTTGTTATCTGATGCGTAGCCCAGTGGTTAGTTTCTGTTTTCTATGCTGTCAATGATGGTCAGATCCCTGGGTCGAGTCCCGTGTAGGTTTTTTCTCTTTAGTTCTGTGAATTTTGGACTAAGCTCCATAATAAAATCAAGAAACAAACATTAGACTTGCCATCTGCTGTGTAGCGCTGTGTAGTCCTGACCTAACCACCTAAATCCCAAATAAATGTATTTTCTGTTTACTTCTGTGGATTTTGCCTTGGCCTCCATAATAACATTAAGAATCAAACACTTGAGTTACCATCAGATGCGTAGCCTGGTGGTTTAGTATCTGCTCTCATTACTGGCATTGATTGTGAGTTCCACGGTTCGAAACCACCCTCTAGCACAGTCCTGACCTTGGCTCTCCAGCTACTGTGTAACTACATGTCTCAGCATGCTGGGGTTAGTGGTTTCACAACAGCTAGAGAACTGGCGAGTCTGTGTAGCTAGAAAAGTCCACCAGGACACCACCATCATTGCCAGTAGAGAGTGCAGGTGCAAGAGATACGCAGACGCTTTTATTTTGAAAAAAGTTTATAACCTACAAAACAGGATGATCAGGTGATTTGACCCATTTTGCTACACCACAGGGTCCGGCTAACATACAGACTGAGTCAGGGCATGAACCATACTGTAGAGAAACATCTTCTAATTTAACTATGCAATGAGGGTGAGGTCCCCAGTTTAAATCCATCTAGATTTCTCTTTAGTTTGGGTGAATTTTGCATTGGTTGAGATGAAAACATAGAGAAACAAAGTGCTTGTCTGTTATCTGATGCGTAGCCCAGTGGTTAGTGTCTGTTTTCTATGCTGTCAATGATGGTCAGATCCCTGGTTCGAGTCCCGTGTAGGTTTTTTCTCTTTAGTTCTGTGAATTTTGGACTAAGCTCCATGATAAAATCAAGAAACAAACACTAGACTTGCCATCTGCTGTGAAGCGCGGTGCTTAGCATCTGGTCACTATACTGGAACTGACAATAAGTTCCCTGGTTCAAATCCAAATTAAATGTATTTTCTGTTTACTTCTGTGGATTTTGCATTGGCCTCCATAATAACATTAAGAATCAAACACTTGAGTTATCATCAGATGCGTAGCCTGGTGGTTTAGTATCTGATCTCATTACTGGCATTGATTGTGAGTTCCACGGTTCGGAACCACCCTCTAGCACAGTCCTGACCTAACCATGGCTCTCCAGCTACTGTGTAACTACATGTCTCAGCATGCTGGGGCTTGTGGTTTCACAACAGCTAGAGAACTGGCGAGTCTGTGTAGCTAGAAAAGTCCACCAGGACACCACCATCATTGCCAGTAGAGAGTGCAGGTGCAAGAGATACGCAGACGCTTTAATTTTGAAAAAAGTTTATAACCTACAAAACAGGATGATCAGGTGATTTGAACCATTTTGCTACACCACAGGGTCCGGCTAACATACAGACTGAGTCAGGGCATGAACCATACTGTAGAGAAACATCTTCTAATTTAACTATGCGATGAGGGTGAGGTCCCCAGTTTGAATCCATCTAGATTTCTCTTTAGTTTGGGTGATTTTTCCATTGGTTGAGATGAAAACATAGTTTGGGTGATTTTTCCATTGGTTGAGATGAAAACATAGAGAAACAAAGTGCTTGTTTGTTATCTGATGCGTAGCCCAGTGGTTAGTGTCTGTTTTCTATGCTGTCAATGATGGTCAGATCCCTGGTTCGAGTCCCGTGTAGGTTTTTTCTCTTTAGTTCTGTGAATTTTGGACTAAGCTCCATGATAAAATCAAGAAACAAACACTAGACTTGCCATCTGCTGTGTAGCGCGGTGCTTAGCATCTGGTCACTATACTGGAACTGACAATAAGTTCCCTGGTTCAAATCCCAAATAAATGTATTTTCTGTTTACTTCTGTGGATTTTGCATTGGCCTCCATAATAACATTAAAGGTGTGTACACACGGGAGCAATATTGTGTGAAATCGCTGGAAATATGGTCGCTGAGCGACCATATTGCCAGTGATTTGGAGCGCAGCTGGCGATAAATCGCCAGCTGCGCGCTCCCGTGTGCACTGCCTAATGGTCGCTGGTCGCAGGAGCATGCTCCTGCAACCAGCGGCTTTCCCCGCGATCGCTGTGCCTGGAGGTCAGCGCCGGGGAGATCAGCATTGATCTCCCCAGCTCCGTGCGGCTGCTCCCTCCCTCCTCCCATCAAAGTGACAGCAGCAGCGTCTGCTGCTGCTGCGCTCCCCCTCCGCCCCGTAGCAGTGTCACCTTTTCATCGCTGATGAAAAGGAGACACTGAGCAATATGATTGCTGGGGATATATTGCTAGCAATATATCCCCAGCAATCATATTTCCCCGTGTGTACACAGCATAAGAATCAAACACTTGAGTTACCATCAGATGCGTGATCCAGTACAGTTCTAGATGCAGACAGCAGACTCCCATGAGGTTTTATCAAGCACTCAATCATTCTAGTGGAATAGATGGAGATTTTACAACTAACTTAAAAGAAGCCAGTATGGGGGATAGAACCCAAGCTTCCCCAACACGAGTGCTATAAATACACACTAACTAACAGGAAAGCTGTATGGGGAAGTCATCCATGTAGAAAGCTACATGGAGACAAGAACCTGAGCGTTCACATCACTAACCTCTTAATTACTAGGCCACACGCCTTGTGAGATTACACAGGATTTGATGTAGAGGGGAGACTCCGAGATATTTTATCAAGCTGTCTACAGTATCTATCTAGTGACATACATGGAGACTTCCCAACTAACCAAAAATAAAACTCCATTTGGAGTAGAACCCAGACTTCCCCATCACTGACCAATGCAGTAAAATGGGTACTTATGAGTTATCTGGGCGCCCGATTTTTTGATTGTATGCCTTAAGTTAAGGCATACAATCAGATGCGATGCGATGCGATGCGATATCGCATCGCATCGCATGCGACCATCGGATGCGATGACCCGATTTTTCCATAGGAATCAATGTTAAAATGGACTGAGTCCATTTTAACATGGAATTCCATGGGAAAAAGGGGTCCTTTTCATACCCCTACTATCCAAGTGGGCATGGAGTTGGATATAAACCTGTGGCGAGCGTAGCGAGCCACCGAGCCCGAAGCGTGGCGAGCGAAGCGAGCCCCGCGAGGGGACGGTATTCTGTGTCCGCTCGCCACGCTTCGGGCTCGGTGGCTCGCTACGCTCGCCACAGGTTTATATCCAACTCCATGCCCACTTGGATAGTAGGGGTATGAAAAGGACCCCTTTTTCCCATGGAATTCCATGTTAACATGGACTCAGTCCATTTTAACATTGATTCCTATGGAAAAATCGGGTCATCGCATCGCATCACATCCGATGGTCGCATGCGATGCGATGCGATGTGCCCGATCCGACCCGATTTAGAAATCGGGCGCCCAGTTAACTCACAAGTACCGTAAAATGTTACTAGCCCACTGAGCTAATACAGGACCTGATAACGAACAAAGTCTCCTTGCAGTTTTATCATACGCACCATAGGATCTAGTGAACTACATGGAGACTTCCCAAATAAATAAGAGGAAAGTCGTATGGGGAACCTGTGTCCGTGCAGCATTAGCCAGCACAGTATCAGGGTATAAGCCCTGTGAGTCACACCACTACCTGCCACACAGGGTGGACTACGTTTTATGAAGTTATCTATTAATCCAGGGAAATAGTGGAACCTTCCCAAATACATAAAAATACTGAAGTAGAACCTGTGTCTCTGCATGAGGAACCAGCACAGTATCGGCCTATTCACCTTGTGAGCCAGGGAACAACCTGCTGGGTAATGAGGCCTCCTGGAAGGTTCATGAAGTAATCTTGAAGACAGTTAAACTAATAAACCTACATTGGGAATCTAACCTTGGTCTCCCCATCAGTAACCAGTATAATACCAGTCTACTAGCCCCACCAGACAACACATGACCCAGTGGAGCCTTAAGACCCCTTAAACGACTTTTATCAATCAAGTACTTCAAGACTGAAATACCGACTGTCGGCACATGTCGGCTCAAAAAACAGTGAAAAGCCCCATGTAGACCTAATGCTTGTGTTGACCTAATGAACTGTTGACCTAGACCCATGTCAACCTAATGAACATATACTGACTTTGCAACTAGCTAAAAAGAAAACTTTAAGTAAAACAGCAGAAGAATGGGTGAGTGAACCTTGGTCTCCCCATCACTAATCAGTCTAGTACAGAGCTGGGCAATTGCAGCCCTCCAGATGTTGAGGAACTACACATCCCAGGATGCTTTGCATTAGTTTTGCTATGAAACTGATGCAAGGCATGCTGGGATGTGTAGTTCCTCAACATCTGGAGGGCCGCAATTGCCCAGCCATGGTCTAGTAGCTACTAGCTTTGTCAGCCAGCACAGGATCCGATGCGATGGAGCATTAAGACTCATTGAGGCTCCATCAAGCATTCCATAGATCTAGCGAAATTCATGGAGATGTACTGTACTGATCGTTTTTCAGCAAAGTGATTTTCCCCATCACCGTTATCCATACACGCTGGGCACAAACACCCACTGTGTATGGACCTCAAGTGAGTTTGAGGAGCTTCAATTGTATTCTGAAGGGAAAGGGGAGCCAGTGTAGGACTTGTAAGAGAGGGGAGGTGGATATAGTTTAAAGTACTTTCTTTGCAATGCACTCTAAAGCTGCCCATACACTAGCCGATTTTGGTCCGATTTCGGCCAGATCAGTCGGATCTGGCCGAAATCGGACCAAAATCGGCTAGTTTTGATGCCCCCTCCGATCCGATGCGCGGTCCCGTGCGCATTGGATCTGCGTCGGGTGGTCGGACCTGCTGCACATCCGACCACCCGACTTGGGACCTAGTCTGTAGTGGGGCGGCGTGGTGGGCGGCAAGTGCAGGGTCCGGGGCGGCTCTGCAGAAACACTGCGCTGGTCAGCGGCGGCAGTGTTTTGAAAACAATTCAAACAGTAGGCCTGCCGCTGATTGGCTGAGGGAGAGAGCGCTCCCAGCCAATCATCAACGAGGTCGCTGATTGGTTGAGAGCGCATCCTCTCTCAGCGGCCAGCCTATAGTTTGAATTGTTTTCAAAACACTGCCGCCGCTGACCGCACGGTCTCCGCAGTGACCATCCAGCCTGACACTGTGGAGACTCCTGCCCGCCCTGGACCCCATCCAGCTCGGACTCCAGACCCCCTGCAGCTCCCCGGGAATTTACATGGAATAAATCGCATGCAATTTATCCCATGTGAAAAATGGCACATCAAGTGCCAAATCGTAGTGAGCACTCCCGGGGAGCTGCCGGAAGAGCTCAGAGGACATTAGGTCCGACTTGTCTTTCAGACAAGTCGGCCTAATGTATGGGGGCCCTAAGACATCTGCCTGTGTTTTGGAATTTTCTGAAAAAAAAAGGAAGGATTATAACTGACTGAATTATGTCCTCCTGCCATAAAAAAGGGCAGATGGGGCTCTGTTGGATAGGTATCCTCTGACGATTAAGAGGAGGCAATGGCTGTAATATTTTAGATGCTGTGGAGCAATCAACATCTACCTGCTTGAAGACTCCTGTATCTGCCGTAAAACCTGTTCACAATTCACTAATCCATTCTCTAGCTATGCTAGACTTAGCCTTATGTCTCTTAACTTACACCCTCTGAAAGCTTTCCTTGCAGATTGGTCTGCAGCTAGGGAACAGTAGGAATTTGTTGGCACTTCCCAGAAAGTGTTGCAGCAGTTAATACATCTACTCATATACTACTGTTGGCAGAAGCCTGGGAGAATTGGTTCTAGGTGCCAGTGTGGGTGTCTGGTGGAGACATCAAATCACTCACCCACTCGGCAGTGGGAGGAGTCAGTAACAAGCAGGGACTAAGTCGCACAGCATATCAGTTAGGAGTTAACCCCTTTAGAACCACATCCCTCTGAATAACCAGACCTACAGAATTATGTGTGGTGTGCTACCAGTTGACAAATGTATCAGTATATATGTAGGAGGAAATAGATGTATTGTGTGGTGTACTGTACTGAGAAGAAAATTCTTAAAAAGTAATTTTCATTCACACTTACACAAAACTGCCAAGAGAAAACTGAGGTAAGTGAGCAACAACAGTGGGAAAGAGGTATTTAATATAGTGTTTTGACAGGATGCCAGTGCAAAGCTTTGCTGTACAGTTTGATCTTCACTGGTGCTGACAAAGCTGCACTGCAAAGTGCACGCCGTCTGCACCTGCATGTGCTTGCAGTGCACGTGGGGATCAGTGTAACCAGATTGTTTCACTTAGTTCGCATCTCACTCCTGCCCTTGTGAGGGTAGAGACGCAAGCTCCAACTACAGCAGCACTAGCAATAATTTAGTATGGTATGTGAGGACAGTAATATAGACAAGTGTGCTTAAAACTAGCTGACCAGGGGCCAGATGCACTAAGCATCAAAAGTGATAAAATGTAGAGTGATAAACCACCAATCAGCTTCTTTTCAAACAGTTTGTGATGACAGGTAGAAGCTGATTGGCCGGCTGTTTAACACTCTCAAAGCTAAGTGCATCTGGCCCCAAATGAGACAGTTATACCGATCTGTAAGTCAGTGGTTCCCAACATCAGTCCTCAAGTTATCTAAACAGTTCATGTTTTCCAGGCTGTTAGGAGTAGTCTTTAACCTACCTCCTGAGGTGGACTCTAACCTACCTCTGGATAGGGAGTTGGACTTTAACCAATCTTCCTTTATCCCTTCTTCCTCAATTTGATGGCCCCCCTTAGAGCTCCGTGAGTGTTAACCCTGTATATGCTGATCAGGAAAGAAGACCATCATGTATGCAAGGTACAACACTGATTTATTGTTTACACATACAGCATATTTATACAGTATAGCATGCATGGGCTCGACAAGAGATGATTGGATGATACAGGGGTGTAGCAGGGAGGAGTTCCAGTTACTGTCTAGGGGATATATGTTATTATTATACAAGGACATGGGAGAACAGACAGTTTTTGTAGAAAACATGTGAAATACATCTTAAAGGAAATAACCTTGAGCAAAGCAGCCTTGAGCAGCAGCAGACTGTCACAAAGCAGAATAGAAACTTGTAATTTTCCACTCACTATAAGGCATTTGAGACAAGATGGAGAACAGCATACAAAATGGTGTATAAATCCTTTCAATCCCCTCTTAGAATCATAATTTATTTAAATTATTTGATTCTCACGTGTGCTTTTCCTTTTAATACGCTGTTCCCTCACATATGTAGCATAGTCATCGGGTGTAGGGGTTTCAGAGGAAAGATCAATATACATAATAGCTACAGGTGTTGTGGTACCTATATATTTGGAAACTATTCTCCTGCCTAGTGGAAAAATACAGTAAGCAACGATTATGATGAACAGAAGTACAGTAAGTGTAATGATACCTAGTTGAGTTAAGGCATGTTTCCAGTTGCTCATCCAGCCGAACCAAGCAGCCCAGGGGTCAGTGACACCTGAGTTTTCCTTGAGCTCTCGGGATAAGTCTTCTAATTTTTTAATGGCTAGTGTGACTTTGCCATTGGGACCTGTATTGTCAGGAATGAAGGTGCAACATCCTGCAACTGTGTTTATGTATACACATGTACCACCTTTCTCGGCCAAGATCATATCCAGGGCCATGCGATTCTGGAATGTCATCTGTGATGTGGCCTCCAGTTGTTCTGCAATACCTTTCAAGGCATCCTTTGTATCATTAACAAATCTCTGTTGATTATAATACATATAGTTTATCCATGCAACATTCTTATTGATTGTAACCTGGGGCAGCAGAGATTCAAAGCCAGCAGCTACTTCATCTCGGGCCTTGAACTCGTCTGGGACACCCCGGGGTACACCAATAGTATCAATGTATACGTGTGGGTCAAAGCTTTCCAGTGGGGTACTTCTCTTTTGTCTAGGGTGTGGGTCAGGTAGGGGTGAAGGTGTTTCAATGGCTGTTGGCAAAATATGGATAGGCATAATGATTTTTGAGAGAGCACATTCGCCTCTCCATACACTGTCAAGCTTTGCTCTAATTTTCATGTCCCCACAAATGAAATAAATGTCACCAAGGGATTTCTTCATGATGGGTAAGGTTACATACCTGCGGATGGCACAGTAACCATCCGGGAATGTTTTCAGATCTACCCCCTTAGTGACATTAGAACAGTAACAAGTATAGTTGCCTGGATATATGGTGATTGTGTTACCTGGATTGGTGTTTTTTTCTAAGATGGGGTAGTTCTTCTTCCATAACTCACATTCATTATCTTTAGTTTTATTGCCAGTGTATAAGGTAAAAAAACATTCATCTTCTGATTCTGGTATGTTAAGGGGGACGGTACCAAGGTGGGGTCTGGACTTAGCACATACATAACAGTCAGTTCGGTTAGTCTGTCGTGCATTGTATTTCATCCATTCTAACCAAAAATTCACATCAGCTAAACCTGTCTCTATGGACATGGTGTCCTCATATGTGGGATTACTGATAGCAACCATATCTTTAAAGGTACTTATGTGTGGTTTGAATGGGGATAATGGCTGGGGCCTGGCGGGGGATGGTGGCTTACGGAGGGAAAGGTATTCCTGATTGTTAAACATATCTTTGAGATAGAATTGTTGTCTATCACTGGCATATCCACCTCCCCACCATACCCCTAGAACATACATTCCAGCATCACTGGGGCTGGGATTTTCAATATTTATAGTGCAATAATAGTCATATCTACCGTCATCCTTAGTGATAGTCATCCTAGAAAGTAATGGCTTACCATACTTGTCCTTTCGATCAATAGCCAAGGTGGGTTTGTATGCCCAGTCGATACCTGAATTCCACCCCACTGCTCCCCAATAATTGCAGTTATTTCCCCAATAATAATCATCTGTGACACAAATATATACATTTTTTGTCTGGCTGAGAGCTGATTTGGATGGCATGGACCACATGTTACTAGGTATGACCGTATCATAGTTTATTCGGTAAGTGGCCACGCGAGTGGTAGATGAATTGTACCAAAGGGTAAGCACATCATCCTGACTGGTAATATCCACTTCTGCGGTACAGAAATTATAAAGAACAAGAGCGAGTAAAGTCAGCAGAGCTAAGATAGGGGGAATCATTTCCTTCAAGGGTCCTCTCGGCCTCAGTAGGAATTCCGTTTTCCTCGATGTCTGGATCCCCTACCGGCAATTCTTCTCCTCGTAGGAGGTCAGAGTTATTAACTCCCGTTAGTACCTCACTGGTCCGGTCTGTGTCAATCTCAGGATCGGTGTCGACCTCTGTGTCGAAAGTAGTTGGAGTAGGGATTTTCTTCACTCTGGATGCGTGGATCCACGTTGGGTTGTCATCGGTGAGCACAGCAGTTCTTGTCACAGTGACCACCTCTGTCTCAGGACCGTAGGAGAAATCACCTGGATTCTTGTTGCGTGGAAGGACTTTAACCACAACTTTGTCTCCGACTTGGAATGGATGTGTAGGTTTCTGTGGATGACAAGGATTTTTAAGTACAACTTCATGTTCAATTTCGTCTAGTCTGTGTATTAAAGTCCTTACATATTCTTCTCTGATTACTTCTAAATCTCCTGCTTGTGTAACTAGTGGTTTCCTTGCCCAGGGGGTGGGGAAGGGGCGTCCCATTAGTATTTCAAAAGGGGAGTAACCTAGAGTCTTTTGTGGCGTCATTCTTATTTCAGCTAACACAATAGGAAGGACTTGCTTCCATTTTGTGAAGGTGCCCCCAGTAGCCTTTCTCAATTTATCCTTCAAGGTGCGGTTCATGCGTTCGACAATAGCTGAACTCTGTGGGTGGTACGGAATGTGGAATTTCCAATCTATTTGGAGGGCTTTAACTAGTTCAGCAGTGACTTTGGCAGTAAAAGCAGAACCTTTATCACTATTGATTTGTAGCGGGCATCCCCAGCGCGGAATGATCTCCTGCGTGAGAATGCGGGCTACAGTTTTTGCATCTTCGGACTTTGTTGGATATGCCTCCGCCCAGCGTGAGAACATATCAACTATGACCAAAGCGTATTCCTGTTTCCCTGTACCTGGTATATGGGTAAAATCAATCTGCAGGTGAGTAAACGGAGTGGTGGGGTATTCAAGATGTTGGTGTTTTGCTTTATTGGGATTGTTAGGGTTGTTTCTAAGACACACAATACATCTACTAACATATTGGGTGACAAGTTCTTTTGCATTTGTGATGTAAAAATCATTGGTGAGGAGCAGTGTTGTCGTGACTTTGCTGTGGTGACCTACTCCGTGATAGTGTGCTATGAACAGTGAGGCACTTGTTTGGGGGATACAGGGTTTCCCCTCTTTGCAGATTAATCCAGTCCGTGGATTCTTCTGCAGAATTGGGTATGTCCAATCTGATAAATCAGAGTTAGAGGCAGTTGCCTGTAATTCTGTAAGTAAGTATGTGTCTTCTAGTGACGGTGGTGACATTATGGTAAGTGTGAGGTTGTATGTGGATGTGGCAGCAGCTTGTTTTGCAGCAGTGTCAGCGAGGGCATTGCCCCGTGAGATATCATCTTTTCCACCAGTATGTGCTTTGCAATGGAGAATGGCAATGTGTGAGGGCAATGTGATTGCATGCAATAAGTCAGCAATAAGTTGGGCATGTGAGATGCCTTTTCCATCAGCACCTGTGAAACCTCGGCGCTGCCAAATCATGCCGTGGTCGTGAACAACGCCATAAGCAAATTTGGAGTCTGTGTAAATGTTGACAGGTTTTCCTGTGTACAAGTGACAAGCTCTGGTGAGAGCGATTAGCTCAGCAGCCTGTGCTGATTGCAGAGGAACTGCCTTTGCTTCAAGGACAGTTTGAGGAAGTTTAACTACTGCGTAGCCTGTCTGGTATGTTTTGTCATTTGGTCGACTGCAGGAGCCGTCGACAAAAATTATGTCGGCGTCGGGTATGGGTACAGCCGACATGTCACTTCTGGGTGAAGTTTCTGAGTCGATTGTCAGAGAACAGTCATGTGGGGGAGGTGCTTCGTCATCAGGTCCTTTTAAGCCTAAAAGGGCATTAAGTATGGGCACAGGTCCTTCTGTATTTGTAGCATATTTGATAACAAGTGATGGGTTACCTAGTAAGAGTACTTCATAACCACTAAGTCTTTGGGCCGACATGTGTTGCGTATGTAAGCCTTTTAAGATGGACAGGACGTTGTGGGTAGTGTGAAGGATGGTGTTGTGTCCTAAAGTGAGTGTGGCAGCCATTTCAACCACCATTGCACAGGCAGCCAGCGCTCGAAGACAAGCAGGCATTCCTTGTACAGTGACCGGCATTACCTTTGAAAAGAATGCGACAGGGCGCATTTTGCCTCCATGACCTTGGGTGAGCACGCCCGCCACAGTTTTACAAGTGTCCCTTGCAAACAAATGAAATGGCAAAACATAGTTGGGGAGACCAAGCGCGGGACTTTTAACTAACATTGCTTTGAGCTTTTCATATGCAGAAAACATTTCATTTGACCATTGTATGACTTTGGGTTTGTCTTTGAGTGTGCACTGTCTCAAGATATTATCGTAATAGGAACAATCAGAAATCCACTGTCTGCAGTAGTTTACCATACCCAAGAAAGACAGCATATCCTTCTGGGTAGCTGGGGTGACCAGGCCCAGTACAGACTGTATGCGTTGTGGACTGATTTTCCTTTCTCCCTCAGAGAGCACAAAACCCAAGTAATTGACATGCTTTTGACACCATTGCATTTTTGTTCTGGACACTTTATGTCCACATTCACATAACCAGTTCAATAATGATATACCATCTTCCCGGCTGGCTTCCTCCGTTGGACTACAGAGTAGCAGATCATCTGCATACTGTAGCAGGACTGAACCACAGGGGGGGTGCCAGGGTGCCAAGGTGGCTTGGAGGACTATGCTATAGACCACTGGGGAGTCAATATAGCCTTGTGGTAAACGACACCAAGTCATTTGTTTACCTTCAAAAGAGAAAGCAAAAAGTAATTGGGTCTCTGCGTCAATCGGAATACTGAAAAAAGCATTCTTCAGATCGGCAACTGTGAAAAATGCTGCGTCTGCAGGGATGGCTGAAATGAGTGTGTTAATGTCTGGCACTATTGGTGCAATTGGGACTATGAGGTCATTTACCTTCCTCAAGTCCTGTACAAATCTAATACTTCCATCAGCCTTAGCGACCGGGTTGATGGGTGTGCAGTATGGTGAGATCACATATCTCAGTATGCCTTCTTTTAAAAACTCCTGTATCATTGGTCTAAGACCGTCAATTTTCTCTGATGATAAAGGGTATTGTTTGCTGTACACGTGACTAGAGTCTGGCTTGAGTTTGGCTTTGTATGGTGTACAGGGTATGAGGCCTGTGTCATAGGGACCCTTGGCCCAAATTTCTGCATTGATTTTGTCAATTGAGGTATCAAGTGAATCTTGGGACATTAGGAAGTGTGGTGAAGTGACGTGAAGTCCACTTCCTTTGGGTGAGGGTGTAATGGAGATGTGGAATTTGTTGAAAAGATCCCTTCCCAACAAGTTGACAGGGCATTCTGAAATAACCCTGAACTGATGTTCTCCTAAGTAATGTCCGTTCATGGACCGTATGGTCAGCTCGTCAGTCAGATAAGTGTCAGTGGGTATCCCATTGATTCCCATTGAAGGAGTAGTCTTTTGCAATTCACCATCATAGTGTAATGAACACAGGACACTGGTTGTGGCACCGCTATCTACCAAAAAGGGTAGCTTCTTTCCATTAACATATAAAGTGATAAGGGGTGCGTCTTCCCAGTGTGTGGTGAATTGTACAAAAGATAGGACACCCTCCTTCGGGCCCCGTCACAAGGTGGGGTCGGACCAATCAACTCTAAAACGTACATGTTCTTGGACGGGTGTGGGGCCACGTGCTGCTCTGGGTGGCCCTTGTGTGAAAGATGGTTGCTGAGACCTGTGTGTGCCTGGTGGAGGTCGATATGGTTGTTGTGGTCTTTGGGGTGGGAATGGGCATTCCCTAGCCCAGTGTGTGTCTTGGCCACAATTGTAACATGTTGTGTCTTTTGCTATTGTGCCAGTGTTATTATCTCTGTTGTAAAGAGGGGCCCGATGGTGTTGGTGTGGTGGGCCTTGTGATGGTCTGAAGGGTTTCCTTTGACCATATTGGGGTGCCCTACTCTGTCTATTTGATGGGCCCCTGTTGTCTTGTTGATAACTGTGTGTTGTGACAATTGTCTTTTTCATGTCAAAACATCCAGCTGCCTCCTTTTCATACAAATGGGTCTCAAATTCTTGGAGGGTGTCTGAAGTCCAGGAAGAGACACTTTGTTTAACTGGCGTGGAAATGGAGGGGTGCAGGTTATTGATAAAGGTGGAAATGAGTAAGGAGAATATTTCAAGAAATAGTCCCGCTTCCTCAGTCCAGCATCTTTTAAATCTCTTCCAAAATTCAGTGACTGATTCAGTGGGTTTTTGTTTACACGCCACTGCGACAGGCAATGAGGACCTCATTTTGAAGATCTTGGTCATCCCTGCTTCTATTTCTGTCCACATTGTGGCTATTGCCTTTGAATTATTTAAGGGGTAGTATGCTGTTCCTACCGTGGTTGTAATGTTTTTGAAACTTTTGATCTTATCCCAATCCCACGCATGGTGATGGTCGATTACATTATCGACAATCAGTTTTATGTCATCATGGGTGTAATTTCTGCCTACACATGCTTTCTTCAGATAGGCAATGGTTCCTGCCGCTGTTACAGAGGGTTTTGGGCAGTGTTTAATGATCCTATTTAGGTCTTCTATGTCAATTGGTTTAACAAGTAATTGGTCACCAATTGTCATGAAGGGACAGTATTCAGTTGTTGTGCCATCATAGGTGGCACCAGATTTTGTTGTCTTCGGGCCAAGTTCTGTAGTAACTAATGATTTGTCTGCTGATACTCTGGTGCTTTTTGCTAAAGGTCCTTTCTCTTCTCCCTCTAACAAAGGCATATCCTCGGTATTAGTTTCCTTTTTATCATCTAATTTAAGATCTGGTTTGGGTGGAGGTGCGGTAGGATGTAGAACATGGTGACCCACGGCCATCAGTTCTGTATCCGTGAGGAAAGGGTATACTGGACTGTAAGGTGGAGGTGAAAGGACTTTAATTTCCTTATTGATACGAGTCTCCTCTATTTTATGGAGTTTTGCAGTGACGTCTCTAATTTTCTTTTGTTTCTTTGTCAAATTGGTGTCATGCCAGAAAGGTGCAATAATAAGCCATTGTTCACCTCCTGCACGCATGTATTTCATATCCCAGGTGGGATCTCCTGTATACCAGGGGAAGGCTTCTTTGTCCCCAAGACAAAGACCTTTTATCATTTGCATAAAGAAAGGATAATTAGAGCCGTCTCTAGGGAAGGGGTTGGGACTACATTTTTCCGACCAACCTGCCAGGTTATCTACCCAGGGGTCAATTAGGAAATAGTCTGTAGAAGAATTACGGGCTACATATTCCTTACAAGTTTCATTGGGTAAGGGTGGTGGATAGGAAATTATTTTATTTTTACTAATTTTTGAACCCATGTTTAGTTTATGTCCTTTTATGTTTGTGTGAGAACTTTCTCCACCTTTTAATTTGTTCCTGATGTTCAGGGTCTTGACTAAAGTCAAGGAAATAGAGTAGTTGACTACCTTCAGGTAACTTGTGGATCTGGTCTAAAGTTTTAGGACAGATAATAGGATATGTGAAAAGGTTAATTGGTATATCTGTTAAGAAAAATGGGTATGTCTGATCAATGTATTTTTCAATAAGTCCTGTATCCAAATGACAACCCAATATAATAACGGATTCTAAAACGGTGCCATTAGATGATGTCTTTGTTGTGAGTTTAAATCTTGTGGGTTCTCTAATGACAGATGTCAATTTGGGCCAATAATCGTCTCTGTCGGGGTTATGGTACCAGAGGACGATACTACATTTACAATTTAAACAAGTACCTATGTATGGATGTCTGGGGTGTGACATAGACGTAGATGAAGTATGAGAATGGATGAAATATGAGAGCGTGAAAAATTCTTAGTATCCAGACCAGGGGCGCCGTTTCAGTAAGGCAGGAGTGTACCTACAGCAGCAGACTGAAAGGGTTGGTCTTTATCTGAATACTGTGTGAATTATGTATTCACTTTATACATCTCATAAAAATTAATGTTTATGATTGGTTAGTTATAACCACAGACTGTCTACGTGACAGTGGATAGAGTCAAGTGGTTTTATCCTGAAAACTGCATATGAAGCCTCACGTTGCGTTACCCCAAAGAGAGGGGAGCATATAGTCCGCAAGTCTATTGGCATACAGTAATCAATGAGACAAGAGAGAGAAAGAGTTAGTGTGCGTCAACTTACCAACCGCACAAGATGTACAAGTTAAATACATATATCGCATGTGTGTTCACTTACCAACCACACAAGGATATTACACGTAATACAACTTATACTGTAAAAAAAAGGATAGTAAGAAATGGCCATATAGAAAAAAGGGCGATCAAATTGAGGTGACTAATGAGCGGACCCCTTAGGTCACTCTTTATATATTACCAGATCACTGATCTGCGTGTGCACACTATAAAACAACCAGCTGAAACTTTACTACTTTTGAAGTAAAGGTCTATACGGATTCAGGATTCGATATGTCCGTGATCCGAGAACAGGCAACAGACCACGTATGGGTGTCAACAGTTCAACGGGAACGAAGATCGAAATCCCGGGCCGGGCCCCCAGCTGTTAGGAGTAGTCTTTAACCTACCTCCTGAGGTGGACTCTAACCTACCTCTGGATAGGGAGTTGGACTTTAACCAATCTTCCTTTATCCCTTCTTCCTCAATTTGATGGCCCCCCTTAGAGCTCCGTGAGTGTTAACCCTGTATATGCTGATCAGGAAAGAAGACCATCATGTATGCAAGGTACAACACTGATTTATTGTTTACACATACAGCATATTTATACAGTATAGCATGCATGGGCTCGACAAGAGATGATTGGATGATACAGGGGTGTAGCAGGGAGGAGTTCCAGTTACTGTCTAGGGGATATATGTTATTATTATACAAGGACATGGGAGAACAGACAGTTTTTGTAGAAAACATGTGAAATACATCTTAAAGGAAATAACCTTGAGCAAAGCAGCCTTGAGCAGCAGCAGACTGTCACAAAGCAGAATAGAAACTTGTAATTTTCCACTCACTATAAGGCATTTGAGACAAGATGGAGAACAGCATACAAAATGGTGTATAAATCCTTTCACAGGTCTCCATCTAGAATCACAAGTTAATTAGCTGCACCTATGGATGCTTTAAAATGTGTCAGTGGGCAGTATTCAATGATAAATCTCGCCGTGTGCAGCGAATCTTATTTAGGATTCGCTGCACACTCGCTGCGTTCCGGAGGGCTGGCTGACACTCGCTCCCTCCGTATTCAATGTCGGAGGGGCGAGTAGCCCCTCGCGGCGAATTTTCACCCCTGCAGGGTGAAATAATAGCTACAGGTGTTGTGGTACCTATATATTTGGAAACTATTCTCCTGCCTAGTGGAAAAATACAGTAAGCAACGATTATGATGAACAGAAGTACAGTAAGTGTAATGATACCTAGTTGAGTTAAGGCATGTTTCCAGTTGCTCATCCAGCCGAACCAAGCAGCCCAGGGGTCAGTGACACCTGAGTTTTCCTTGAGCTCTCGGGATAAGTCTTCTAATTTTTTAATGGCTAGTGTGACTTTGCCATTGGGACCTGTATTGTCAGGAATGAAGGTGCAACATCCTGCAACTGTGTTTATGTATACACATGTACCACCTTTCTCGGCCAAGATCATATCCAGGGCCATGCGATTCTGGAATGTCATCTGTGATGTGGCCTCCAGTTGTTCTGCAATACCTTTCAAGGCATCCTTTGTATCATTAACAAATCTCTGTTGATTATAATACATATAGTTTATCCATGCAACATTCTTATTGATTGTAACCTGGGGCAGCAGAGATTCAAAGCCAGCAGCTACTTCATCTCGGGCCTTGAACTCGTCTGGGACACCCCGGGGTACACCAATAGTATCAATGTATACGTGTGGGTCAAAGCTTTCCAGTGGGGTACTTCTCTTTTGTCTAGGGTGTGGGTCAGGTAGGGGTGAAGGTGTTTCAATGGCTGTTGGCAAAATATGGATAGGCATAATGATTTTTGAGAGAGCACATTCGCCTCTCCATACACTGTCAAGCTTTGCTCTAATTTTCATGTCCCCACAAATGAAATAAATGTCACCAAGGGATTTCTTCATGATGGGTAAGGTTACATACCTGCGGATGGCACAGTAACCATCCGGGAATGTTTTCAGATCTACCCCCTTAGTGACATTAGAACAGTAACAAGTATAGTTGCCTGGATATATGGTGATTGTGTTACCTGGATTGGTGTTTTTTTCTAAGATGGGGTAGTTCTTCTTCCATAACTCACATTCATTATCTTTAGTTTTATTGCCAGTGTATAAGGTAAAAAAACATTCATCTTCTGATTCTGGTATGTTAAGGGGGACGGTACCAAGGTGGGGTCTGGACTTAGCACATACATAACAGTCAGTTCGGTTAGTCTGTCGTGCATTGTATTTCATCCATTCTAACCAAAAATTCACATCAGCTAAACCTGTCTCTATGGACATGGTGTCCTCATATGTGGGATTACTGATAGCAACCATATCTTTAAAGGTACTTATGTGTGGTTTGAATGGGGATAATGGCTGGGGCCTGGCGGGGGATGGTGGCTTACGGAGGGAAAGGTATTCCTGATTGTTAAACATATCTTTGAGATAGAATTGTTGTCTATCACTGGCATATCCACCTCCCCACCATACCCCTAGAACATACATTCCAGCATCACTGGGGCTGGGATTTTCAATATTTATAGTGCAATAATAGTCATATCTACCGTCATCCTTAGTGATAGTCATCCTAGAAAGTAATGGCTTACCATACTTGTCCTTTCGATCAATAGCCAAGGTGGGTTTGTATGCCCAGTCGATACCTGAATTCCACCCCACTGCTCCCCAATAATTGCAGTTATTTCCCTAATAATAATCATCTGTGACACAAATATATACATTTTTTGTCTGGCTGAGAGCTGATTTGGATGGCATGGACCACATGTTACTAGGTATGACCGTATCATAGTTTATTCGGTAAGTGGCCACGCGAGTGGTAGATGAATTGTACCAAAGGGTAAGCACATCATCCTGACTGGTAATATCCACTTCTGCGGTACAGAAATTATAAAGAACAAGAGCGAGTAAAGTCAGCAGAGCTAAGATAGGGGGAATCATTTCCTTCAAGGGTCCTCTCGGCCTCAGTAGGAATTCCGTTTTCCTCGATGTCTGGATCCCCTACCGGCAATTCTTCTCCTCGTAGGAGGTCAGAGTTATTAACTCCCGTTAGTACCTCACTGGTCCGGTCTGTGTCAATCTCAGGATCGGTGTCGACCTCTGTGTCGAAAGTAGTTGGAGTAGGGATTTTCTTCACTCTGGATGCGTGGATCCACGTTGGGTTGTCATCGGTGAGCACAGCAGTTCTTGTCACAGCGACCACCTCTGTCTCAGGACCGTAGGAGAAATCACCTGGATTCTTGTTGCGTGGAAGGACTTTAACCACAACTTTGTCTCCGACTTGGAATGGATGTGTAGGTTTCTGTGGATGACAAGGATTTTTAAGTACAACTTCATGTTCAATTTCGTCTAGTCTGTGTATTAAAGTCCTTACATATTCTTCTCTGATTACTTCTAAATCTCCTGCTTGTGTAACTAGTGGTTTCCTTGCCCAGGGGGTGGGGAAGGGGCGTCCCATTAGTATTTCAAAAGGGGAGTAACCTAGAGTCTTTTGTGGCGTCATTCTTATTTCAGCTAACACAATAGGAAGGACTTGCTTCCATTTTGTGAAGGTGCCCCCAGTAGCCTTTCTCAATTTATCCTTCAAGGTGCGGTTCATGCGTTCGACAATAGCTGAACTCTGTGGGTGGTACGGAATGTGGAATTTCCAATCTATTTGGAGGGCTTTAACTAGTTCAGCAGTGACTTTGGCAGTAAAAGCAGAACCTTTATCACTATTGATTTGTAGCGGGCATCCCCAGCGCGGAATGATCTCCTGCGTGAGAATGCGGGCTACAGTTTTTGCATCTTCGGACTTTGTTGGATATGCCTCCGCCCAGCGTGAGAACATATCAACTATGACCAAAGCGTATTCCTGTTTCCCTGTACCTGGTATATGGGTAAAATCAATCTGCAGGTGAGTAAACGGAGTGGTGGGGTATTCAAGATGTTGGTGTTTTGCTTTATTGGGATTGTTAGGGTTGTTTCTAAGACACACAATACATCTACTAACATATTGGGTGACAAGTTCTTTTGCATTTGTGATGTAAAAATCATTGGTGAGGAGCAGTGTTGTCGTGACTTTGCTGTGGTGACCTACTCCGTGATAGTGTGCTATGAACAGTGAGGCACTTGTTTGGGGGATACAGGGTTTCCCCTCTTTGCAGATTAATCCAGTCCGTGGATTCTTCTGCAGAATTGGGTATGTCCAATCTGATAAATCAGAGTTAGAGGCAGTTGCCTGTAATTCTGTAAGTAAGTATGTGTCTTCTAGTGACGGTGGTGACATTATGGTAAGTGTGAGGTTGTATGTGGATGTGGCAGCAGCTTGTTTTGCAGCAGTGTCAGCGAGGGCATTGCCCCGTGAGATATCATCTTTTCCACCAGTATGTGCTTTGCAATGGAGAATGGCAATGTGTGAGGGCAATGTGATTGCATGCAATAAGTCAGCAATAAGTTGGGCATGTGAGATGCCTTTTCCATCAGCACCTGTGAAACCTCGGCGCTGCCAAATCATGCCGTGGTCGTGAACAACGCCATAAGCAAATTTGGAGTCTGTGTAAATGTTGACAGGTTTTCCTGTGTACAAGTGACAAGCTCTGGTGAGAGCGATTAGCTCAGCAGCCTGTGCTGATTGCAGAGGAACTGCCTTTGCTTCAAGGACAGTTTGAGGAAGTTTAACTACTGCGTAGCCTGTCTGGTATGTTTTGTCATTTGGTCGACTGCAGGAGCCGTCGACAAAAATTATGTCGGCGTCGGGTATGGGTACAGCCGACATGTCACTTCTGGGTGAAGTTTCTGAGTCGATTGTCAGAGAACAGTCATGTGGGGGAGGTGCTTCGTCATCAGGTCCTTTTAAGCCTAAAAGGGCATTAAGTATGGGCACAGGTCCTTCTGTATTTGTAGCATATTTGATAACAAGTGATGGGTTACCTAGTAAGAGTACTTCATAACCACTAAGTCTTTGGGCCGACATGTGTTGCGTATGTAAGCCTTTTAAGATGGACAGGACGTTGTGGGTAGTGTGAAGGATGGTGTTGTGTCCTAAAGTGAGTGTGGCAGCCATTTCAACCACCATTGCACAGGCAGCCAGCGCTCGAAGACAAGCAGGCATTCCTTGTACAGTGACCGGCATTACCTTTGAAAAGAATGCGACAGGGCGCATTTTGCCTCCATGACCTTGGGTGAGCACGCCCGCCACAGTTTTACAAGTGTCCCTTGCAAACAAATGAAATGGCAAAACATAGTTGGGGAGACCAAGCGCGGGACTTTTAACTAACATTGCTTTGAGCTTTTCATATGCAGAAAACATTTCATTTGACCATTGTATGACTTTGGGTTTGTCTTTGAGTGTGCACTGTCTCAAGATATTATCGTAATAGGAACAATCAGAAATCCACTGTCTGCAGTAGTTTACCATACCCAAGAAAGACAGCATATCCTTCTGGGTAGCTGGGGTGACCAGGCCCAGTACAGACTGTATGCGTTGTGGACTGATTTTCCTTTCTCCCTCAGAGAGCACAAAACCCAAGTAATTGACATGCTTTTGACACCATTGCATTTTTGTTCTGGACACTTTATGTCCACATTCACATAACCAGTTCAATAATGATATACCATCTTCCCGGCTGGCTTCCTCCGTTGGACTACAGAGTAGCAGATCATCTGCATACTGTAGCAGGACTGAACCACAGGGGGGGTGCCAGGGTGCCAAGGTGGCTTGGAGGACTATGCTATAGACCACTGGGGAGTCAATATAGCCTTGTGGTAAACGACACCAAGTCATTTGTTTACCTTCAAAAGAGAAAGCAAAAAGTAATTGGGTCTCTGCGTCAATCGGAATACTGAAAAACGCATTCTTCAGATCGGCAACTGTGAAAAATGCTGCGTCTGCAGGGATGGCTGAAATGAGTGTGTTAATGTCTGGCACTATTGGTGCAATTGGGACTATGAGGTCATTTACCTTCCTCAAGTCCTGTACAAATCTAATACTTCCATCAGCCTTAGCGACCGGGTTGATGGGTGTGCAGTATGGTGAGATCACATATCTCAGTATGCCTTCTTTTAAAAACTCCTGTATCATTGGTCTAAGACCGTCAATTTTCTCTGATGATAAAGGGTATTGTTTGCTGTACACGTGACTAGAGTCTGGCTTGAGTTTGGCTTTGTATGGTGTACAGGGTATGAGGCCTGTGTCATAGGGACCCTTGGCCCAAATTTCTGCATTGATTTTGTCAATTGAGGTATCAAGTGAATCTTGGGACATTAGGAAGTGTGGTGAAGTGACGTGAAGTCCACTTCCTTTGGGTGAGGGTGTAATGGAGATGTGGAATTTGTTGAAAAGATCCCTTCCCAACAAGTTGACAGGGCATTCTGAAATAACCCTGAACTGATGTTCTCCTAAGTAATGTCCGTTCATGGACCGTATGGTCAGCTCGTCAGTCAGATAAGTGTCAGTGGGTATCCCATTGATTCCCATTGAAGGAGTAGTCTTTTGCAATTCACCATCATAGTGTAATGAACACAGGACACTGGTTGTGGCACCGCTATCTACCAAAAAGGGTAGCTTCTTTCCATTAACATATAAAGTGATAAGGGGTGCGTCTTCCCAGTGTGTGGTGAATTGTACAAAAGATAGGACACCCTCCTTCGGGCCCCGTCACAAGGTGGGGTCGGACCAATCAACTCTAAAACGTACATGTTCTTGGACGGGTGTGGGGCCACGTGCTGCTCTGGGTGGCCCTTGTGTGAAAGATGGTTGCTGAGACCTGTGTGTGCCTGGTGGAGGTCGATATGGTTGTTGTGGTCTTTGGGGTGGGAATGGGCATTCCCTAGCCCAGTGTGTGTCTTGGCCACAATTGTAACATGTTGTGTCTTTTGCTATTGTGCCAGTGTTATTATCTCTGTTGTAAAGAGGGGCCCGATGGTGTTGGTGTGGTGGGCCTTGTGATGGTCTGAAGGGTTTCCTTTGACCATATTGGGGTGCCCTACTCTGTCTATTTGATGGGCCCCTGTTGTCTTGTTGATAACTGTGTGTTGTGACAATTGTCTTTTTCATGTCAAAACATCCAGCTGCCTCCTTTTCATACAAATGGGTCTCAAATTCTTGGAGGGTGTCTGAAGTCCAGGAAGAGACACTTTGTTTAACTGGCGTGGAAATGGAGGGGTGCAGGTTATTGATAAAGGTGGAAATGAGTAAGGAGAATATTTCAAGAAATAGTCCCGCTTCCTCAGTCCAGCATCTTTTAAATCTCTTCCAAAATTCAGTGACTGATTCAGTGGGTTTTTGTTTACACGCCACTGCGACAGGCAATGAGGACCTCATTTTGAAGATCTTGGTCATCCCTGCTTCTATTTCTGTCCACATTGTGGCTATTGCCTTTGAATTATTTAAGGGGTAGTATGCTGTTCCTACCGTGGTTGTAATGTTTTTGAAACTTTTGATCTTATCCCAATCCCACGCATGGTGATGGTCGATTACATTATCGACAATCAGTTTTATGTCATCATGGGTGTAATTTCTGCCTACACATGCTTTCTTCAGATAGGCAATGGTTCCTGCCGCTGTTACAGAGGGTTTTGGGCAGTGTTTAATGATCCTATTTAGGTCTTCTATGTCAATTGGTTTAACAAGTAATTGGTCACCAATTGTCATGAAGGGACAGTATTCAGTTGTTGTGCCATCATAGGTGGCACCAGATTTTGTTGTCTTCGGGCCAAGTTCTGTAGTAACTAATGATTTGTCTGCTGATACTCTGGTGCTTTTTGCTAAAGGTCCTTTCTCTTCTCCCTCTAACAAAGGCATATCCTCGGTATTAGTTTCCTTTTTATCATCTAATTTAAGATCTGGTTTGGGTGGAGGTGCGGTAGGATGTAGAACATGGTGACCCACGGCCATCAGTTCTGTATCCGTGAGGAAAGGGTATACTGGACTGTAAGGTGGAGGTGAAAGGACTTTAATTTCCTTATTGATACGAGTCTCCTCTATTTTATGGAGTTTTGCAGTGACGTCTCTAATTTTCTTTTGTTTCTTTGTCAAATTGGTGTCATGCCAGAAAGGTGCAATAATAAGCCATTGTTCACCTCCTGCACGCATGTATTTCATATCCCAGGTGGGATCTCCTGTATACCAGGGGAAGGCTTCTTTGTCCCCAAGACAAAGACCTTTTATCATTTGCATAAAGAAAGGATAATTAGAGCCGTCTCTAGGGAAGGGGTTGGGACTACATTTTTCCGACCAACCTGCCAGGTTATCTACCCAGGGGTCAATTAGGAAATAGTCTGTAGAAGAATTACGGGCTACATATTCCTTACAAGTTTCATTGGGTAAGGGTGGTGGATAGGAAATTATTTTATTTTTACTAATTTTTGAACCCATGTTTAGTTTATGTCCTTTTATGTTTGTGTGAGAACTTTCTCCACCTTTTAATTTGTTCCTGATGTTCAGGGTCTTGACTAAAGTCAAGGAAATAGAGTAGTTGACTACCTTCAGGTAACTTGTGGATCTGGTCTAAAGTTTTAGGACAGATAATAGGATATGTGAAAAGGTTAATTGGTATATCTGTTAAGAAAAATGGGTATGTCTGATCAATGTATTTTTCAATAAGTCCTGTATCCAAATGACAACCCAATATAATAACGGATTCTAAAACGGTGCCATTAGATGATGTCTTTGTTGTGAGTTTAAATCTTGTGGGTTCTCTAATGACAGATGTCAATTTGGGCCAATAATCGTCTCTGTCGGGGTTATGGTACCAGAGGACGATACTACATTTACAATTTAAACAAGTACCTATGTATGGATGTCTGGGGTGTGACATAGACGTAGATGAAGTATGAGAATGGATGAAATATGAGAGCGTGAAAAATTCTTAGTATCCAGACCAGGGGCGCCGTTTCAGTAAGGCAGGAGTGTACCTACAGCAGCAGACTGAAAGGGTTGGTCTTTATCTGAATACTGTGTGAATTATGTATTCACTTTATACATCTCATAAAAATTAATGTTTATGATTGGTTAGTTATAACCACAGACTGTCTACGTGACAGTGGATAGAGTCAAGTGGTTTTATCCTGAAAACTGCATATGAAGCCTCACGTTGCGTTACCCCAAAGAGAGGGGAGCATATAGTCCGCAAGTCTATTGGCATACAGTAATCAATGAGACAAGAGAGAGAAAGAGTTAGTGTGCGTCAACTTACCAACCGCACAAGATGTACAAGTTAAATACATATATCGCATGTGTGTTCACTTACCAACCACACAAGGATATTACACGTAATACAACTTATACTGTAAAAAAAAGGATAGTAAGAAATGGCCATATAGAAAAAAGGGCGATCAAATTGAGGTGACTAATGAGCGGACCCCTTAGGTCACTCTTTATATATTACCAGATCACTGATCTGCGTGTGCACACTATAAAACAACCAGCTGAAACTTTACTACTTTTGAAGTAAAGGTCTATACGGATTCAGGATTCGATATGTCCGTGATCCGAGAACAGGCAACAGACCACGTATGGGTGTCAACAGTTCAACGGGAACGAAGATCGAAATCCCGGGCCGGGCCCCCAGCTGTTAGGAGTAGTCTTTAACCTACCTCCTGAGGTGGACTCTAACCTACCTCTGGATAGGGAGTTGGACTTTAACCAATCTTCCTTTATCCCTTCTTCCTCAATTTGATGGCCCCCCTTAGAGCTCCGTGAGTGTTAACCCTGTATATGCTGATCAGGAAAGAAGACCATCATGTATGCAAGGTACAACACTGATTTATTGTTTACACATACAGCATATTTATACAGTATAGCATGCATGGGCTCGACAAGAGATGATTGGATGATACAGGGGTGTAGCAGGGAGGAGTTCCAGTTACTGTCTAGGGGATATATGTTATTATACAAGGACATGGGAGAACAGACAGTTTTTGTAGAAAACATGTGAAATACATCTTAAAGGAAATAACCTTGAGCAAAGCAGCCTTGAGCAGCAGCAGACTGTCACAAAGCAGAATAGAAACTTGTAATTTTCCACTCACTATAAGGCATTTGAGACAAGATGGAGAACAGCATACAAAATGGTGTATAAATCCTTTCACAGGTCTCCATCTAGAATCACAAGTTAATTAGCTGCACCTATGGATGCTTTAAAATGTGTCAGTGGGCAGTATTCAATGATAAATCTCGCCGTGTGCAGCGAATCTTATTTAGGATTCGCTGCACACTCGCTGCGTTCCGGAGGGCTGGCTGACACTCGCTCCCTCCGTATTCAATGTCGGAGGGGCGAGTAGCCCCTCGCGGCGAATTTTCACCCCTGCAGCGGACGAGTGTCCGCGGCAGGGAGCCATGGGACAGTGGCAGGCAGGGAGATTGAAGTCTCCCTGCCTGCCCCAGAACGTATGTGGGGGGAGGTGAGCTCCCCGGGACCCAGGCAGCACAAGTTGCCGCGCCCCCCCCCAGAGCCAGCAGGGGACTGGGTATAGTCACTGCTCCCGATCATGCATATGTAATGATCGGGTGAAGTGAATATATGAATATCTAATGAGCAGCTCGGCTCCCGGCCCCCTGCTGGCTGCTCAGTGTAAAAAAAAATTAAAAATAATAATTATTTCAATATATATTCATGTGCTATAAGCACATGAATAAAAATAGCATGCCCCTGCTCAGAATAAAATTCCTGATTTTTTGACACCAAAATTAAAACAAAAAACCTTTTATTTAAAAAGTTCACATCCACTTCTCCATGAAAAGATGGAGAATTGCTACACAGAGAGACACGACGAAAATCACTCAGAAACACGGCGAGAAGTGCACATTGAATAGGGTTGCTCGCTTTTGGAGAGCAAAAGTCTCCGTCCAACGTGAGAAAAGCACAAACTCGCCATAAAACATGGCAAATTTTTCTCATTGAATAATGCCCAGTGAGTAAGGAACGCAGCTGCTGGGAAACAGGTCAGTGGGTAACGAGTACACCTGTGCAACTGCCAGGTAACCTTAGAAATAGGTCAGTGGGTAACGAGTACACCTGTGCAACTGCCAGGTAACCTGGGAAACAGGTCAGTGGGTAACGAGTACACCTGTGCAGCTGCCAGGTAACCTGGGAAACAGGTCAGTGGGCAACGAGTACACCTGTGCAACTGCCAGGTAACCTGGGAAACAGGTCAGTGGGTAACGAGTACACCTGTGCAGCCGCCAGGTAACCTGGGAAACAGGTCAGTGGGCAACGAGTACACATGTGCAACTGCCAGGTAACCTGGGAAACAGGTCAGTGGGTAACGAGTACACATGTGCAGCTGCCAGGTAACCTGGGAAGCTGGTACACCTGCTGGGACACCTAGGGCATGTCCATGAGTAATGAGTGCACCTGCTTTGTGTCCTAAGAAACATGAACCATTTGAGGACTGAGGTTGGGAACCACAGCCCTAGAGGACTAGATCTCCATTCAAAAACCGTGATCCCTATATCACTGGGCCTGATGGCTGTGTCTGAATTGCAATGAAATGGTAGGATTTATTAGATATTTATTAATACATTGCTGTCAAATACCATTACACAGTGATTTATGATTAATATAAAGAACCTAGACTGACATTCAAACACTATCAATACAGGCCTAGTTTGCTGTTTGTCACTAGGCAAATAAGTTACATTCTCCAGAACAGTCAGAATTATACATTATAGATACACTTAGAACAGTGACTGTTGTGATTACAACGTAACAAAGTATCAATCACTATGTACCAGGCTGCTGTAAATTTAATTCAAACATTCTGGGGTAGATTTATTAAGCTCAGTGAAGTGATAAACTGTCTGTTTATCACCGGCCAATCAGCTCTTGCCTGTCTTTTTTCAAACCAAGCCTGTAGCTTCACAGGTAGGAGCTGATTGGTCGGTGATAAAAACCAGAACATTTATCACTTCTCCGATTTTAACCCCTTCCCGACATTTGACGTACATTTACGTCATGGTCGGGATGTACTTCCCGACACATGACGTAAATGTACGTCATGACTTTAAACTGTCACCGCGTCTATAGACGCGGTGACAGAGGGACGATGTCTGCTGTCCCTGACAGCAGACATCTTCCCTCATTGCCCAGGGGGGGCACCGATGCCCCCCCCCCCCCTCAGCGATCGCTGCGATTGGCTGTTCAAACGTGAACAGCCAAAAGCAGCGTTTACTGTGTTAGGTGTATAATTTTGACTCTGCTGCCCCCTAGTGTCCCAAAAAAATAAAAGGAGTTTGAAATAATGATTAAAACATAAAGTAGACATATGATCTTTGTTAGTTATGAACTATTTTGAGTGGTATGATTATTTGTCTCACAAGCAGAAAATTTAACATTTTGCAAAATGTTCAATTTTTTTACGACATTTTGGTATTTTTCACAAAAAAAGACTGTATCGACCAAAATTTACCACTAACTTAAAGTACAATGTGTCACGAGAAAACAATCTCAAAATCACTGGGATAAGTAAAAGCAAAAAAAAGTTATCCCCACTTAAGTGATACATGTCAGATTTGAAAAAAAGGCCTCTGTCAGGAAGGCAAAAACAGGCTGCGTCAGTAAGGGGTTAATGAATTTACCCCTATATTATACAGATTAAGATGCAACATGAAGAATAAACTTTGATAACTACATCATCTCTGTGCACAATCACATGCATCCAGACAGGATGCAGTCAAAATCCCGACAAGGTAAAAATGCCGACAAGGTCAAAATGCCGACATTTAAAATGCCGACAAGGTCAAAATGCCAACATTTAAAATGCCGACAAGGTCAAAATGCCAACATTTAAAATGCCGACAGGTACTTGTGTATTTTGGCGGCGCCCCCGATGTCCGTCGTACGACGGACAGATCGCATCGCATCGCATGCCATGCACCCGATGGCATGCGATGCGACGCGATTTTGATCCCCTATACGACCAAAAATCGTATAAGCACCCTAAAGGGTGCTTTTGAGCACCCAAATGGGTGCTTACAATGTTAAATGCACCCCCACGCCACCCCCCCACTATAAACGTGAACCCGAAGCGTAGCGAGCCCGCGAGGGGCGGCGGTACGCGTCCTACGACCTTTTCATACCCCCACTATCCACGTCGGCGTGGAGTTGAGAATAGAATAGTGTGGCGCGAGCGAGCCACTGAGCCCGAAGCGTGGCGAGCGCAGCGTGCCCCGCGAGGGGACGCGGATACCTTCACAGGTAAACGCGTCCCTTCGCGGGCTTCACAGGTGTCCGTGGCGACGCGGACACCTGTGAAGCCCGTGAGGGGACGCGTTTACTAGGGCATGGTGGGAGAATAAAATAGTGTGCCGAGCGCAGCGATGCAACGAGCACGAAGCATAGCGAGTGGCTGCGGTTGACTTCCAACTGTGTTTATGTCGACTGTGTCGACATTTGGGTAAAAAAGTGAAAAAACCCATGTCGACCTCGCAACATGTCGACGAAAGTCATGTTGACTTTTTCACCTGTCTACATTCTATATGTCGGCATTTTGACCGTTGGGACTTTGGATGGATTCGGTGTGAAATCCCGACGGTCAGACATCATTATTTAAAATTTTTGCCACTTGTTGCCTTATACTGTACTTTGCAGTTTTTCCAAGTTCCCTGCAGTGAATCGGATAATTTCCCCGTGAATGCCATGGTTGCTGGCTAGGCAGTGTAATATGACAGAAGACAATAAAATACACTTTATACCATGCATATTATACCCCTTTCACACCAACCTAAATTCCTGGGTTGGTTCCGGGAACAACCCAGGACTAGCTCTGGTGTGAAAGGTCCCAGGGACAAACTACCGGGTTAATTTGCCGGCAATTCAACCCTGCTAGGTAGCAGAGTTGCTCCCGGGTCCTTCCAGGGTTACTGGCTGGTGTGAAAGGTGCAGGTATATGTTCCTCCTTCCCGTGTTGCCTCTGCTAGTGCTGATTTGCTAGCAGGGCAACTTCCTGTTGTGATGGACACTCACAGACACGCCCAGAGGCAGCATGCAGTGTACAGGGAGACAGTGGCCCTTTTTCAGATCTGACCGCAGTACATATTTGTTCTCAAAATGGGCAAAACCATGTGCACTGCAGGTGGGGCAGATGTAACATGGATAGAGAGAGTTAGATTTGGGTGAGTTATTTTGTTTCTGTGCAGGGTAAATACTGACAGCATTATTTTTACACTGCAATTTAGATTTCAGTTTCAACACACCCCACCCAAATTTTACTCTCTCTGCACATGTTACATCTGCCCCACCTGCAGTGCACATGGTTTTGCTAATTTTGAGAACAAGTTTGTACTGCGATCAGATCTGAATAAGGGCCAGTGTGCATGTTCTGTGGCACCACAGACCCCAGAAGTTCATTTTAACCCCTGAAAGCCTGCAATGTGTGCCATGTCTTGGACAAATGAGGAAGTGAAAGCTATTAATCATTAGAGGGGAAGATGCTTTTATATGCCTTTTAATTTGTTTTATACAATTAAACAAAGGCTGAAACACTACAAATGTTTTGTGTCTTAATCATACCTCCCAACTTCTGTCCATATGAAATAGGGCGTCAGAAAAGGGGGCGGGCGTATGCAAATGAGGGCGCGGCTTATGCTAATTAGCCGCGACCTCATTTTCATACGAGAATAGACGCTGTGCGCATGCGCACAGCGTCTATTCTACTAGATTGGGGGTCTCCCAACTGTCACCCCCCCGCAGCGGGACAATGCCTGCCGTGGGTGGGACAGCGGGACAGGACCCGAAAATCGGGACTGTCCCTCTAAAATCGTGACAGTTGGGAGGTATGTCTTAATTATTAATAATCAATAATCTAATGTGAGCCTAAAAAATGCCATTTTCAATGCTATTCTCATAGAAATGCAGGGTCATCCCGGGTTCAGTGTGAAAGGTGACGACCCGGGTGTCAGTGCTTCAAAAGCATTTGTGAATGGGTCCCAACCTGGGAATGTCCCTGGAATTTAATTCCCGGGTTTTTCTCTGCATTTCTGGTGTGAAAGGGGTATAAGTTGACTAGTGCAAGATTAGCAACCCTTGTTTTTATACATGACAATACACTTCTGTAATTTATTTAAGAAGTAGTGACTAACGCCTGACATACAGTAGGAAGGGATGGTAGTTGTCCTAGCAGGGGTGCAGTGTTAATTGGCCAAACCTTTATAGAGCCTACACACAGGTGAGACTGTGCTGAGCAATCAGATGCTAGAACGCTCAGCGCACAACACATCGATGTGCCAGTGCTGAGCTCTCAGGGCCACAGGGGTACCTCTGCAGGGGTACAGCAGGAATTTGACACCAACTAAGGTGTTTCAGCAGCATGACCATGTATACTGAGAGGCAGGCAGGTCCAGGTGCTGATTGTAGGAACCTGGAGGTGGCATTGAGTTACCCACACACAAGCAGTAAGAGCAAGAAGGAACCCCTGATCTGGCAAGTCCATGTGACCAAACACATCTGATCATCCATTAAGGCACAGGTCTTCAACCTGTGGACCTCCAGATGTTGTGGAACTACATATCCCAGCATGCCCTGAGGGTTTTTGGCATGCTCTTATAGGAAAAAATGTGGCAATGCATTTTGGAACATGTAGTTTCACAACATCTGGAGGGCCACAGGTTGAAGACCCATGCATTAAGGTGAGGCACTCCTTAATTTATTTTTTATGGCTTTTAATGTTGATGGTCTGACACTCAACAGGAATAAGTGCTGGCACAGTTCCTCTAATATCACCAGATTTAGAAAGACTTCACAGCAATGATTCATTTCAGACCATGTAATGGCTACCACCACCATCTGTTGGTTGAAACCTGTCCTGTGTCATGAAGTCCTCCAGGTGATCCTGTTAGTGGTGGCTCACATCAGCTTTCATTCCTTGCAGAATGTTTTTTCTTCGGGTTGACGGAAAGACTTTCAGGAATCTTCTCATAGACGTTCTCCTGACTATCCAGTGAGAGGGACGGTGGTGTATCTGTACGATGGATGGTTCTCTTCCCATATGCCGGGTCATCAAACTGGACAGGAATCTGCATTTTGGTCTGTAAAATATTTGGGTAAGAAATTAGGTTTGATTTATTTTTCAGCAAGAAAATGTCTGCCACACTACTTTTGCTACTTTTTAGATATAGGTCATCATTGTAAAGGTCCCCATACACTATGCCAGTGATGGCTAACCTTGACACTCCAGCTGTTGAACTACACATCTCAGCAGTTTTAGCATGGCCAGATCGTAAAACTGTAGCAGGGCATGCTGGAATGTGTAGTTCAACAGCTGGAGTGTCAAGGTTAGCCATCACTGCCCTATGCAACTACGTGAAGGGGAGAAGTTGCATCCATTGCCTCATGAGCTATCTGGGAGCTTCCCGAATGGCAGGATTGCCTTGCGATATATCGTATGCAGTCATTTTACATACAATATCGTAGGTGCTCCCATTCCCCGCTGCTGGGAGGCAGCACATCCTGCCCCGGTGGCAGTGTGGACCGTGGCCCATAGTCTACAATGGTCTACTCTACCGCCATCTCAGAATTGCGGTAGTCCAGGGAGGTGAAGCGCTGCTGCCCAATGTTGATACATAATATGGGGGATGCGGCCAGCGGTGGTGCAGGAAGGATCGGAAATTCCTGCTGCGCTCCTTCATGATACATTCCAGTTAAGGCCCCCATACACTAGCCGATTTTGGTCAGATTTCAGCCAGATCAGTCGGATCTGGCCGAAATCGGACCAAAATCTGCTAGTTTTGATGTCCCCTCAGATCCGATGCGCGGTCCCGTGCGCATCGGATCTGCGTCGGGTGGTCGGACCTGCTGCACGTCCGACCACCCGACTTGGGACCTAGTGGGGCGGCGCGGCGGTAGAGGGAGCAGGGGGGGGCTGGGGACGCTGCGGGGGACACAGGCGGCATAGAGCCGGGCAGGGGGAGCCGGCGGGAGCTGTCAGTACGGAAGGAAAAAAAAAAAAGCCCATACAATGAATGGGCAGCCTGTGATTGGCTGAGCGCTCTCTCAGCCAGTCAGCAATTGGCTGAGAGAGCGCTCAGCAGCCAATCACAGGCTGCCCATTCATTGTATGGGCTTTTTTTTTTCTTCGGTACAGACAGCTCCCGGCTCCCCCTGCCCGGCTCAGCTGTAAGTAATTGCCGCAGCGTCCATCCCCCCAGCCGCCTCAATGTCCCCCTGCCCCCTTCACATTGCAGCTCCCCTGGAGTTGCAAATGATACATCGCATGCGATGTATCATTTGCAAAACTTGGCACATCAAGTGCCAAATCGTGTGTCCCCCTCCCGGGGAGCTGCAGGGGGAAATCAGGTCCGACTTGTCCTTAGGACAAGTCGGACTAATGTATGGGGGCCTTAATACTTACATTTATGGCTAACCCCCAGGCATCAAGCAGCAAGTGTTGAATGATAAATGGGCCACTCAGTACATTGTTCCAAATACTTACTTTTGTTTTGGGCAGATGTTTGGAAGCCATTCCATGAGCCCTCCCCCGATCTTCCTGCAGGACTTCAGGCTGGTTGTGCAGACGCAATGAAGTGTGAAAGGCTGATGCTTTGTGCTGGAAAGCCTTGCACTTGGGGTGAGGAACAGTGGCATATCCAAGCCGGTGATACTGGTTGGCTCTGGGCTCTCTGGATTCATGCAGTGCCATGGCATTTATGTCCACCTCACTATACACGTTCTCCATGGTGTCACTGCTGGAGCCATTCCCTACAGCATAAAAGGCTATGGGCTCATCTGTGCTGTCCAAGTTGTCCCCTTGTGTGGTCCACAGCTCTGGCTCTGTGTATGTATGGAGCTCTGGTGGGGTATAGGTAGGTCCCTGGGAAGGCTCCTCATTCTTGCCACCTGTAGGATCTCTTGAGGGCTTAGTAACTGATGTGTACGCAGCTGATGGACCTTCATGGACTCCTGCACTTTGCGGAGGTTCTTTCTCCATGAAAGGTGAAGCATATTCCACCTGTGGGAAAGATCTTTCGTGAACCAATGTATGATAGTGATTACTTGTCTTTCTGCTGATGGAGAACTTCACAATGGGGCTTAGCAGCTGCTTTAAACGCAGTCTAGCACTCTCCCCCAAAGTACCTGGACCGATCTACAACCCTTCACAGCCTAAACCAAACCGTACCCACTTTAGTTCCTAATCCCCCACCTCCTGCTTCACCCCAACCACCACTAGTGGCCAACTCCCCCCAGCATGGCCTAACCCTAACCAGATAAAGCATACTTCCGTTTGGGATGCCAGAAGTTGGAAATTCCAGCACCGGCATTGTAAGTGGGGCTGGAATTCCGGTGTCTTCTCACCAGTATCAGGATTCCATGTGTTTGCATTCCCACTGCTCGAATCCCAAACGCTGGAATGTGGAACACATACAATTTATGCTGCAGATAGCATTCCCTATCATTAATGAGGACTATGTACCCAAATCCCATTTTTTTGTGTGACTTTGGTCCTGCCGGTTTAAGACATCCTCATATGTCAAAAAGTAATTTACTTGGGCCTTGTTAAGGGGCACAGGACCAGTTGCTGCTACCCCTCTTTGGCCCAGGTTTTTGGTGGGTTGCCCTGGAAGGACTTAGGTTCTGGGAGAGTGTGCAGGGCAACCGAGAGAGGGGGGGGGGGGGAGCAGGTACTAATTACCCTGCCCTGGTCCGACCCCTCCCTTCCCCCTCCGTCCCCCCTGGGCAGCAACAGCAGCACACAGTTCTACAGCATGCGCTCTCCCTGACAGCATGAGTGCTCATGCGGAGCCTGTTGTCAGCACAGCACATGCTGTAGGTGTGTGCTGCTGCTGCGTTTACAGTTTTTAGTGTTTTCTTTAACCACCCTCTAAACATGTTGGGGGCGTTGCATAAGCGCGAATTTTACCGAGGCCCCGCATTCCTCTCTGCTGCCCTGGGAGTGTGGACTTATAATCTGGTTCCCAGTCCAACCCCATGGTGTTCTGTCAGCACAGGCAGAGTAGAAGTCTCAGCAATAACCCAAGTCTAGCCTGCAGTTTAAAACCAGTGTTCATTGACCTGGGCTGGGCCTGTGGTCTGATAGAGCTATTACTCTTCTGCCTTACTATATAAACAGATCTCTGCGCTCAGGTACAATGAACCACCAGTACAGGTTATGATGGTGCTACCTGGGAGACAATGTCGTATTTAGTGGTCTAGAATTGGACCCTTTTACATTAAGTCTAATAACACTCCCAAAAACACTTCTAAACAAGACATTCTGTATTTGCAGTCACCACATCCAATAGAAATGTTCCGTACCACTATATTCTCTACAAATGATGCGTTTTCGCTGGGGGAAGTGGATGTCAGAGGGGCCTTATCCAGCATCACCTTGCACTGCTTGGTTATCCTGCCGTAGAGCAGTCCACCAGCGGAGCCGTCTGACGCACCAAGAAGAGGGTGGTCTGTCCTAGGATTCTGTAGATAACAAAAATTACAAATCCAGTTTATAGGCACGAGTTAGAGTGCAGAAATGCACTGCTGCATGGGCCAGTGGATAATTACACAAGGGCAGGACACATCACAGCAGCTTAACTGACTGCAATCTCACATTTTTCATGAATATTTGTACCATAAACTATTTGGGATCTGTTAGTGGGGCCATGAATGGAGCCTGTTACCCTACCTTCTCGCAGGGCATTGTCAGTATCTCCTTGTATGGCTCCATGGGACACGTGGAGTAATGCTGGATCAGGTCATCTAGCTGTGGGTGCGCGCTCTGCTCCCCTTCAATCACATATTGCTCATCCTCTTTCTGATAGAGAATGAAATGGCGACAGCGCTCAGAGCCCCTAGAAAGCAAGAAAGACCAAGAGACCATAAAACCTCAAGGAAAAAATACCACTAGGCGCCTTATGTACACTCAAGAGAACATTTAATAACAATTTAATAAATCACAATAAAAACAATTAATTGCATGCAGATTAAACCAAAAAATTGGGATGATTTGTATTCCACTTTTGAAACCCCCAGTGAGGTAACTGAAGTGCTCAGCTGTTTTTATGTATAGCGTCCCAGGTCTGGGGAAAGAATAACAATCACAGTTGCGGTACTTACTGCTTCCCGCAGTTGATTTTGGTCCGTGGCTTTATGACAGTGTCCAGCAGGGCACCTCCTGTATGTTGTGCGGGGTCCGATGACACCTCGCGGCGCCCACTTACTGCACGCCGGATTGCTGTATTGCGGGAGGGAAGCAGGTGGTAGATTAAGCTGATCACAGCTGCTGCGTCCTCTCCGGTATCCGGGATAATGGCCGGCTGTGTGGCCACTCTGCCGATGTTGCCAAGGTGGGGATGGGACGTTTTAACAATTTGCTGAGTATTGATACGTCTCTCCAATCCTCAGTAGTGGGGATATATCAGAGTCCTCAAAAACATGTTTCGCCGCGCTCAGGGCGGCTTTTTCAATTCAGAATTATTGTGATTTATTAAATTGTTATTAAATGTTCTCTTGAGTGTACATAAGGCGCCTAGTGGTATTTTTTCCTTGTCTTGTTTGTATTGAGGGCGGCACCCCTCAACCATAGGGCAGCCTCTGTACACGGCACACCACAACCAGCCCCTAGCGCTCATACTTTGTTTTGTTATTGCTTAATACCATAAAACAGGCATGTCCAAAGTCAGGCCCGGGGGCCAAATGCGGCCCGTGCTATTGCTTAATACCATAAAACAGGCATGTCCAAAGTCAGGCCCGGGGGCCAAATGCGGCCCGTGCTGTCATTTGATGCGGCCCACAGCCTCCAGCTGGAAGCGGGCAGAGCATCAGATGTGGGAAGCACAGCACAGGACACTAAAGGTGGGGCCCCGGCAAGCGCGCCTTTACCTTGCTGTCTGCTGCAGTGAGGAGGTGCCGGCGGCCACAGTCAGATGTGTTTGGCGTCCTACCCCTGCTGCTGCAATCGTATATCACCCTACTCCACAATCACAGTGACAGCAGTGTTTGGGGAGGGGGGCAGCAAGGGGGAAGCTTGCTCCCGTAACATGCAGAGTGGAGGAGGGCAGCAGCGGGAGCCCAAGCATCTCCTGTCCTTGCAGTGCCGGCTTTGCCTCTCCTTCCTCTGGCTCACACAAGGGGCTGGGAAACATACAGAGAAGGGAGGGGGCAGAGTGGGGGACATACAGTGAAGGCGGGTCAGGCTGGGGGACATACAGTGAATGGAGGCACTGATGGACATTAAGAGAAGGGGGCAGGCTGGGGGACATACAGTGAATGGGGGCAGGCTGTGGGAAATACAGTGAAGGGGCAGGCTGGGGGACATACAGAATGGGGGCAGGCTGGGGGAACATTCTGATGTGATTAATGATTCAAAGAATGTCAGGCTGAATGGTTGGCCCCCACACATTTACACTTCACCAAATCTGGCCCTCGTCGCAAAAAGTTTGGACCCCCTGCCATAAAACCTCAGACTGCAAGCGGCTCACTGCGGTGGTGGTTGGGGGGGGGGGGGGGGGGGGTTGCAGTCCTGCAGCCCATTGGTAAAATCTGACACGATTCATGTGCAATTTCTGTATTTTGTGCTATTACTACTGAGAATATGGTGTCGAATTTATTATTTTCACTGTTATATGTTACTTGTGTTTGTTAATGTTCCTAGTGCCACATTTATTGTAATACATTTTATTACATTTTCATTGTTGCAGCTTATTGATCTGCAGTACATGTCCCCAATACCGCCTCCGCTGCCCCACTGATCTACAACCTTAGTCCGGCTCAGAGTAACAGCGTATGGCGGTAAGTGTTACCGTTATTATAATAAGCTTACCTGTAGGACAGGACAAATCCGACTCGGCTCTCACAGAAGCGGATGAGGAAACATCCCAGCGGTTTATCTCGCAGCATCTCCTCTGCTCGCCTGTAGATGTGGCAGTAACGATAGTTTAGAATTACATCAGTGGGCTTAGCTTTACCTTTTTTTGCCCCAGATAACCAGTTCTGCCCCCCCCCCCCCCCCTTTCCAAAACCATAGAGACTCATGGACCTAACCTCTCGATAAGGACTATGGGCAAACTCATGCAGATCATCATGGAGACTCCAGAAACAGCGAGTGATCGCCTGAACAGCGGCGGGTGTGTAATAATTACTTTTCTCTAATCCAGGGTTGCCGACCCTCCCGGAATTTCCGGGAGTCTCCCGAAAATCGGGTACACCCTCCCGGGGGCAAGGGTGGTCAACCCTCCCGGATTCAGGGGGGACCACCGCTGCCCCCCGGATCGCGGCATTAAAATGCCGCAATCCTCGGGTCTGAGCTAAAATGGCACAATCGCGTCATTTTAGCCCCGCCCCCTCCACGGAGATCCATGAATTTGCTGCTTTAACAGCATGGGGCGGGGCCCGGAGAGGAGAATCTTAAAGTCGGCAACCCTGCTCTAATCCCAGATCATTCTAGCACCAAACCTGTATCATTACATATGAACAAGACTATAGATGTAGCGGCACACAACCACCATTGCTACCATAGGGCCGTTCATGCCCATTTAGTTTGCCAAAGTCACACACACCCTACGCTGTGCCCTTGCTGCCCAATGCATTTCTATGAGGTTATAGATAGAGAAAAAAAAAATGTTGGTTCCAGTGAGAAACCTGTAAAGTGACAGTTAGAAGCAGATTGCTCGGTACTTTACGGCTCTCCACTTTCTCCAAGCTTTGATAACTCTTATGCTTACTTTGTTTTCCTTAGTCTTCCGTCTTCCTTAGTCTTCTGCTTTTATTTTTGCTCTTTAAAACCTCCGATTTCCCATACACCTGCTGGGTAATATGTAGCTACTGACAGATACTGCTGTCATCTACACCACAGCTTCCTAGAGTACACAGACGTACCAGCGTGATCCCAATAAAACCCTTACAACGCTTTTAGCAACCTGTCAAAGCCACAGCCACATCCTGTGTAAGCGTGCAGACGCAATGGGCCTATTCTGAGCACAATAGGTGTCACCTGTGCCCCAGGATTTGCAAATACCGCCGATCTCATGCGAAGATAAAAATAGAGACTACTCCTCGGTCACTAAAAGCTGCAGCTACCAGTACCTCCATTGCACTACGCTGCAGAGGAGCACTGTAAGAGGCCCAATTCATGTTTGTATGCAAATAGAAACATATAGAAACATATAGAAACATAGAATGTGACGGCAGATAAGAACCACTTGGCCCATCTAGTTTGCCCCTTTTTTTTAAAAATGTTACCTCAAACCATATTTGATCCTTATTTTTTTGTAAGCATATCAATATGGTTATCCCAAGCATGTTTACATTGTACTACTGTATTTGCTCCTACCACCTCTGATGGTAGGATATTCCACTTATCTACTATTTCTGTGAAGTAATTCTTCCTCCCCCCCAGTGTCAGTGCATGCCCTCTTGTTCTGCTGCTCCTCTTCCTGTGAAGAATGTCTCCCACCTGTACCTTGTTAAATTTTAAAAGTTTCTATCATGTCCCCCCTTTCCTTTCTCTAAAGTATACATATTAAGATCTTTTAGTCTTTCCTGGTACGTTTGTGATGTAGGCCATGCACCATTTTAGTTGCCCTTCTTTGTACAGTCTCTAATGTATTTATATCCTTCTGGAGATATGACCTCCAGAACTGGACACGATACTCCAGATGAGGTCGTACCAATGACCTATACAGTGGCGTTATTACTTCTTTCTACTGCTGATACCTCTCCCTATGCAACCAGGGCCGGCATCAGAAATCTTGGGGCCCTGTACAATTTCTGGGCCCCCCCCACCTAATCCCAAATCCACACAACGCTCTTCTGCATTAGCCTCATTTTATCTTTCGCTGCTCCAGAGCCTGCTTTCAGGTGCAGACTTCTCTCGTTCTAAAGCAGCTCTTAAGGTGCCCATACACGGTACAATTATTCAACATTTTTATTGGTAAGCTGCTCAATCAGAGGTCTGTCATTCAGGTGCCAACAGGGAGGGGTAAATCTGGTTAGGAAAGAAAAACAGTTTGTATCCCTATTGCACACTGAATGAGAAATATACATATAATAATCAGACAATACAGAGATCTTGGTTGCATATATCTGCAGATATAGGGTTAAGCCCCCAGGCCGTACGTCAAGGCGTCTCTGTCACTGGGGGTCCCTAACACTGGGTATGGGTCTGGGGTGTGGGCCCCCAACATGCCGACACAGGCTGACTACTCCAGGGCAGCACACAAATGAAAATTAGTAAGTGTTAAATAAGAAGCACATAAGTGCTATGTAGGGAGGTGAAGGTGTGATTAAAATAATACATACAAAAGGGAAAAAACATAAATGTTAATAAAGTGTTAGGGTGTGCTACCCTGGAGCAGACCAGCCATACCAACAAAGGGGGAATCACACTCCCAAACCCATCCCATGCACAATAACAAATTTATGGGCCTAATAGCCCAGTGTAAGGCCACATGATAATGGCTTTACAACATCTGAGAGCCAGCTTACCTGGAGATACCCCTGGCTTCTCCAATGGCACTCAGGTGTCAGCAATCCCTCCTATTGCTGACCCATCTATGCCTCTCAACTGCACAACATTTTTATTGGTAAGCTGCTCAATCAGAGGTCTGTCATTCAGGTGCCAACAGGGAGGGGTAAATCTGGTTAGGAAAGAAAAACAGTTTGTATCCCTATTGCACACTGAATGAGAAATATACATATAATAATCAGACAATACAGAGATCTTGGTTGCATATATCTGCAGATATAGGGTTAAGCCCCCAGGCCGTACGTCAAGGCGTCTCTGTCACTGGGGGTCCCTAACACTGGGTATGGGTCTGGGGTGTGGGCCCCCAACATGCCGACACAGGCTGACTACTCCAGGGCAGCACACAAATGAAAATTAGTAAGTGTTAAATAAGAAGCACATAAGTGCTATGTAGGGAGGTGAAGGTGTGATTAAAATAATACATACAAAAGGGAAAAAACATAAATGTTAATAAAGTGTTAGGGTGTGCTACCCTGGAGCAGACCAGCCATACCAACAAAGGGGGAATCACACTCCCAAACCCATCCCATGCACAATAACAAATTTATGGGCCTAATAGCCCAGTGTAAGGCCACATGATAATGGCTTTACAACATCTGAGAGCCAGCTTACCTGGAGATACCCCTGGCTTCTCCAATGGCACTCAGGTGTCAGCAATCCCTCCTATTGCTGACCCATCTATGCCTCTCAACTGCACAACATTTTTATTGGTAAGCTGCTCAATCAGAGGTCTGTCATTCAGGTGCCAACAGGGAGGGGTAAATCTGGTTAGGAAAGAAAAACAGTTTGTATCCCTATTGCACACTGAATGAGAAATATACATATAATAATCAGACAATACAGAGATCTTGGTTGCATATATCTGCAGATATAGGGTTAAGCCCCCAGGCCGTACGTCAAGGCGTCTCTGTCACTGGGGGTCCCTAACACTGGGTATGGGTCTGGGGTGTGGGCCCCCAACATGCCGACACAGGCTGACTACTCCAGGGCAGCACACAAATGAAAATTAGTAAGTGTTAAATAAGAAGCACATAAGTGCTATGTAGGGAGGTGAAGGTGTGATTAAAATAATACATACAAAAGGGAAAAAACATAAATGTTAATAAAGTGTTAGGGTGTGCTACCCTGGAGCAGACCAGCCATACCAACAAAGGGGGAATCACACTCCCAAACCCATCCCATGCACAATAACAAATTTATGGGCCTAATAGCCCAGTGTAAGGCCACATGATAATGGCTTTACAACATCTGAGAGCCAGCTTACCTGGAGATACCCCTGGCTTCTCCAATGGCACTCAGGTGTCAGCAATCCCTCCTATTGCTGACCCATCTATGCCTCTCAACTGCACAACATTTTTATTGGTAAGCTGCTCAATCAGAGGTCTGTCATTCAGGTGCCAACAGGGAGGGGTAAATCTGGTTAGGAAAGAAAAACAGTTTGTATCCCTATTGCACACTGAATGAGAAATATACATATAATAATCAGACAATACAGAGATCTTGGTTGCATATATCTGCAGATATAGGGTTAAGCCCCCAGGCCGTACGTCAAGGCGTCTCTGTCACTGGGGGTCCCTAACACTGGGTATGGGTCTGGGGTGTGGGCCCCCAACATGCCGACACAGGCTGACTACTCCAGGGCAGCACACAAATGAAAATTAGTAAGTGTTAAATAAGAAGCACATAAGTGCTATGTAGGGAGGTGAAGGTGTGATTAAAATAATACATACAAAAGGGAAAAAACATAAATGTTAATAAAGTGTTAGGGTGTGCTACCCTGGAGCAGACCAGCCATACCAACAAAGGGGGAATCACACTCCCAAACCCATCCCATGCACAATAACAAATTTATGGGCCTAATAGCCCAGTGTAAGGCCACATGATAATGGCTTTACAACATCTGAGAGCCAGCTTACCTGGAGATACCCCTGGCTTCTCCAATGGCACTCAGGTGTCAGCAATCCCTCCTATTGCTGACCCATCTATGCCTCTCAACTGCACAACATTTTTATTGGTAAGCTGCTCAATCAGAGGTCTGTCATTCAGGTGCCAACAGGGAGGGGTAAATCTGGTTAGGAAAGAAAAACAGTTTGTATCCCTATTGCACACTGAATGAGAAATATACATATAATAATCAGACAATACAGAGATCTTGGTTGCATATATCTGCAGATATAGGGTTAAGCCCCCAGGCCGTACGTCAAGGCGTCTCTGTCACTGGGGGTCCCTAACACTGGGTATGGGTCTGGGGTGTGGGCCCCCAACATGCCGACACAGGCTGACTACTCCAGGGCAGCACACAAATGAAAATTAGTAAGTGTTAAATAAGAAGCACATAAGTGCTATGTAGGGAGGTGAAGGTGTGATTAAAATAATACATACAAAAGGGAAAAAACATAAATGTTAATAAAGTGTTAGGGTGTGCTACCCTGGAGCAGACCAGCCATACCAACAAAGGGGGAATCACACTCCCAAACCCATCCCATGCACAATAACAAATTTATGGGCCTAATAGCCCAGTGTAAGGCCACATGATAATGGCTTTACAACATCTGAGAGCCAGCTTACCTGGAGATACCCCTGGCTTCTCCAATGGCACTCAGGTGTCAGCAATCCCTCCTATTGCTGACCCATCTATGCCTCTCAACTGCACAACATTTTTATTGGTAAGCTGCTCAATCAGAGGTCTGTCATTCAGGTGCCAACAGGGAGGGGTAAATCTGGTTAGGAAAGAAAAACAGTTTGTATCCCTATTGCACACTGAATGAGAAATATACATATAATAATCAGACAATACAGAGATCTTGGTTGCATATATCTGCAGATATAGGGTTAAGCCCCCAGGCCGTACGTCAAGGCGTCTCTGTCACTGGGGGTCCCTAACACTGGGTATGGGTCTGGGGTGTGGGCCCCCAACATGCCGACACAGGCTGACTACTCCAGGGCAGCACACAAATGAAAATTAGTAAGTGTTAAATAAGAAGCACATAAGTGCTATGTAGGGAGGTGAAGGTGTGATTAAAATAATACATACAAAAGGGAAAAAACATAAATGTTAATAAAGTGTTAGGGTGTGCTACCCTGGAGCAGACCAGCCATACCAACAAAGGGGGAATCACACTCCCAAACCCATCCCATGCACAATAACAAATTTATGGGCCTAATAGCCCAGTGTAAGGCCACATGATAATGGCTTTACAACATCTGAGAGCCAGCTTACCTGGAGATACCCCTGGCTTCTCCAATGGCACTCAGGTGTCAGCAATCCCTCCTATTGCTGACCCATCTATGCCTCTCAACTGCACAACATTTTTATTGGTAAGCTGCTCAATCAGAGGTCTGTCATTCAGGTGCCAACAGGGAGGGGTAAATCTGGTTAGGAAAGAAAAACAGTTTGTATCCCTATTGCACACTGAATGAGAAATATACATATAATAATCAGACAATACAGAGATCTTGGTTGCATATATCTGCAGATATAGGGTTAAGCCCCCAGGCCGTACGTCAAGGCGTCTCTGTCACTGGGGGTCCCTAACACTGGGTATGGGTCTGGGGTGTGGGCCCCCAACATGCCGACACAGGCTGACTACTCCAGGGCAGCACACAAATGAAAATTAGTAAGTGTTAAATAAGAAGCACATAAGTGCTATGTAGGGAGGTGAAGGTGTGATTAAAATAATACATACAAAAGGGAAAAAACATAAATGTTAATAAAGTGTTAGGGTGTGCTACCCTGGAGCAGACCAGCCATACCAACAAAGGGGGAATCACACTCCCAAACCCATCCCATGCACAATAACAAATTTATGGGCCTAATAGCCCAGTGTAAGGCCACATGATAATGGCTTTACAACATCTGAGAGCCAGCTTACCTGGAGATACCCCTGGCTTCTCCAATGGCACTCAGGTGTCAGCAATCCCTCCTATTGCTGACCCATCTATGCCTCTCAACTGCACAACATTTTTATTGGTAAGCTGCTCAATCAGAGGTCTGTCATTCAGGTGCCAACAGGGAGGGGTAAATCTGGTTAGGAAAGAAAAACAGTTTGTATCCCTATTGCACACTGAATGAGAAATATACATATAATAATCAGACAATACAGAGATCTTGGTTGCATATATCTGCAGATATAGGGTTAAGCCCCCAGGCCGTACGTCAAGGCGTCTCTGTCACTGGGGGTCCCTAACACTGGGTATGGGTCTGGGGTGTGGGCCCCCAACATGCCGACACAGGCTGACTACTCCAGGGCAGCACACAAATGAAAATTAGTAAGTGTTAAATAAGAAGCACATAAGTGCTATGTAGGGAGGTGAAGGTGTGATTAAAATAATACATACAAAAGGGAAAAAACATAAATGTTAATAAAGTGTTAGGGTGTGCTACCCTGGAGCAGACCAGCCATACCAACAAAGGGGGAATCACACTCCCAAACCCATCCCATGCACAATAACAAATTTATGGGCCTAATAGCCCAGTGTAAGGCCACATGATAATGGCTTTACAACATCTGAGAGCCAGCTTACCTGGAGATACCCCTGGCTTCTCCAATGGCACTCAGGTGTCAGCAATCCCTCCTATTGCTGACCCATCTATGCCTCTCAACTGCACAACATTTTTATTGGTAAGCTGCTCAATCAGAGGTCTGTCATTCAGGTGCCAACAGGGAGGGGTAAATCTGGTTAGGAAAGAAAAACAGTTTGTATCCCTATTGCACACTGAATGAGAAATATACATATAATAATCAGACAATACAGAGATCTTGGTTGCATATATCTGCAGATATAGGGTTAAGCCCCCAGGCCGTACGTCAAGGCGTCTCTGTCACTGGGGGTCCCTAACACTGGGTATGGGTCTGGGGTGTGGGCCCCCAACATGCCGACACAGGCTGACTACTCCAGGGCAGCACACAAATGAAAATTAGTAAGTGTTAAATAAGAAGCACATAAGTGCTATGTAGGGAGGTGAAGGTGTGATTAAAATAATACATACAAAAGGGAAAAAACATAAATGTTAATAAAGTGTTAGGGTGTGCTACCCTGGAGCAGACCAGCCATACCAACAAAGGGGGAATCACACTCCCAAACCCATCCCATGCACAATAACAAATTTATGGGCCTAATAGCCCAGTGTAAGGCCACATGATAATGGCTTTACAACATCTGAGAGCCAGCTTACCTGGAGATACCCCTGGCTTCTCCAATGGCACTCAGGTGTCAGCAATCCCTCCTATTGCTGACCCATCTATGCCTCTCAACTGCACAACATTTTTATTGGTAAGCTGCTCAATCAGAGGTCTGTCATTCAGGTGCCAACAGGGAGGGGTAAATCTGGTTAGGAAAGAAAAACAGTTTGTATCCCTATTGCACACTGAATGAGAAATATACATATAATAATCAGACAATACAGAGATCTTGGTTGCATATATCTGCAGATATAGGGTTAAGCCCCCAGGCCGTACGTCAAGGCGTCTCTGTCACTGGGGGTCCCTAACACTGGGTATGGGTCTGGGGTGTGGGCCCCCAACATGCCGACACAGGCTGACTACTCCAGGGCAGCACACAAATGAAAATTAGTAAGTGTTAAATAAGAAGCACATAAGTGCTATGTAGGGAGGTGAAGGTGTGATTAAAATAATACATACAAAAGGGAAAAAACATAAATGTTAATAAAGTGTTAGGGTGTGCTACCCTGGAGCAGACCAGCCATACCAACAAAGGGGGAATCACACTCCCAAACCCATCCCATGCACAATAACAAATTTATGGGCCTAATAGCCCAGTGTAAGGCCACATGATAATGGCTTTACAACATCTGAGAGCCAGCTTACCTGGAGATACCCCTGGCTTCTCCAATGGCACTCAGGTGTCAGCAATCCCTCCTATTGCTGACCCATCTATGCCTCTCAACTGCACAACATTTTTATTGGTAAGCTGCTCAATCAGAGGTCTGTCATTCAGGTGCCAACAGGGAGGGGTAAATCTGGTTAGGAAAGAAAAACAGTTTGTATCCCTATTGCACACTGAATGAGAAATATACATATAATAATCAGACAATACAGAGATCTTGGTTGCATATATCTGCAGATATAGGGTTAAGCCCCCAGGCCGTACGTCAAGGCGTCTCTGTCACTGGGGGTCCCTAACACTGGGTATGGGTCTGGGGTGTGGGCCCCCAACATGCCGACACAGGCTGACTACTCCAGGGCAGCACACAAATGAAAATTAGTAAGTGTTAAATAAGAAGCACATAAGTGCTATGTAGGGAGGTGAAGGTGTGATTAAAATAATACATACAAAAGGGAAAAAACATAAATGTTAATAAAGTGTTAGGGTGTGCTACCCTGGAGCAGACCAGCCATACCAACAAAGGGGGAATCACACTCCCAAACCCATCCCATGCACAATAACAAATTTATGGGCCTAATAGCCCAGTGTAAGGCCACATGATAATGGCTTTACAACATCTGAGAGCCAGCTTACCTGGAGATACCCCTGGCTTCTCCAATGGCACTCAGGTGTCAGCAATCCCTCCTATTGCTGACCCATCTATGCCTCTCAACTGCACAACATTTTTATTGGTAAGCTGCTCAATCAGAGGTCTGTCATTCAGGTGCCAACAGGGAGGGGTAAATCTGGTTAGGAAAGAAAAACAGTTTGTATCCCTATTGCACACTGAATGAGAAATATACATATAATAATCAGACAATACAGAGATCTTGGTTGCATATATCTGCAGATATAGGGTTAAGCCCCCAGGCCGTACGTCAAGGCGTCTCTGTCACTGGGGGTCCCTAACACTGGGTATGGGTCTGGGGTGTGGGCCCCCAACATGCCGACACAGGCTGACTACTCCAGGGCAGCACACAAATGAAAATTAGTAAGTGTTAAATAAGAAGCACATAAGTGCTATGTAGGGAGGTGAAGGTGTGATTAAAATAATACATACAAAAGGGAAAAAACATAAATGTTAATAAAGTGTTAGGGTGTGCTACCCTGGAGCAGACCAGCCATACCAACAAAGGGGGAATCACACTCCCAAACCCATCCCATGCACAATAACAAATTTATGGGCCTAATAGCCCAGTGTAAGGCCACATGATAATGGCTTTACAACATCTGAGAGCCAGCTTACCTGGAGATACCCCTGGCTTCTCCAATGGCACTCAGGTGTCAGCAATCCCTCCTATTGCTGACCCATCTATGCCTCTCAACTGCACAACATTTTTATTGGTAAGCTGCTCAATCAGAGGTCTGTCATTCAGGTGCCAACAGGGAGGGGTAAATCTGGTTAGGAAAGAAAAACAGTTTGTATCCCTATTGCACACTGAATGAGAAATATACATATAATAATCAGACAATACAGAGATCTTGGTTGCATATATCTGCAGATATAGGGTTAAGCCCCCAGGCCGTACGTCAAGGCGTCTCTGTCACTGGGGGTCCCTAACACTGGGTATGGGTCTGGGGTGTGGGCCCCCAACATGCCGACACAGGCTGACTACTCCAGGGCAGCACACAAATGAAAATTAGTAAGTGTTAAATAAGAAGCACATAAGTGCTATGTAGGGAGGTGAAGGTGTGATTAAAATAATACATACAAAAGGGAAAAAACATAAATGTTAATAAAGTGTTAGGGTGTGCTACCCTGGAGCAGACCAGCCATACCAACAAAGGGGGAATCACACTCCCAAACCCATCCCATGCACAATAACAAATTTATGGGCCTAATAGCCCAGTGTAAGGCCACATGATAATGGCTTTACAACATCTGAGAGCCAGCTTACCTGGAGATACCCCTGGCTTCTCCAATGGCACTCAGGTGTCAGCAATCCCTCCTATTGCTGACCCATCTATGCCTCTCAACTGCACAACATTTTTATTGGTAAGCTGCTCAATCAGAGGTCTGTCATTCAGGTGCCAACAGGGAGGGGTAAATCTGGTTAGGAAAGAAAAACAGTTTGTATCCCTATTGCACACTGAATGAGAAATATACATATAATAATCAGACAATACAGAGATCTTGGTTGCATATATCTGCAGATATAGGGTTAAGCCCCCAGGCCGTACGTCAAGGCGTCTCTGTCACTGGGGGTCCCTAACACTGGGTATGGGTCTGGGGTGTGGGCCCCCAACATGCCGACACAGGCTGACTACTCCAGGGCAGCACACAAATGAAAATTAGTAAGTGTTAAATAAGAAGCACATAAGTGCTATGTAGGGAGGTGAAGGTGTGATTAAAATAATACATACAAAAGGGAAAAAACATAAATGTTAATAAAGTGTTAGGGTGTGCTACCCTGGAGCAGACCAGCCATACCAACAAAGGGGGAATCACACTCCCAAACCCATCCCATGCACAATAACAAATTTATGGGCCTAATAGCCCAGTGTAAGGCCACATGATAATGGCTTTACAACATCTGAGAGCCAGCTTACCTGGAGATACCCCTGGCTTCTCCAATGGCACTCAGGTGTCAGCAATCCCTCCTATTGCTGACCCATCTATGCCTCTCAACTGCACAACATTTTTATTGGTAAGCTGCTCAATCAGAGGTCTGTCATTCAGGTGCCAACAGGGAGGGGTAAATCTGGTTAGGAAAGAAAAACAGTTTGTATCCCTATTGCACACTGAATGAGAAATATACATATAATAATCAGACAATACAGAGATCTTGGTTGCATATATCTGCAGATATAGGGTTAAGCCCCCAGGCCGTACGTCAAGGCGTCTCTGTCACTGGGGGTCCCTAACACTGGGTATGGGTCTGGGGTGTGGGCCCCCAACATGCCGACACAGGCTGACTACTCCAGGGCAGCACACAAATGAAAATTAGTAAGTGTTAAATAAGAAGCACATAAGTGCTATGTAGGGAGGTGAAGGTGTGATTAAAATAATACATACAAAAGGGAAAAAACATAAATGTTAATAAAGTGTTAGGGTGTGCTACCCTGGAGCAGACCAGCCATACCAACAAAGGGGGAATCACACTCCCAAACCCATCCCATGCACAATAACAAATTTATGGGCCTAATAGCCCAGTGTAAGGCCACATGATAATGGCTTTACAACATCTGAGAGCCAGCTTACCTGGAGATACCCCTGGCTTCTCCAATGGCACTCAGGTGTCAGCAATCCCTCCTATTGCTGACCCATCTATGCCTCTCAACTGCACAACATTTTTATTGGTAAGCTGCTCAATCAGAGGTCTGTCATTCAGGTGCCAACAGGGAGGGGTAAATCTGGTTAGAAAAGAAAAACAGTTTGTATCCCTATTGCACACTGAATGAGAAATATACATATAATAATCAGACAATACAGAGATCTTGGTTGCATATATCTGCAGATATAGGGTTAAGCCCCCAGGCCGTACGTCAAGGCGTCTCTGTCACTGGGGGTCCCTAACACTGGGTATGGGTCTGGGGTGTGGGCCCCCAACATGCCGACACAGGCTGACTACTCCAGGGCAGCACACAAATGAAAATTAGTAAGTGTTAAATAAGAAGCACATAAGTGCTATGTAGGGAGGTGAAGGTGTGATTAAAATAATACATACAAAAGGGAAAAAACATAAATGTTAATAAAGTGTTAGGGTGTGCTACCCTGGAGCAGACCAGCCATACCAACAAAGGGGGAATCACACTCCCAAACCCATCCCATGCACAATAACAAATTTATGGGCCTAATAGCCCAGTGTAAGGCCACATGATAATGGCTTTACAACATCTGAGAGCCAGCTTACCTGGAGATACCCCTGGCTTCTCCAATGGCACTCAGGTGTCAGCAATCCCTCCTATTGCTGACCCATCTATGCCTCTCAACTGCACAACATTTTTATTGGTAAGCTGCTCAATCAGAGGTCTGTCATTCAGGTGCCAACAGGGAGGGGTAAATCTGGTTAGGAAAGAAAAACAGTTTGTATCCCTATTGCACACTGAATGAGAAATATACATATAATAATCAGACAATACAGAGATCTTGGTTGCATATATCTGCAGATATAGGGTTAAGCCCCCAGGCCGTACGTCAAGGCGTCTCTGTCACTGGGGGTCCCTAACACTGGGTATGGGTCTGGGGTGTGGGCCCCCAACATGCCGACACAGGCTGACTACTCCAGGGCAGCACACAAATGAAAATTAGTAAGTGTTAAATAAGAAGCACATAAGTGCTATGTAGGGAGGTGAAGGTGTGATTAAAATAATACATACAAAAGGGAAAAAACATAAATGTTAATAAAGTGTTAGGGTGTGCTACCCTGGAGCAGACCAGCCATACCAACAAAGGGGGAATCACACTCCCAAACCCATCCCATGCACAATAACAAATTTATGGGCCTAATAGCCCAGTGTAAGGCCACATGATAATGGCTTTACAACATCTGAGAGCCAGCTTACCTGGAGATACCCCTGGCTTCTCCAATGGCACTCAGGTGTCAGCAATCCCTCCTATTGCTGACCCATCTATGCCTCTCAACTGCACAACATTTTTATTGGTAAGCTGCTCAATCAGAGGTCTGTCATTCAGGTGCCAACAGGGAGGGGTAAATCTGGTTAGGAAAGAAAAACAGTTTGTATCCCTATTGCACACTGAATGAGAAATATACATATAATAATCAGACAATACAGAGATCTTGGTTGCATATATCTGCAGATATAGGGTTAAGCCCCCAGGCCGTACGTCAAGGCGTCTCTGTCACTGGGGGTCCCTAACACTGGGTATGGGTCTGGGGTGTGGGCCCCCAACATGCCGACACAGGCTGACTACTCCAGGGCAGCACACAAATGAAAATTAGTAAGTGTTAAATAAGAAGCACATAAGTGCTATGTAGGGAGGTGAAGGTGTGATTAAAATAATACATACAAAAGGGAAAAAACATAAATGTTAATAAAGTGTTAGGGTGTGCTACCCTGGAGCAGACCAGCCATACCAACAAAGGGGGAATCACACTCCCAAACCCATCCCATGCACAATAACAAATTTATGGGCCTAATAGCCCAGTGTAAGGCCACATGATAATGGCTTTACAACATCTGAGAGCCAGCTTACCTGGAGATACCCCTGGCTTCTCCAATGGCACTCAGGTGTCAGCAATCCCTCCTATTGCTGACCCATCTATGCCTCTCAACTGCACAACATTTTTATTGGTAAGCTGCTCAATCAGAGGTCTGTCATTCAGGTGCCAACAGGGAGGGGTAAATCTGGTTAGGAAAGAAAAACAGTTTGTATCCCTATTGCACACTGAATGAGAAATATACATATAATAATCAGACAATACAGAGATCTTGGTTGCATATATCTGCAGATATAGGGTTAAGCCCCCAGGCCGTACGTCAAGGCGTCTCTGTCACTGGGGGTCCCTAACACTGGGTATGGGTCTGGGGTGTGGGCCCCCAACATGCCGACACAGGCTGACTACTCCAGGGCAGCACACAAATGAAAATTAGTAAGTGTTAAATAAGAAGCACATAAGTGCTATGTAGGGAGGTGAAGGTGTGATTAAAATAATACATACAAAAGGGAAAAAACATAAATGTTAATAAAGTGTTAGGGTGTGCTACCCTGGAGCAGACCAGCCATACCAACAAAGGGGGAATCACACTCCCAAACCCATCCCATGCACAATAACAAATTTATGGGCCTAATAGCCCAGTGTAAGGCCACATGATAATGGCTTTACAACATCTGAGAGCCAGCTTACCTGGAGATACCCCTGGCTTCTCCAATGGCACTCAGGTGTCAGCAATCCCTCCTATTGCTGACCCATCTATGCCTCTCAACTGCACAACATTTTTATTGGTAAGCTGCTCAATCAGAGGTCTGTCATTCAGGTGCCAACAGGGAGGGGTAAATCTGGTTAGGAAAGAAAAACAGTTTGTATCCCTATTGCACACTGAATGAGAAATATACATATAATAATCAGACAATACAGAGATCTTGGTTGCATATATCTGCAGATATAGGGTTAAGCCCCCAGGCCGTACGTCAAGGCGTCTCTGTCACTGGGGGTCCCTAACACTGGGTATGGGTCTGGGGTGTGGGCCCCCAACATGCCGACACAGGCTGACTACTCCAGGGCAGCACACAAATGAAAATTAGTAAGTGTTAAATAAGAAGCACATAAGTGCTATGTAGGGAGGTGAAGGTGTGATTAAAATAATACATACAAAAGGGAAAAAACATAAATGTTAATAAAGTGTTAGGGTGTGCTACCCTGGAGCAGACCAGCCATACCAACAAAGGGGGAATCACACTCCCAAACCCATCCCATGCACAATAACAAATTTATGGGCCTAATAGCCCAGTGTAAGGCCACATGATAATGGCTTTACAACATCTGAGAGCCAGCTTACCTGGAGATACCCCTGGCTTCTCCAATGGCACTCAGGTGTCAGCAATCCCTCCTATTGCTGACCCATCTATGCCTCTCAACTGCACAACATTTTTATTGGTAAGCTGCTCAATCAGAGGTCTGTCATTCAGGTGCCAACAGGGAGGGGTAAATCTGGTTAGGAAAGAAAAACAGTTTGTATCCCTATTGCACACTGAATGAGAAATATACATATAATAATCAGACAATACAGAGATCTTGGTTGCATATATCTGCAGATATAGGGTTAAGCCCCCAGGCCGTACGTCAAGGCGTCTCTGTCACTGGGGGTCCCTAACACTGGGTATGGGTCTGGGGTGTGGGCCCCCAACATGCCGACACAGGCTGACTACTCCAGGGCAGCACACAAATGAAAATTAGTAAGTGTTAAATAAGAAGCACATAAGTGCTATGTAGGGAGGTGAAGGTGTGATTAAAATAATACATACAAAAGGGAAAAAACATAAATGTTAATAAAGTGTTAGGGTGTGCTACCCTGGAGCAGACCAGCCATACCAACAAAGGGGGAATCACACTCCCAAACCCATCCCATGCACAATAACAAATTTATGGGCCTAATAGCCCAGTGTAAGGCCACATGATAATGGCTTTACAACATCTGAGAGCCAGCTTACCTGGAGATACCCCTGGCTTCTCCAATGGCACTCAGGTGTCAGCAATCCCTCCTATTGCTGACCCATCTATGCCTCTCAACTGCACAACATTTTTATTGGTAAGCTGCTCAATCAGAGGTCTGTCATTCAGGTGCCAACAGGGAGGGGTAAATCTGGTTAGGAAAGAAAAACAGTTTGTATCCCTATTGCACACTGAATGAGAAATATACATATAATAATCAGACAATACAGAGATCTTGGTTGCATATATCTGCAGATATAGGGTTAAGCCCCCAGGCCGTACGTCAAGGCGTCTCTGTCACTGGGGGTCCCTAACACTGGGTATGGGTCTGGGGTGTGGGCCCCCAACATGCCGACACAGGCTGACTACTCCAGGGCAGCACACAAATGAAAATTAGTAAGTGTTAAATAAGAAGCACATAAGTGCTATGTAGGGAGGTGAAGGTGTGATTAAAATAATACATACAAAAGGACTAGATTGCATCGCATATGTTTTGCAATGCAATTCTATGCAATCTAGTCCAAATTGCATACAATAATTGTACCGTGTATGGGCACCTATACACGCTGCTATGAGAGCGTGCTTTCCGTACTGTACTAGCATGGATCACATTGCATTGCATTGCATTGCTGTGCATGCGATGCAATGTGATGAAACCCAAGTACAAAAAGTATGTGCAAGCACATACTTTTTGTACTGTGCGATGAGGTGCCGCGGGAGCGCGCACCTCAAAGCACACATCGGAACAGCACGCATAGCAGCGTGTATGGGCAGCTTAAGTCCTGCTGGCTCACGGCTGCTGTTGGCCTGTCACTTTCACAAAAGATCGCTGAGCACTACGAGCAGACAGGGCTGGTCATTTGCAGACGACACGAACAGGCGCAGTAAAAGTACAGGGGCCAGAGACTGAGGACACAGCGGTAGGTACGGCTGTGCGCCTGCGGCCCCAGGCCATGTGCACACACAGAGTAGATGGCTCTGAGCGCCGAACGGCAGGGTGCACACACAGTAGACCGAAGTGGCACACAGCGAGTCAGACTCAGCAACACACAGATGGGGCCCTTCAGATCACTGGGGCTTGTCACACTTGTACCCCTTGTCCCCCCCGTCGCCGGCCCTGTATGCAACCAAGCATCTGTATCTTCGGAACCAACTGACCCATTTACATGAGACCAGTATCATATTGAAGAACTTTTAAATTGGCTTTGAATGATTTTGGTCCCGTGAAACTGGGCTGTTTGTTTATGTTCTTTGAGGGCAATTTTCTCATGAAATTACATAAAAAAAAAAAAAAAAAACACGGTTTAACCTCAATATCCCTGGAACCAATTAACCCATATGGATCCAGCCTGGTATCAGATTGAAGGCCCAGTGATTTGGGTTCGACTGAGATCAACTTCGAGCTTCAGTGTTGCCGAAGGGGGAACTGGCAGCCGTTGTACTGGGTGGGGGTCAGAATTAGTGGGTCCCATGTTATCCTATAGGGAAAACGTTCCAGCTTTGCCTGGCAGTATCTCTGGTTCCCAGAGGGCTAGAGACACTGGGCTGGGCTTGTTGGAAAGCCCCATCCCTCAGCTACAAAATGGGCTAATGGGTGATTCGCCTATGGTCCCATTATGACTTGCCACAGTTTTGCTATTAGGGAATGCTAAAACTATTGCAAAGCATGCTGGGATGTGTAGTTTCAAAACATCTGGAGGGCCAACGTTGGACATGCCTGGTCTAGAGCATTCTTAAGCTGGCCATACCCTAGTCTGATTTGGCCACCTTTGACCCGATTACGTTTGACATTCAATCCAATTCATGGATTGGAGTCGGTGGTCAGACCTGCAGCAAGGAATGGGGTCACATGCGATCCTGCTGCCCAGGATTAGCTGACCATACCCTGCTGTGAGAAACAAAGTAGTGCATGGCCACCTTTAGCAAGTGAAACTGCCACCCAGGAATGACGAGTCCACAAGAACCATTGCAAACCCCTTCACAATCCTCACATACATGCAAGAACACAGAACATTGAGGTTATGGGCTGCTCTAGGGCTACACAGACTGAATACAGCAGTAGAGTTGTCTGAGTTTCCCTGACCGCCCCCATAAACTCCCATTTGACACCTGTCAATTCTTTGCCACATAATCCACAGTGAGCCAGATCGCAGCGGCAGCTTTGCGCATACACATTGCAATTCACGAAGTCTGCAGATAATCGATTTGTTGCGCGATAATCAGGCATTGCATATAATCGCAAAAGTGGCAAATTTTACCATGTTAGGAGATAGGCAGGGACGGCGTCACCACTAGGCAGCTTTCGGCATTTGCCACTGAAGGGCAGTAGTTGGGAGCAGGGACCCCCCCCCCACGGATGGAGGTGAGCGGTGGTCATCCCCCCCAGCATCACATCCCCCCCCGGAGTGATGCAGTGGCCTCCTCCACCTCCCCACCCTGGAGCAGTGCGCCAGCCGCATCACAGCCCCCCTCCACCCGGAGCAGCACGGTGGCTGTATCCCCCCCCCCCACCCCTGGAGCAGCGCGCCACCCGCATCGCACCACCCCCCGGAGCAGCACAGCAGCAAAATTCCCCCCTCAGGAGCAACGCAGCAGCCACATTGCGCATCCTCCCTCCTCCTTCCTGTGGAGCGGGTGAGCGCCGTGGCACCCCCCCCCCACCACCTGGGGCACTCCAGGTGCCTTGTACCGGCCCTGGAGATAGGTCCTTGTGGCAAAGCCATGTTGAGATAACATTAGTCATTGTAACCTGTAGGCTACACAATACAAAAGTACCCAGTAGAGAAATTAAGAACCCTCCGCCGCAACTCTCCACATGTATAGTATGTCTGGTCCCAAAACTTGTAGTAAACTGACTGCAATAAAATTACCTCAACCCCTCACAAGCATTGAAAACTTTGAAGCCCCACCCCTGGATCCGCAACTGGATGTCCTGCAATCAGTTTTTGATACAAGATACATCCCGCCCTCAGTCAGATATATGAGGTGAGATTTAATAGGATGAGAGATTCGGTAAGAAATCACCAGTTTTTTTTTTTTAAAGCAGCAATCATTTACACTGCAAAATCACACTGGTTAAGCAGTGTAAACGATTGCCGCTTTATAAAAAAAAACTTGGAGATTTCTCTCACTTTCGGAATCTCTCATCCTATTAAATCTCACCCCTGGTGTCCATTAATAATCTTTGTTACATTGGTGAGAGGTTACTTACTTCCTTGTGACAAATCCATGGAACCAGTCTGGAAAGTGACCTTTCTTCACCAGCTTACTCCTCTGAGTCCCCTCAAACCATTGGTACGTCTGTTCTTTTAGAGTGGCATCGGGTCTCCTCGCGGTTTCAGATGGAGGCGTATCCTAAATCAGGGATGGAAAATAAGTGAACTTGGCAAACATCCCTCACCAATCACAATGGCCAACATAACTCACCGAGAATATGGAGCGAAAACCCATGTCTGCCCAAACTGCACCCAGAACCCCCTAGTCCATAAGACATAACCCATTCTCAAGTAGGTCATGTACCGCATGGCTGTAGAATATCGGGATGGGGCGAACGTCCAGTCTAATTTTATTGGTAACTGAAGACTATTTAGAGCGCTCGATTTTCTATAAAGTTTTGAGAGGGGGGGGGGGGTTATTGAGAGTTGGGGGAACACATTGGAATTGGGTTTAATATCTGCAGACAACTGGGTACCTATTGGTCGTTCTGTCCTAGAGGTAAGGGAACAAACAGTAAAAAAAGTAATAAATGATATTACTAGCAGTCAAATGAGTATTAAAGCCTGGAGTGATTTTTGTGCAGAACCCGCCATCTCCTTTGTGCAGCATTTAACCCCCCTCTCCCCTACAACTCACCAGTGACACCGCCAGCTTGTGTGTGATACTAGAGTAGGGTGCGTATGCAAAACATATCAGAAAAATGGTGCCACTGACAGCAGGTACAGGGCTACCCATTGCAGCATAACATGAGACCCCCATGTCTGCAAGCAGAGGCGTACCTACATATTCTTGATTGCACATTTTTTTCCTCCAATGGACAAAATCGTGCTGCACTGCAGGTGGGGCAGATGTAACATGTGCAGAGTGTTAGATTTGGGTGGGGTGTGTTCAAACTGAAATCAGAGTCAGTGTAAAAATAAAGCAGCATATTTACCAGGGTTTCCGACGTTAATATTCTCCTCTCCATGGAGGGGGCGGGGCTAAAATGATGCAATTTTGCCATTTTAGCTCCGCCCCCTCTGAGACCCGCGGATTGCGGCATTTAAATGCCGCGATCGGGGGCGCAGCGGGGGGTCCCCCCTGAAACCGGGAGGGGGATTTTCTGGAGACTCCCGGCCATTCCGGGAGGGTGGGCAACCCTCATATTTACCCTGCACAGAAACAAAACTCGCCCAAATCTCTAAACAGGTTATAACAGCCACAGCAGGGATTTTTTGAGGAAGGAAAAAAAATCAAGTCTGAATTAGGCCCAATGTATTGGAGATCAGATGACGGTATACATTGTAGTGAAAGGGGTTAGTGGGAAGCAGGCTCCATAGGGTTGGTTAGGGCTGGTGTAAATGATGTGATGGTAGTTAATCTCTGGTGGATTCGTCCGAGGCCTCACAGGCCCATTGCATATCTGTCAGACTCACTGGTGCGGTGAGGCCTATAATCTAGCATTAGGCCTGGTGTAGTCATGGGATTCGATCATGGAAACACCAATATACAGATACGGCGATTCTCAAACACAGAAATGCGGTAAAAACCCCGTTATCAGGGTTTTTACCGCATTTCTGTATGTTCTGTCCCCCCTCCGCAGTGTCACCGCTGCGGAGGGAATCGCCAGCAAAAGCTGGCAAATCCCTGCAGAAGCCTATGGGCTTCTTACCGCAGCGCTGTGTGAGGGATCCGTCACGGATCCCTCCCAGCATGCCCTGTGGCCGGTGCCGTGCAGATGTGCAGATGGACTCCCGGGTTACAGAATGCCCGGCGATACATGGCAGCGGATGTTAGAAGATCCCGCCCACTGACTTACAGGGTTTAGTGGTTGCCTTTTCCCACACTGCAATTGTGAGGAAGGCACTACATAGATAAAACATGGCATCCCATTCCATATTAACTATCTATTTGCAAATAAAAGGCTATAGCCAAGCCTCTCTTCTATGAGGTGAAGTACCGCCACTTGCCACTAGAGGCCACAATACTCCTTAGTGTGCGGAAAGATCATAACAGAAAGGGAAAGCAATGTTTGCAGGAAAACTTTCAACCTTGCTGGATATGGAGAGAGAAAACTGTGAAGAGATTAGAGGTAGGAGCAGGTAGGGACTAAACGGTCACAGCTCAAAGTGAAAGTACTGTACATTGCAGAAGCTGGCATTTTAACTAGTATACATTATAATTGCAACCTTTCTTTTAGGCATGGTCTCTGACTTAAGTTCTCCGGGGGGGATGAGCCTTGCATTGCAGAGGGTGGGATCTCTGGGTTCTTCTTGTTTTGGAGGAATAGGCTTAAAAGTACTGAAGTGGAGGGGAGTGAAATCTGCGGAAGAGAAGGCATGGATATCTGGTTACAAGAGTATATGTGAAGTGTATGCATAAACAAAATGGTTCCTATAGAGTTATATCATAGCTAGCCATTCTTACAGAAATGTAGGTGCATGTGCTCAATATCAACAGTATTGGAAGTGAGAGGAAATCTCATCAATTCCAACAACTGGCTCCAACACTTTCCTCACTGCGGCAGCCATTTTGTTTCACCTCCACCACAGCCCTGCACGGTACTTCCAACAGAAAAGCCTGTCCTACTACCCCGACCAACAGATGCAGGCAACACCAGTGTCACTAATAAGCTGTAGGCACCTCCCTCTTCACATTCTGGCTGTTCTAGGCAGGGCCGGTGCAAGGTTTGTTGGCACCCTAGGCAAACTTCTGCCAACTCCCTCTCCCCTCCTATAACACTCAGGTGTAACTGCGGAGATGGCGGATAGGTTTAGACATTAGGGGGGAAAATGGGGTAAACTGTGGGGGAAGTTAGGATTAGGCTGGGAGGTGGGGGGCTAGGCTGTGAGGTAGAGGTTAGTTAGGGTTAGGCTGTGGGTGAGGGTAAGGGTTGGGCTGTGAGGTAGGGGATAGTTAGGGTTAGGCTGTGGGTGAGGGTAAGGGTTGGGCTGTGAGGTAGGGGTTAGTTAGGGTTGAGCTGGGGGTAAGGGTTGGGCTGTGGGGTAGGGGTTAGTTAGGGTTATAATGTGGGTGGGGGTAAGGGTTGGGCTGTGAGGTACGGGTTAGGATGTGGGTGAGGGTAAGGGTTGGGCTGTGAGGTAGGGGTTAGGTAGGGTTAGGCTGTGGGTGAGGGTAAGGGTTGGGCTGTGAGGTAGGGGTTAGGTAGGGTTAGGCTGTGGGTGAGGGTAAGGGTTGGGCTGTGAGGTAGGGGATAGTTAGGGTTGAGCTGGGGGTAAGGGTTGGGCTGTGGGGTAGGGTTTAGTTAGGGTTGGGCTGTGGGGTAGGGTTTAGTTCGGGTTGGGCTGTGGGTGGGGGTAAGGGTTAGGCTGTGAGATAGGGGTTAGTTAGGGTTAGGCTGTGGGTGAGGGTAAGGGTTGGGCTGTGAGGGTAAGGGTTAGTTAGGGTTAGGCTGTGGGTGAGGGTTGGGCTGTGAGGTAGGGGATAGTTAGGGCTGAGCTGGGGGTAAGGGTTGGGCTGTGGGGTAGGGGTTAGTTAGGGTTGGGCTGTAGGTAGGGGTATGGGTTGGGCTGTGAGGTAGGGGTTAGTTAGGGTTGGGCTGTGGGTGAGGGTAAGGGTTTGGCTGTGGGGTGGGGGTTAGTTAGGGTTGGGCTGTGGGTGGGGGTAAGGGTTGGGCTGTGAGGTAGGGGTAAGGGTTGGGCTGTGAGGTAGGGGTTAGTTAGGGTTAGGCTGTGGGTGGGGCTGTGAGGTAGGGGTTAGTTAGGGTTAGGCTGTGGGTGAGGGTAAGGGTTGGGCTGTGAGGGTAAGGGTTAGTTAGGGTTAGGCTGTGGATGAGGGTTGGGCTGTGAGGTAGGGGATAGTTAGGGCTGAGCTGGGGGTAAGGGTTGGGCTGTGGGGTAGGGGTTAGTTAGGGTTGGGCTGTAGGTAGGGGTATGGGTTGGGCTGTGAGGTAGGGGTTAGTTAGGGTTAGGCTGTGGGTGAGGGTAAGGGTTGGGCTGTGGGGTGGGGGTTAGTTAGGGTTGGGCTGTGAGTGGGGGTAAGGGTTGGGCTGTGAGGTAGGGGTAAGGGTTGGGCTGTGAGGTAGGGGTTAGTTAGGGTGGGTCTGTGAGGTAGGGGTTAGGGTTAGGCTGTGGGTAGGGGTTAGAATAAGGCGGTGGGGTACAAGCTTTAGCTGCTAGCAGGGATGGATAGGGACAGACTAGACTGCAGGGGACGCCAGCATCTGTATTCTGAACACCAGCATCCCCATCACTGTCGGTCATCCATTTGTATCCAGTGAGAGGGGGGTACGCTGTCAGAATACCATATATGGATCACTCCAAGGGGCTGATTCAGGATTGCTCGTAGCAATCCGAAATCAGCCCCAGCCCCGATGGTCAGGGTTCTGGGCATGTGCAAACCCCAGCACCAAGTGGCTTTGGCAAGTAACACACTCGCTGTGCCATTCGATGCGTGGTGCGAGGCACAGGGGCGGAAACAGGGCTGGAGCAGGGGAACGCCCATTGTTTTATGGGTGTCCCCATGAAAACGCTGGGGGTTCTTCTGGGAAAGCAGTCAGGCTGATGCCTGCCGGAGGCGGGTGGCTGTCACAGGACATCAGTGTCCGTTCTGTCTTCGGCGATTTGGATTTATTAGAGATAGAAGTCAGTTCAGACTGACATATCCAAAGGCAGGAGACATCATTCAGAGGTTGACGACCATCCATCAAATGATTTCTCCTGCTAGCGGCTGCATGCGAGGGGATGTCGTAGCGACGGCATGGCAGCAAAGAGATTTGGGCACCGGGAGGGAGGGGGAGCGGCCGTGGGGTGCACTGCTTAATTATTGGGGGGGGGGCGCATAAATCATAGACCCCATAAAAAGGTACAGGCCATTAAAAAGAAACAGTACTATAGCTGGAGAGTAGGGGTTAATTAGCTGCCAACAAAATGAACCCTGGAATAAATGTGTATACAGAGCATGCGGTAGGGAAATAAGATTCCTCCACTTGGGCAGGGACGGATATGAACGTTCAAATACTCTCTGGAGAGCGCTCTGGAATATGTGTGCGCTATATAAACAACTGGTAATAAATAATGCAATGTTGCAGGTCATGGCATTGTAAATGTCGATTCCTTGCGCGTTTCTCCGCCTGTACTATGATTGGTAACTTCCGGAGTGGATCAGTCCTAGATCTCTGTGGAAGCTGCCTGGCTGGCAACATTACATTTATTGCAAAGTGGTAAAGGACGCACAGCACGGATAATACTGTGCATTGGAACACACCAGCATTATTCCTAAATAACAGAACAGTATATATATGCCTTACCTTGGTGGTAGTTGTACGCCATGACTGATACTGGATCAATGGGAAGAGCTGTACCCAACCTGTGTCTGAGCAGCTGGTTGCACAGGCTGAGTGTGCGCCTTGTTCTTGCACGCTCACAGACAAGGAAATCATGCCTATGCCACAGGACATCACAACAGCAAGGAACTGAGCTAAGCACAAACTCACCCACGTCATGGAAACACTGCTCAGCGCGGCTGAGGTTCTCACTTCTGTCACAGAGCTGTGACCTGGTTTATTTTTTTTTTGGGTTACAGCAGAGACGAGTTTGTATCTGGTCTTGTGCACTGCAGCACCCTGTGTGATGCACATGGCTGTGATAGGAGATGTGGACCTGGGGAGGAAGGGGCATCAAAACTTTTAATGAGCACACATGTAAAGTCACCCATAGCAATCAGCACATGTATTCTATAAAATGCTGGCTAGACGCTTGGTTATGCTATGAGTGACTTCTATTCTTTTAAAAAGGTATGCACCTGTCCCCGCCAAGGCCCAAAAGTCCTTAGGTTTGAGACATCTCCCCCCCCCCCCTGCATTGACCACTATGCACTATGTTCTGTAAGCATCGAAAGGAAATCTAAGTGAGCACCATGGAACCATTAGGTGCATTGGTTTTACATTTCTTGTAACTGGTTTAAAAAAAAAATCTGAAGTATTTTAATAGGTATAAATAGTAATTTAAAATGTGGCTGGTTATTTTTAGATTTGAGTACATTTTTGTATTTCTCAGACAACATCCGACAGATCGTAAAAGCCACATATAAAGTGCAGTGCACAAGGTAAAGCAGGGGTAGCCAACTCCAGTTCAAGAGCTACCAACAGTTCACATTTTCTAACCCGCGTAAGTGGTGCACAGGTGCACTCATTAACTCACTGACACATTTCCCAGGTCACCCAGCAGCTGCACAGGTGTACTCATTAACTCACTGACACATTTCCCAGGTCACCCAGCAGCTGCACAGGTGTACTAATTAACTCACTGACACATTTCCCAGGTCACCCAGCAACTGCACTCATTACACACTGACCTGTTTCCCTGGTTACCCAGCAGCTGCACAGGTGTACTCATTACTCAGTGACACATTTCCCAGGTCACCCAGCAGCTGCACAGGTGCACTCATTAACTCACTGACACATTTCCCAGGTTACCCAACAGGAGCACAGGTGTACTCATCAACTCAGACACATTTCCCAGGTCACCCAGCAGCTGCACTCATTACACACTGACACATTTCCCATGTCACCCAGCAGCAGCTGCACAGGTGCACTCATTACTCACTGACCTGTTTCCCTGGTTACCCAGCAGCAGCTGCACAGGTGCACTCATTACTCACTGACCTGTTTCCCTGGTTACCCAGCAGCTGCACAGGTGCACTCATTACTCACTGACCTGTTTCCCTGGTGACCCAGCAGCTGCAGAGGTGTACTAATTACTCACTGACCTGTTTCCCTGGTGACCCAGCAGCTGCACAGGTGTACTCATTACTCACTGACCTGTTTCCCTGGTTACCCAGCAGCAGCACAGGTGTACTAATTACTCACTGACCTGTTTCCCTGGTTACCCAGCAGCTGCACAGGTGTACTCATTACTCACTGACCTGTTTCCTTGGTGACCCAGCAGCTGCACAGGTGTACTCATTACTCACTGACCTGTTTCCCTGGTTACCCAGCAGGAGCACATGTGTACTAATTACTCACTGACCTGTTTCCTTGGTGACCCAGCAGCTGCACAGGTGTACTAATTACTCACTGACCTGTTTCCTTGGTGACCCAGCAGCTGCACAGGTGTACTAATTACTCACTGACCTGTTTCCTTGGTGACCCAGCAGCTGCACAGGTGTACTCATTACTCACTGACCTGTTTCCCTGGTGACCCAGCAGCTGCACAGGTGTACTCATTACTCACTGACCTGTTTCCCTGGTTACCCAGCAGGAGCACAGGTGTACTCATTACTCACTGACCTGTTTCCATGGTTACCCAGCAGCTGCACTCTGACATTTTAAAATATCCCCAGGTGGAGCTAATTAAGTCACTTGTGATTCTGTGTGGAAACCTGGAAACAAGTTAAATGTTGGTAGCACTCGAGGACTGGGATTGGCTACCCCTAGGCTAAGGAGTCTATTTACTATGACTGAGAAAGAAACTGGACAGAGATAAAGTACCAACGAGGTCCTAACTGCCATGGTACAGGCTGTGAATGAAAAATAACAGAAGCAGATGCTAATACTTGATCTAATTTTCTCCCTGAAGGAGAGGGTCAGGTAGGCAAGTATGCTTTATCTCCATGCATGGCTTAGTAATTAGACCCCTATTTCAATGGCCACTAAAGTATAGTGCTGTAGAGAGAAAGTTAAGAGCATATCTGCTATTGGGACAGGGCTGCCAAATTGGTCCTACAGGTCTACCAGTTTGTTTTCCAGACCGGCCGTGGATCTGTAGATTGTTGTGAATGAATGCAGCACAGGTTTGAAAATGTGACAGTAATGACTCCAACTGTGCACCAGCTAGGTGGTCTGTGAATGTGACAGTAATGACTGCACCTGTGCACCAGCTAGTGGTAGGGGAATGTGACATTAATGACTGCACCTGTGCACCAGCTAGTGGTAGGGGAATGTGACAGTAATGACTGCACCTGAGCACCAGCTAGGCAGTCTGGGAAATGTGACCGTGATGATTCCACCTGTGCACCAGCTACGTGGTCTGTGAAATGTGATGATTAGTAAAGACTGCACCTGTGCACCAGCTAGGTGGTCTGGAAAATGTGACAATGATGATTCCACCTGTGCACCAGCTAGGGAGTCTGGGAATGTGACAGACAGTAATGATTACACCTGTGCACCAGCTAGGTGGTCTGGTAAATGTGACAGATTGTATTGATTGCACCTGTGCACCAGCTGTCACATTTCCCAGACAACCTGGCTGGTCACAGGTGCAGACATTACTAACAGTTACTTCCCAGACGACCTAGCTGTAGCATAGGGGCAGTCATTAATAGCGAACACATTACTAAGGTGGTCTGAAAAACATGACCAGTATTAGGATATCAATATCTACTAAGCAAAGTATAATCAGCATATTACCTGGTCACCAGGCGGATGTCCTTCATTAGCATAATATATTTAGCAGGATACTGCAGCTATATAGAATAGCATTGACTTATGAAAAAGCAGCAGGGTGGAGGTGTAACCAATTAAAGGCATTATCAGCATTGTAAAGCTGGGGGAGTGGCTACAGTTATGCCAGAAACACTTCATCAGCAGCCAAGACCACCCATTTTACTCACTTAGCGGGTGGCTGGGCAATGGGGTCCCAAAATCAGGAGACATACCTGTCCTTCTGGGGGCCATTCAATTTATGGTAACCTCCCAGCCATTGCAGGAAAGTAGTCCAGGATCTGGGAGCAGTATGGAGACAGCAGAACTAAACCAAGCAAAAGGATGGTTAGTGGCTGGGGATAATCTGGAACCAGTGATGCAGGATTGAATTGGGAAATCTGAGATCGGGTTTCCATAGGTGTTGCGCTGGATCAAGTAACAGGGTGTGGAATAGGATTGGCCTGGATTAGAACACCACAAAATATGCTGTGCAAGCTTACAGAAGTATTGCACACAGGTAGGGCAGGGCCGTCTTTTCGTATGGGCTTAATGGGCACTTGCCCAGGGGCCCCAGGTGTATAAGGGCCCTAGGCTGATAGCTGAGGATCCCCTTTTTCCAGGGATACCAGAATTGTGAAAATCGGCCTTGGGGAACTGGAGATATCCAACTTCAAAGCAGCAGTCCACATCTGGCCTGTTAATTGCAATTCCCAGTCATATTTCTCAGGTTCTCTCTGACTTAGTTTTTCTGAGAGTATATTCAAAAAGCTGGGACTCTCCCCTTTCTGGCAACACTAGCGGCTTGTCTCTATCATACCCAAAACCAGAGATATCAGCCTTCCAGCAGCCAGTCCCTGCTCCAGCTCCAAACGTCTGGTGTACAGTTTTATATTTTTGTCAATGGATTGCTCTGGCTCCTGATCTCTGATCCCCAAGTCCCCAGCACCTCCTGAAAGTTGGGACTCTAGGTTTTTATACTATTGAAGGCTAAGAAATCTATTTCCAGATAATGGCGATATCTGCAGTCAGACAAGCTGCCTTTCCCCTGGAAAATGACGAATTTTAAGCCCACTCCATTATCCAACCCTCCCCTGTGTATAAAACACCCCCTACCTCCCTGGAAGTCATTTACAACTTACAAGGGACCCTTCATTCAGCTCAGTGCCCCCTTCCACACATTAGTGTTCTCCCTCCCACCACCCGTGCAGTAAAGGAGTAAGTCCTACATGTTAACTGGAAGCTAGAGCACCCCCTGCCACCCGTGGGACATTAAAGCTGCTGCTGATAGCACCCCCCCACCCCTAGGAGGGGAGAATGGGTAAGGGCCCCAGTGCATTGCTTTGCCCAGGGGCCCACACTGCTGTTAAGATGGCCCTGAGGTAGGGACTGGGATAAACATACCAATGGTGGCTCAGAGTCGTAGATAATACAGAGGTGAGCAATACTGATCAGAGCAGGGACGCCACATACACTGCACTGCAGTGGCTTCTGCAGCAGGAAAGTCATATAGATGGGGATTAGACTCACAGCAGGTAAAGGGGCCCATTTATCATTTAATATTTGTGACCAAATCACCTGAATGTATCGGGTAGGACCACAGCATGTGTCACCAATCCCTCTTGCACCGCACACAGACACTCCCCCAAACATTATGGGGGAGGCAAAGCTGGCCGATGTATTACCATGTAGCATCACAGTGGGTCCCGGGACCACCGCCACTGAGATTGCAGTAGCCTATGGGCTACACACCACTGCCAGCAGGGCCGCTGGGTCAGCCCTATCTGCACATGCACAGCCCCCCCAGAACCCAGCAGGCTTTCAGAGCCCCATTACCTCCAGGTTAAAACATTCAAACTAATGGTTCATATATCGCAATGTAATCCTGGGCATTAAATGCCACCCAGATCACAATGCATGTGAGCTCCAATAGGAAAATGGGCCCTAAAGTCAGTCTAACAATGCAAGAATCATGCAAACTAACCAGTAGCTGGTTCCACAGTCTGGAGATGAAATAACAAATCAGCAGCCTGAATATTGGATAGAAGTAGCAGTTTGTTGGGCTACAGAACATTGCTCCAAGAGCCACTAGCTGCACTATACAGTAGAACCAAGCAACCAGCTGGAGGAGAGGACAAGAAAGGGGCAGTGCTAGAAATGTTGATGGACTTTATACCCCTGGGTTAGCTGTGATTGGCTGAGTGGAGTCAGTTTAGGATTGGATGAACCAATGTCAGGTGATCGTAACCTGTCACAGCAGTACTCTAGGCTAGGCTCTAATGTGGACTTCGGCCTAACAGGCCAAGAAAACTGAAGCCTATGCATCCTAGAAAGGACTTTGGAGAGTGGATCACAACATGGCAGGAGCGGTAAGTGACACAGCGACAGAGATAACAGGAGGGTGTCGGTCATTGGGTCGACACAGGTTAACATGAGTTTTTCATGATTTTATAAAATAAGAAACGGTCTTACTTTACCATCCCAGTGGGCAGAGTGTTTGATTCAAATAGTGTGCCGAGCAAGGCGGTACACTGACTGTGTCCATATTGACATATGTCGACAGACAACATAAATGTGAGAAACCCATGTCAACCTTCACCATGTCCACCTTTTGACCATGTCAACCTTTTCTCGCATCAATTTTCTGTCTGTCTATAGGAACTGGTTGCGACAGTATTTTACATGTACTGAGGTTCTAGTCAGGCAATGGCGATGCGCGAGACTGCCCCGTTGCTCGGGGGCATACACACATTAGGTGTACGGATGGTCAGCAGATTTATTTATTTTTTATTTACAGTTCACCGTGCACACAGCACAATGCGCTCATGTATCTGTAGGGTATACGGTGGTAAGGTCTACATGATGGTAAGGTTGAAAGGGTCAAAAGTTTGGTGTCTTGACATTCGGGACACAAAAAAAGTTGAGATGACTAAGGTCAAAAGGGTCTAAAGTTTGGTGTCCATGTCAGCTATCTTGACATTCGGGACAAAAAAAAGTAAAAACAGCATGTTGACCTTTTGACTGTTGACAGAATGCTTTTGTCGACCTCTTGACCCGTCAACCTTAGCCATGTCATCCTTTTTCATGTGTCGACCTATGGCCTGTTGACCTTCAGTGGTTGACACAATGCACGTCGACCTTAATTTGGTTAAGCCCATCTTTAGATGTATCAGCCAAGCTACTCAGCACACATACATATTGCTAGTACACTCTGTCGGACGGACCAGGGATATATCGGCTGTCTGTGTGTACCAGCATAAGGCAGAGGTTCCCAAAAGTGGCACCCTATTGGTCCAGGTGTACGTATATTCATGCTGGCAGTCTGAAGGTGGTGCACTTTACATAGCAATTGTTAAAATATAACTTTTATTAATAAGTAAAATAATGGTTGTATCTGCTACTAGCGCTAGGGCTGTTTATCCTGACTAAACGTTTGACCTGAAAGGGTTAAAACATTTTTAGAGAATGTGCGTAAGACAGATAAAAGTGCATGTCATACCAACACTGATTTATAAAGAACATATTTATAAAGCTTTTATAAGTATTTATAAAAACATTTGTTTTGGTCAAAAAAGGAAAATTCCAAAAGTTCCTCTTTTTCTGCTTTAAACTTTAGGTACACATCCGAAATGTATTACTGAGTTGACAGAAGTTGATTCTGGTGCATGATTTTGAACCCCGGTCAGAAAAATAATCACATCCATAGGAACATTTCCGTAAGCCCCGGACCTGTCGTTTTGGTCAAAAAATTAAAATTCCAAAAGTTCCTCTTTTTCTGCTTTAAACCTTAGGTACACATCCGAAATGTATTACTGAGTTATTATTATTATAATTTTATTTATAAGGCGCCACAAGTGTTTTGCAGCGCCGTACAAAGGAACAATACAGGGAGACAAAACTTGGGATAACATTGAATAAATAACAAAAATACAGTACAAATAAAAGAGCACCACAGTTCAATACACATTACAGCTTAAATGTAAGTAGTGAGGACCCAATCAACATACAACTAGAGGCTTGAGGCCAATGATGGAGATGAGTATGAAGATGGTCACTGGGTGTTGGAGTAAAGGAGAGCTGTGAGTGAAATGTGAAGAGAAGTGGGCTTTGACAACAGGAGGGAAGAGGGCCCTACTCGGAGGAGCTTACAATCTAGTAGGAAGGGGAGACAGACAGATTACAAGAGGTGCAAGCGAGGGGGTGGTGGTTAGATAGCAGGATGTAAACAGGCAAGGGGTCGGAGAACCAGCTGGTTTATGCAGTGGAAGGGTACGCTTTGATGAAAAGGTGAGTTTTCAGTGCCCGTTTGAAGCTTTGCAAGGTCGGGGAGAGTCTAATGGAGCGAGGGAGTGCGTTCCACTGAAGGGGTGCAGCACGGGCAAAGTCCTGTACTCTAGCATGGGAAGCAGTGATCAGGGTGGAGGAGAGACGACAGTCGTCAGCTGACCGTAAAGGGCGGGAGGGTGTATGAATGGAGATGAGGTTAGAGATATATGGAGCAATGGAATTAGAGATGGCCCTGTATGTGAGTGTGAGGTGTTTGAAGAGGATTCTGTAGGGGAATGGAAGCCAGTGCAGATTTTGTTGAAGGGGAGTAGCAGAATTAGAGCGGCGGGAGAGGAAGATAAGCCTGGCTGCAGCATTGAGGACAGATTGGAGAGGAGCTAGTTGGGATTGAGCGAGGCCGGTGAGAAGAGCATTACAGTAGTCAAGCCGTGAGATGACTAATGAGTGGATGATCAGCTTAGTTGCACTCTGTGAGAGAAAGGGCCGGATGCGAGCAATGTTGCGTAACTGGAACCGGCAAGAATGGGCCAGGGCTTGGATGTGGGGTGCAAAGGAGAGGGAGGAGTCAAGAGTAACACCCAGGCAGCGGAGTTGGGGAACAGGGGAGATGATGGTGTTGTTAACAGTGATAGAGATATTAGTAGGGGGCATAGCTCTGGGTGGGGGAAAGATAATAAGTTCGGTTTTGTCCATATTCAGCTTCAGAAATCGCTCTGACATCCAGGTAGAGATGGCAGCGAGGCAGTTGGAAACTTGAGAGAAAACAGTGGGGGACAGATCAGGAGAGGAGAGGTAGATTTGGGTGTCATCTGCATAGAGGTGATATTGGAAGCCAAAGGAGTTAATGAGTGCACCCAGAGAGGAAGTGTACAGAGAGAACAGAATGGGGCCAAGGACGGAACCCTGAGGGACCCCGACAGGAAGGATAGAAGGTGGTGAGGTAGAGCCAGAGGCAGAGACTGAGAAGGAACGGTTGAAGAGGTAAGAGGAAAACCAGTTGAAGACTGTGCCAGAGAGGCCAATGTTTTGGAGTGTGTGGAGGAGGAGAGGGTGATCCACAGTGTCAAAGGCAGCAGATAGGTCCAAAAGGATAAGCAGGGAGAAGTGACCCTTGGATTTGGCTGACAGCAGGTCATTGGTGACTTTCACTAGGGCAGTCTCAGTGGAGTAAAGTGGGCGAAAGCCAGATTGAAGGGGATCTAGGATGGAGTGGTCAGACAGGTAGCTGGTGAGACGCCTGTAAACCAGCCGTTCTAGTATTTTAGAGGCAAATGGGAGAAGAGAGATAGGGCGGTAGCTTGTGGGAGATAAAGGGTCCAGGTTAGGTTTTTTAAGAATAGGCGAGACCAGAGCGTGTTTGAAGGGTGAGGGAAAGATGCCAGTAGAAAGAGATAGGTTAAAGAGGTGAGCAAGGTGGGAGCAGCCAGTGGGGGAGAGGGAACTGAGGAGACAGGAGGGGAGAGGGTCCAAGGGACAGGTAGAGGGGGGAGAGGATGAGATGAGGGAGCGGATTTCCTCAGCTGTAGTAGGGCAGAAGGATGACAGAGTGGGGTAGTTGGTAGGGGAGGATGATTGGGGTGGGTGGGCAGCAGAGGGGGTATGGAAGGAGATATCATGTCGGATTACCTCAATTTTAGAGAGGAAGAAGGAGGCAAAGTCAGTGGCAGTGAGGGATGAAGGGAGGAGAGGTGGTGCAGGCCGAAGTAGAGTGTTGAAAGTATCAAAGAGACGTTGGGGATTGGAGGAATGGGAAGAGATGAGAGATTTGAAGAAAGATTGTTTGGTATAGGAGAGAGCAGCGCTGTAGGAGGAGAGAATAAACTTGAAATGGAGGAAGTCTTCCAGAGAGTGAGATTTCCTCCAGAGGCGTTCAGCAGAGCATGCACATTTTTGCAAGAATCTAGTTATTTTGTTGTGCCAGGGTTGTGGTTTAGAGCGTCGAAGGGGAACAGTGTGGAGGGGAGCTACAGAGTCGAGAGCAGAGGTGAGAGAAGAGTAATAGAAAGAGGCAGCCTGGTTGGGGCAAGTCATGGTTGAGAGAGGAGAGAGGAAAGTCTCCAGGGAAGACAGGACAGTAGGGTCAAGAGACCCGAGGTTACGTCTGGTGACGGTGGGTCTGGGCAGTGAGGGGAGAGGGGAGGATGAGAGGGTGAAAGAGAGCAGATTATGGTCAGAGAGTGGGAAGGAAGAATTAGAGAAATCAGAGAGATTACAATGGTGGGTGAAGACTAGGTCAAGGGAGTGTCCGAGATTATGAGTGGGGGTGGAGGTCCATTGAGAAAGTCCAAAGGAGGTGGTAAGGTCAAGAAGGTTAGAGGAGGCAGCATTATTGATGTCAATAGGAATGTTAAAGTCACCGAGGATGATAGAGGGGAGGTCAGAGGCAAGAAAGTGTGGAAGCCACGCAGCAAAGTTATCAAGGAAAGGGGAGCAGGGGCCAGGGGGGCGGTAGATTACAGCCACAAGGAGGTGAATGGGGTAGAAGAGGCGGATAGTGTGTACCTCAAAGGTGGAGAATGTGAGGGAGGGCTCAGGTGGGATGGCGCGGAAGGTGCAGTTGGGGGAGAGGAGGATGCCCACTCCTCCACCCTGGCGGCCATCCGGTCTGACCGAGTGTGTGAAGGAGAGGCCTCCATAAGAGAGGGCAGCAGGGGAGGTAGTGTCAGATGCGGACAGCCAGGTTTCAGTGATGGCAAGAAGGTTAAAAAAGTGGGAGATAAAGAGGTCGTGGATAGTTGGGAGCTTGTTGCAGACTGATCTAGCATTCCAGAGAGCACAGGAGAAAGGAAGGGAGGGGACAGGTGAGATAGTAATTAGGTTGTGTGGGTTGTGGGTGCGTGTGAAAGGTGTGGAAGTTGAGAGGGGGCGAGACCTGAGTTGACAGAAGTTGATTCTGGTGCATGGTTTTAAAACCGCGGTCAGAAAAATAATCACATCCATATGAGCATTTCCGTAAGCCCCGGCCGGACCTGTCGTGTTGGTCAAAAAATGAAAATTCCAAAAGTTCCTCTTTTTCTGCTTTAAACTTTAGGTACACATCCGAAATGTATTACTGAGTTGACAGAAGTTGATTCTGGTGCATGGTTTTGAAACCGCAGTCAGAAAAATAATCACATCCATATGAGCATTTCCGTAAGCCCCGGAGCTGTGGTTTTGGTCAAAAAATTAAAATCCCAAAAGTTCCTCTTTTTCTGCTTTAAACTTTAGGTACACATCCGAAATGTATTACTGAGTTGACAGAAGTTGATTCTGGTGCATGGTTTTGAAACCGCGGTCAGAAAAATAAATCACATCCATATGAGCATTTCCTTAAGCCCCGGACCTGTCGTTTTGGTCAAAAAAAGAAAATTCCAAAAGTTCCTCTTTTTCTGCTTTAAACTGTAGGTACACATCCGAAATGTATTACTGAGTTGAGAGACGTTGATTCTGGTGCATGGTTTTGAAACCGCGGTCAGAAAAATAATCACATCCATATGAGCATTTCTGTAAGCCCCGGAGCTGTCGTTTTGGTCAGAAAATGAAAATTCCAAAAGTTCCTCTTTTTCTGCTTTAAACTTTAGGTACACATACGAAATGTACTACTGAGTTGACAGAAGTTGATTCTGGTGCATGGTTTTGAAACCGCGGTCAGAAAAATAATCACATCCATATGAGCACTTTCGTAAGCCCCGGAGCTGTCGTTTTGGGCAGAAAATGAAAATTCCAAAAGTTCCTCTTTTTCTGCTTTAAACTTTAGGTACACATCCGAAATGTATTACTGAGTTGACAGAAGTTGATTCTGGTGCATGGTTTTGAAACCGCGGTCAGAAAAATAATCACATCCATATGAGCATTTCCGTAAGCCCCGGAGCAGTCGTTTTGGTCAGAAAATGAAAATTCCAAAAGTTCCTCTTTTTCTGCTTTAAACTTTAGGTACACATCCGAAATGTATTACTGAGTTGACAGAAGTTGATTCTGGTGCATGGTTTTGAAACCGCGGTCAAAAAAATAATCACATCCATATGAGCATTTCCGTAAGCCCCGGAGCTGTCGTTTTGGTCAGAAAATGAAAATTCCAAAAGTTCCTCTTTTTCTGCTTTAAACTTTAGGTACACATCCGAAATGTATTACTGAGTTGACAGAAGTTGATTCTGGTGCATGGTTTTGAAACCGCGGTCAGAAAAATAATCACATCCATATGAGCATTTCCGTAAGCCCCGGAGCAGTCGTTTTGGTCAGAAAATGAAAATTCCAAAAGTTCCTCTTTTTCTGCTTTAAACTTTAGGTACACATCCGAAATGTATTACTGAGTTGACAGAAGTTGATTCTGGTGCATGGTTTTGAAACCGCGGTCAAAAAAATAATCACATCCATATGAGCATTTCCGTAAGCCCCGGAGCTGTCGTTTTGGTCAGAAAATGAAAATTCCAAAAGTTCCTCTTTTTCTGCTTTAAACTTTAGGTACACATCCGAAATGTATTACTGAGTTGACAGAAGTTGATTCTGGTGCATGGTTTTGAGACCGCGGTAAGAAAAATAATCACATCCATATGAGCATTTCCGTAAGCCCCGGAGCTGTCGTTTTGGTCAGAAAATGAAAATTCCAAAAGTTCCTCTTTTTCTGCTTTAAACTTTAGGTAAACATCCGAAATGTATTAGTGAGTTGACAGAAGTTGATTCTGGTGCATGGTTTTGAAACCGCGGTCAGAAAAATAATCACATTCATATGAGCATTTCCGTAAGCCCCGGAGCTGTCGTTTTGATCAGAAAATTAAAATTCCAAAAGTTCCTCTTTTTCTGCTTTAAACTTTAGGTACACATCCGAAATGTATTACTGAGTTGACAGAAGTTGATTCTGGTGCATGGTTTTAAAACCGCGGTCAGAAAAATAATCACATCCATATGAGCATTTCCGTAAGCCCCGGAGCAGTCGTTTTGGTCAGAAAATGAAAATTCCAAAAATTCCTCTTTTTCTGCTTTAAACTTTAGGTACACATCCGAAATGTATTACTGAGTTGACAGAAGTTGATTCTCGTGCATTGTTTTGAAACCGCGGTCAGAAAAATAATCACATCCATATGAGCATTTCCATAAGCTTCGGAGCTGTCGTTTTGGTCAGAAAATGAAAATTCCAAAAGTTCCTCTTTTTCTGCTTTAAACTTTAGGTACACATCCGAAATGTATTACTGAGTTGACAGAAGTTGATTCTGGTGCATGGTTTTGAAACCGCGGTCAGAAAAATAATCACATCCATATGAGCATTTCCGTAAGCCCCGGAGCTGTCGTTTTTGTCAGAAAATGGAAATTCCAAAAGTTCCTCTTTTTCTGCTTTAAACTTTAGGTACACATCCGAAATGTACTACTGAGTTGACAGAAGTTGATTCTGGTGCATGGTTTTGAAACCGCGGTCAGAAAAATAATCACATCCATAAGAGCATTTCCGTAAGCCCCGGAGCTGTCGTTTTGGTCAGAAAATGAAAATTCCAAAAGTTCCTTTTTTTCTACTTGAAACTTTAGGTACACATCCAAAATGTATTACTGAGTTGACAGAAGTTGATTCTGGTGCATGGTTTTGAAACCGCGGTCAGAAAAATAATCACATCCATATGAGCATTTCCGTAAGCCCCGGAGCTGTCGTTTTGGTCAGAAAATGAAAATTCCAAAAGTTCCTCTTTTTCTGCTTTAAACTTTAGGTACACATCCGAAATGTATTACTGAGTTGACAGAAGTTGATTCTGGTGCATGGTTTTGAAACCGCGGTCAGAAAAATAATCACATCCATATGAGCATTTCCGTAAGCCCCGGAGCTGTCGTTTTGGTCAGAAAATGAAAATTCCAAAAGTTCCTTTTTTTCTGCTTGAAACTTTAGGTACACATCCGAAATGTATTACTGAGTTGACAGAAGTTGATTCTGGTGCATGGTTTTGAAACCGCGGTCAGAAAAATAATCACATCCATATGAGCATTTCCGTAAGCCCCGGAGCTGTCGTTTTGGTCAGAAAATGAAAATTCCAAAAGTTCCTCTTTTTCTGCTTTAAACTTTAGGTACACATCCGAAATGTACTACTGAGTTGACAGAAGTGGATTCTGGTGCATGGTTTTGAAACCGCGGTCAGAAAAATAATCACATCCATATGAGCATTTCCGTAAGCCCCGGAGCAGTCGTTTTGGTCAGAAAATGAAAATTCCAAAAATTCCTCTTTTTCTGCTTTAAACTTTAGGTACACATCCGAAATGTATTACTGAGTTGACAGAAGTTGATTCTGGTGCATTGTTTTGAAACCGCGGTCAGAAAAATAATCACATCCATATGAGCATTTCCGTAAGCTTCGGAGCTGTCGTTTTGGTCAGAAAATGAAAATTCCAAAAGTTCCTCTTTTTCTGCTTTAAACTTTAGGTACACATCCGAAATGTATTACTGAGTTGACAGAAGTTGATTCTGGTGCATGGTTTTGAAACCGCGGTCAGAAAAATAATCACATCCATATGAGCATTTCCGTAAGCCCCGGAGCTGTCGTTTTTGTCAGAAAATGGAAATTCCAAAAGTTCCTCTTTTTCTGCTTTAAACTTTAGGTACACATCCGAAATGTACTACTGAGTTGACAGAAGTTGATTCTGGTGCATGGTTTTGAAACCGCGGTCAGAAAAATAATCACATCCATAAGAGCATTTCCGTAAGCCCCGGAGCTGTCGTTTTGGTCAGAAAATGAAAATTCCAAAAGTTCCTTTTTTTCTGCTTGAAACTTTAGGTACACATCCGAAATGTATTACTGAGTTGACAGAAGTTGATTCTGGTGCATGGTTTTGAAACCGCGGTCAAAAAAATAATCACATCCATATGAGCATTTCCGTAAGCCCCGGAGCTGTCGTTTTGGTCAGAAAATGAAAATTCCAAAAGTTCCTCTTTTTCTGCTTTAAACTTTAGGTACACATCCGAAATGTATTACTGAGTTGACAGAAGTTGATTCTGGTGCATGGTTTTGAAACCGCGGTCAAAAAAATAATCACATCCATATGAGCATTTCCGTAAGCCCCGGAGCTGTCGTTTTGGTCAGAAAATGAAAATTCCAAAAGTTCCTCTTTTTCTGCTTTAAACTTTAGGTACACATCCGAAATGTATTACTGAGTTGACAGAAGTTGATTCTGGTGCATGGTTTTGAAACCGCGGTCAGAAAAATAATCACATTCATATGAGCATTTCCGTAAGCCCCGGAGCTGTCGTTTTGATCAGAAAATTAAAATTCCAAAAGTTCCTCTTTTTCTGCTTTAAACTTTAGGTACACATCCGAAATGTATTACTGAGTTGACAGAAGTTGATTCTGGTGCATGGTTTTAAAACCGCGGTCAGAAAAATAATCACATCCATATGAGCATTTCCGTAAGCCCCGGAGCAGTCGTTTTGGTCAGAAAATGAAAATTCCAAAAATTCCTCTTTTTCTGCTTTAAACTTTAGGTACACATCCGAAATGTATTACTGAGTTGACAGAAGTTGATTCTGGTGCATTGTTTTGAAACCGCGGTCAGAAAAATAATCACATCCATATGAGCATTTCCATAAGCTTCGGAGCTGTCGTTTTGGTCAGAAAATGAAAATTCCAAAAGTTCCTCTTTTTCTGCTTTAAACTTTAGGTACACATCCGAAATGTATTACTGAGTTGACAGAAGTTGATTCTGGTGCATGGTTTTGAAACTGCGGTCAGAAAAATAATCACATCCATATGAGCATTTCCGTAAGCCCCGGAGCTGTCGTTTTTGTCAGAAAATGGAAATTCCAAAAGTTCCTCTTTTTCTGCTTTAAACTTTAGGTACACATCCGAAATGTACTACTGAGTTGACAGAAGTTGATTCTGGTGCATGGTTTTGAAACCGCGGTCAGAAAAATAATCACATCCATAAGAGCATTTCCGTAAGCCCCGGAGCTGTCGTTTTGGTCAGAAAATGAAAATTCCAAAAGTTCCTTTTTTTCTACTTGAAACTTTAGGTACACATCCAAAATGTATTACTGAGTTGACAGAAGTTGATTCTGGTGCATGGTTTTGAAACCGCGGTCAGAAAAATAATCACATCCATATGAGCATTTCCGTAAGCCCCGGAGCTGTCGTTTTGGTCAGAAAATGAAAATTCCAAAAGTTCCTCTTTTTCTGCTTTAAACTTTAGGTACACATCCGAAATGTATTACTGAGTTGACAGAAGTTGATTCTGGTGCATGGTTTTGAAACCGCGGTCAGAAAAATAATCACATCCATATGAGCATTTCCGTAAGCCCCGGAGCTGTCGTTTTGGTCAGAAAATGAAAATTCCAAAAGTTCCTTTTTTTCTGCTTGAAACTTTAGGTACACATCCGAAATGTATTACTGAGTTGACAGAAGTTGATTCTGGTGCATGGTTTTGAAACCGCGGTCAGAAAAATAATCACATCCATATGAGCATTTCCGTAAGCCCCGGAGCTGTCGTTTTGGTCAGAAAATGAAAATTCCAAAAGTTCCTCTTTTTCTGCTTTAAACTTTAGGTACACATCCGAAATGTACTACTGAGTTGACAGAAGTGGATTCTGGTGCATGGTTTTGAAACCGTGGTCAGAAAAATAATCACATCCATATGAGCATTTCCGTAAGCCCCGGAGCAGTCGTTTTGGTCAGAAAATGAAAATTCCAAAAATTCCTCTTTTTCTGCTTTAAACTTTAGGTACACATCCGAAATGTATTACTGAGTTGACAGAAGTTGATTCTGGTGCATTGTTTTGAAACCGCGGTCAGAAAAATAATCACATCCATATGAGCATTTCCGTAAGCCCCGGAGCTGTCGTTTTGGTCAGAAAATGAAAATTCCAAAAGTTCCTCTTTTTCTGCTTTAAACTTTAGGTACACATCCGAAATGTATTACTGAGTTGACAGAAGTTGATTCTGGTGCATGGTTTTGAAACCGCGGTCAGAAAAATAATCACATCCATATGAGCATTTCCGTAAGCCCCGAGCTGTCGTTTTGGTCAGAAAATTAAAATTCCAAAAGTTCCTCTTTTTCTGCTTTAAACTTTAGGTACACATCCGAAATGTACTACTGAGTTGACAGAAGTTGATTCTGGTGCATGGTTTTGAAACCGCGGTCAGAAAAATAATCACATCCATATGAGCATTTCCGTAAGCCCCGGAGCTGTCGTTTTGGTCAGAAAATGAAAATTCCAAAAGTTCCTCTTTTTCTGCTTTAAACTTTAGGTACACATCCGAAATGTACTACTGAGTTGACAGAAGTTGATTCTGGTGCATGGTTTTGAAACCGCGGTCAGAAAAATAATCACATCCATATGAGCATTTCCGTAAGCCCCGGCCGGACCTGTCGTGTTGGTCAAAAAATGAAAATTCCAAAAGTTCCTCTTTTTCTGCTTTAAACTTTAGGTACACATCCGAAATGTATTACTGAGTTGACAGAAGTTGATTCTGGTGCATGGTTTTGAAACCGCAGTCAGAAAAATAATCACATCCATATGAGCATTTCCGTAAGCCCTAGAGCTGTGGTTTTGGTCAAAAAATTAAAATCCCAAAAGTTCCTCTTTTTCTGCTTTAAACTTTAGGTACACATCCGAAATGTATTACTGAGTTGACAGAAGTTGATTCTGGTGCATGGTTTTGAAACCGCGGTCAGAAAAATAAATCACATCCATATGAGCATTTCCTTAAGCCCCGGACCTGTCGTTTTGGTCAAAAAAAGAAAATTCCAAAAGTTCCTCTTTTTCTGCTTTAAACTGTAGGTACACATCCGAAATGTATTACTGAGTTGAGAGACGTTGATTCTGGTGCATGGTTTTGAAACCGCGGTCAGAAAAATAATCACATCCATATGAGCATTTCTGTAAGCCCCGGAGCTGTCGTTTTGGTCAGAAAATGAAAATTCCAAAAGTTCCTCTTTTTCTGCTTTAAACTTTAGGTACACATCCGAAATGTACTACTGAGTTGACAGAAGTTGATTCTGGTGCATGGTTTTGAAACCGCGGTCAGAAAAATAATCACATCCATATGAGCACTTTCGTAAGCCCCGGAGCTGTCGTTTTGGGCAGAAAATGAAAATTCCAAAAGTTCCTCTTTTTCTGCTTTAAACTTTAGGTACACATCCGAAATGTATTACTGAGTTGACAGAAGTTGATTCTGGTGCATGGTTTTGAAACCGCGGTCAGAAAAATAATCACATCCATATGAGCATTTCCGTAAGCCCCGGAGCAGTCGTTTTGGTCAGAAAATGAAAATTCCAAAAGTTCCTCTTTTTCTGCTTTAAACTTTAGGTACACATCCGAAATGTATTACTGAGTTGACAGAAGTTGATTCTGGTGCATGGTTTTGAAACCGCGGTCAAAAAAATAATCACATCCATATGAGCATTTCCGTAAGCCCCGGAGCTGTCGTTTTGGTCAGAAAATGAAAATTCCAAAAGTTCCTCTTTTTCTGCTTTAAACTTTAGGTACACATCCGAAATGTATTACTGAGTTGACAGAAGTTGATTCTGGTGCATGGTTTTGAGACCGCGGTCAGAAAAATAATCACATCCATATGAGCATTTCCGTAAGCCCCGGAGCTGTCGTTTTGGTCAGAAAATGAAAATTCCAAAAGTTCCTCTTTTTCTGCTTTAAACTTTAGGTACACATCCGAAATGTATTAGTGAGTTGACAGAAGTTGATTCTGGTGCATGGTTTTGAAACCGCGGTCAGAAAAATAATCACATTCATATGAGCATTTCCGTAAGCCCCGGAGCTGTCGTTTTGATCAGAAAATTAAAATTCCAAAAGTTCCTCTTTTTCTGCTTTAAACTTTAGGTACACATCCGAAATGTATTACTGAGTTGACAGAAGTTGATTCTGGTGCATGGTTTTAAAACCGCGGTCAGAAAAATAATCACATCCATATGAGCATTTCCGTAAGCCCCGGAGCAGTCGTTTTGGTCAGAAAATGAAAATTCCAAAAATTCCTCTTTTTCTGCTTTAAACTTTAGGTACACATCCGAAATGTATTACTGAGTTGACAGAAGTTGATTCTGGTGCATTGTTTTGAAACCGCGGTCAGAAAAATAATCACATCCATATGAGCATTTCCGTAAGCTTCGGAGCTGTCGTTTTGGTCAGAAAATGAAAATTCCAAAAGTTCCTCTTTTTCTGCTTTAAACTTTAGGTACACATCCGAAATGTATTACTGAGTTGACAGAAGTTGATTCTGGTGCATGGTTTTGAAACCGCGGTCAGAAAAATAATCACATCCATATGAGCATTTCCGTAAGCCCCGGAGCTGTCGTTTTTGTCAGAAAATGGAAATTCCAAAAGTTCCTCTTTTTCTGCTTTAAACTTTAGGTACACATCCGAAATGTACTACTGAGTTGACAGAAGTTGATTCTGGTGCATGGTTTTGAAACCGCGGTCAGAAAAATAATCACATCCATAAGAGCATTTCCGTAAGCCCCGGAGCTGTCGTTTTGGTCAGAAAATGAAAATTCCAAAAGTTCCTTTTTTTCTGCTTGAAACTTTAGGTACACATCCGAAATGTATTACTGAGTTGACAGAAGTTGATTCTGGTGCATGGTTTTGAAACCGCGGTCAGAAAAATAATCACATCCATATGAGCATTTCCGTAAGCCCCGGAGCTGTCGTTTTGGTCAGAAAATGAAAATTCCAAAAGTTCCTCTTTTTCTGCTTTAAACTTTAGGTACACATCCGAAATGTATTACTGAGTTGACAGAAGTTGATTCTGGTGCATGGTTTTGAAACCGCGGTCAGAAAAATAATCACATCCATATGAGCATTTCCGTAAGCCCCGAGCTGTCGTTTTGGTCAGAAAATTAAAATTCCAAAAGTTCCTCTTTTTCTGCTTTAAACTTTAGGTACACATCCGAAATGTACTACTGAGTTGACAGAAGTTGATTCTGGTGCATGGTTTTGAAACCGCGGTCAGAAAAATAATCACATCCATATGAGCATTTCCGTAAGCCCCGGAGCTGTCGTTTTGGTCAGAAAATGAAAATTCCAAAAGTTCCTCTTTTTCTGCTTTAAACTTTAGGTACACATCCGAAATGTACTACTGAGTTGACAGAAGTTGATTCTGGTGCATGGTTTTGAAACCGCGGTCAGAAAAATAATCACATCCATAAGAGCATTTCCGTAAGCCCCGGAGCTGTCGTTTTGGTCAGAAAATGAAAATTCCAAAAGTTCCTCTTTTTCTGCTTTAAACTTTAGGTACACATCCGAAATGTATTACTGAGATGACAGAAGTTGATTCTGGTGCATGGTTTTGAAACCGCGGTCAGAAAAATAATCACATCCATATGAGCATTTCCGTAAGCCCCGGAGCTGTCGTTTTGGTCAGAAAATGAAAATTCCAAAAGTTCCTCTTTTTCTGCTTTAAACTTTAGGTACACATCCGAAATGTATTACTGAGTTGACAGAAGTTGATTCTGGTGCATGGTTTTGAAACTGCGGTCAGAAAAATAATCACATCCATATGAGCATTTCCGTAAGCCCCGCAGCTGTCGTTTTGGTCAGAAAATGAAAATTCCCAAAGTTCCTCTTTTTCTGCTTTAAACTTTAGGTACACATCCGAAATGTATTACTGAGTTGACAGAAGTTGATTCTGGTGCATGGTTTTGAAACCGCGGTCAGAATAATAATCACATCCATATGAGCATTTTAGTAAGCACCGGAGCTGTCGTTTTGGTCAGAAAATGAAAAATTCCAAAAGTTCCTCTTTTTCTGCTTTAAACTTTAGGTACACATCCGAAATGTATTACTGAGTTGACAGAAGTTGATTCTGGTGCATGGTTTTGAAAACGCGGTCAGAAAAATAATCACATCCATATGAGCATTTCCATAAGCCCCGGAGCTGTCGTTTTGGTCAGAAAATGAAAATTCCAAAAGTTCCTCTTTTTCTGCTTTAAACTTTAGGTACACATCCGAAATGTATTACTGAGATGACAGAAGTTGATTCTGGTGCATGGTTTTGAAACCGCGGTCAGAAAAATAATCACATCCATATGAGCATTTCCGTAAGCCCCGGAGCTGTCGTTTTGGTCAGAAAATGAAAATTCCAAAAGTTCCACTTTTTCTGCTTTAAACTTTAGGTACACATCCGAAATGTATTACTGAGATGACAGAAGTTGATTCTGGTGCATGGTTTTGAAACCGCGGTCAGAAAAATAATCACATCCATATGAGCATTTCCGTAAGCCCCGGAGCTGTCGTTTTGGTCAGAAAATGAAAATTCCAAAAGTTCCTCTTTTTCTGCTTTAAACTTTAGGTACACATCCGAAATGTATTACTGAGTTGACAGAAGTTGATTCTGGTGCATGGTTTTGAAACCGCGGTCAGAAAAATAATCACATCCATATGAGCATTTCCGTAAGCCCCGAGCTGTCGTTTTGGTCAGAAAATTAAAATTCCAAAAGTTCCTCTTTTTCTGCTTTAAACTTTAGGTACACATCCGAAATGTACTACTGAGTTGACAGAAGTTGATTCTGGTGCATGGTTTTGAAACCGCGGTCAGAAAAATAATCACATCCATATAAGCATTTCCGTAAGCCCCGGAGCTGTCGTTTTGGTCAGAAAATGAAAATTCCAAAAGTTCCTCTTTTTCTGCTTTAAACTTTAGGTACACATCCGAAATGTACTACTGAGTTGACAGAAGTTGATTCTGGTGCATGGTTTTGAAACCGCGGTCAGAAAAATAATCACATCCATAAGAGCATTTCCGTAAGCCCCGGAGCTGTCGTTTTGGTCAGAAAATGAAAATTCCAAAAGTTCCTTTTTTTCTGCTTGAAACTTTACGTACACATCCGAAATGTATTACTGAGTTGACAGAAGTTGATTCTGGTGCATGGTTTTGAAACCGCGGTCAGAAAAATAATCACATCCATATGAGCATTTCCGTAAGCCCCGAGCTGTCGTTTTGGTCAGAAAATGAAAATTCCAAAAGTTCCTCTTTTTCTGCTTTAAACTTTAGGTACACGTCCGAAATGTAATACTGAGTTGACAGAAGTTGATTCTGGTACATGGTTTTGAAACCGCGGTCAGAAAAATAATCACATCCATATGAGCATTTCTGTAAGCCCCGGAGCTGTCGTTTTGGTCAGAAAATGAAAATTCCAAAAGTTGCTCTTTTTCTGCTTTAAACTTTAGGTACACATCCGAAATGTATTACTGAGTTGACAGAAGTTGATTCTGGTGCATGGTTTTGAAACCACGGTCAGAAAAATAATCACATCCATATGAGCATTTCCGTAAGCCCCGAAGCTGTCGTTTTGGTCAGAAAATGAAAATTCCAAAAGTTCCTCTTTTTCTGCTTTAAACTTTAGGTACACATCCGAAATGTACTACTGAGTTGACAGAAGTTGATTCTGGTGCATGGTTTTGAAACCGCGGTCAGAAAAATAATCACATCCATATGAGCATTTCCGTAAGCCCCGGAGCTGTCGTTTTGGTCAGAAAATGAAAATTCCAAAAGTTCCTCTTTTTCTGCTTTAAACTTTAGGTACACATCCGAAATGTACTACTGAGTTGACAGAAGTTGATTCTGGTGCATGGTTTTGAAACCGCGGTCAGAAAAATAATCACATCCATAAGAGCATTTCCGTAAGCCCCGGAGCTGTCGTTTTGGTCAGAAAATGAAAATTCCAAAAGTTCCTCTTTTTCTGCTTGAAACTTTAGGTACACATCCGAAATGTATTACTGAGTTGACAGAAGTTGATTCTGGTGCATGGTTTTGAAACCGCGGTCAGAAAAATAATCACATCCATATGAGCATTTCCGTAAGCCCCGGAGCTGTCGTTTTGGTCAGAAAATGAAAATTCCAAAAGTTCCTCTTTTTCTGCTTTAAACTTTAGGTACACATCCGAAATGTATTACTGAGTTGACAGAAGTTGATTCTGGTGCATGGTTTTGAAACCGCGGTCAGAAAAATAATCACATCCATATGAGCATTTCCGTAAGCCCCGAGCTGTCGTTTTGGTCAGAAAATTAAAATTCCAAAAGTTCCTCTTTTTCTGCTTTAAACTTTAGGTACACATCCGAAATGTATTACTGAGTTGACAGAAGTTGATTCTGGTGCATGGTTTTGAAACCGCGGTCAGAAAAATAATCACATCCATATGAGCATTTCCGTAAGCCCCGGAGCAGTCGTTTTGGTCAGAAAATGAAAATTCCAAAAGTTCCTCTTTTTCTGCTTTAAACTTTAGGTACACATCCGAAATGTATTACTGAGTTGACAGAAGTTGATTCTGGTGCATGGTTTTGAAACCGCGGTCAAAAAAATAATCACATCCATATGAGCATTTCCGTAAGCCCCGGAGCTGTCGTTTTGGTCAGAAAATGAAAATTCCAAAAGTTCCTCTTTTTCTGCTTTAAACTTTAGGTACACATCCGAAATGTATTACTGAGTTGACAGAAGTTGATTCTGGTGCATGGTTTTGAGACCGCGGTCAGAAAAATAATCACATCCATATGAGCATTTCCGTAAGCCCCGGAGCTGTCGTTTTGGTCAGAAAATGAAAATTCCAAAAGTTCCTCTTTTTCTGCTTTAAACTTTAGGTACACATCCGAAATGTATTAGTGAGTTGACAGAAGTTGATTCTGGTGCATGGTTTTGAAACCGCGGTCAGAAAAATAATCACATTCATATGAGCATTTCCGTAAGCCCCGGAGCTGTCGTTTTGATCAGAAAATTAAAATTCCAAAAGTTCCTCTTTTTCTGCTTTAAACTTTAGGTACACATCCGAAATGTATTACTGAGTTGACAGAAGTTGATTCTGGTGCATGGTTTTAAAACCGCGGTCAGAAAAATAATCACATCCATATGAGCATTTCCGTAAGCCCCGGAGCAGTCGTTTTGGTCAGAAAATGAAAATTCCAAAAATTCCTCTTTTTCTGCTTTAAACTTTAGGTACACATCCGAAATGTATTACTGAGTTGACAGAAGTTGATTCTGGTGCATTGTTTTGAAACCGCGGTCAGAAAAATAATCACATCCATATGAGCATTTCCGTAAGCTTCGGAGCTGTCGTTTTGGTCAGAAAATGAAAATTCCAAAAGTTCCTCTTTTTCTGCTTTAAACTTTAGGTACACATCCGAAATGTATTACTGAGTTGACAGAAGTTGATTCTGGTGCATGGTTTTGAAACCGCGGTCAGAAAAATAATCACATCCATATGAGCATTTCCGTAAGCCCCGGAGCTGTCGTTTTTGTCAGAAAATGGAAATTCCAAAAGTTCCTCTTTTTCTGCTTTAAACTTTAGGTACACATCCGAAATGTACTACTGAGTTGACAGAAGTTGATTCTGGTGCATGGTTTTGAAACCGCGGTCAGAAAAATAATCACATCCATAAGAGCATTTCCGTAAGCCCCGGAGCTGTCGTTTTGGTCAGAAAATGAAAATTCAAAAAGTTCCTTTTTTTCTGCTTGAAACTTTAGGTACACATCCGAAATGTATTACTGAGTTGACAGAAGTTGATTCTGGTGCATGGTTTTGAAACCGCGGTCAGAAAAATAATCACATCCATATGAGCATTTCCGTAAGCCCCGGAGCTGTCGTTTTGGTCAGAAAATGAAAATTCCAAAAGTTCCTCTTTTTCTGCTTTAAACTTTAGGTACACATCCGAAATGTATTACTGAGTTGACAGAAGTTGATTCTGGTGCATGGTTTTGAAACCGCGGTCAGAAAAATAATCACATCCATATGAGCATTTCCGTAAGCCCCGAGCTGTCGTTTTGGTCAGAAAATTAAAATTCCAAAAGTTCCTCTTTTTCTGCTTTAAACTTTAGGTACACATCCGAAATGTACTACTGAGTTGACAGAAGTTGATTCTGGTGCATGGTTTTGAAACCGCGGTCAGAAAAATAATCACATCCATATGAGCATTTCCGTAAGCCCCGGAGCTGTCGTTTTGGTCAGAAAATGAAAATTCCAAAAGTTCCTCTTTTTCTGCTTTAAACTTTAGGTACACATCCGAAATGTACTACTGAGTTGACAGAAGTTGATTCTGGTGCATGGTTTTGAAACCGCGGTCAGAAAAATAATCACATCCATAAGAGCATTTCCGTAAGCCCCGGAGCTGTCGTTTTGGTCAGAAAATGAAAATTCCAAAAGTTCCTCTTTTTCTGCTTTAAACTTTAGGTACACATCCGAAATGTATTACTGAGATGACAGAAGTTGATTCTGGTGCATGGTTTTGAAACCGCGGTCAGAAAAATAATCACATCCATATGAGCATTTCCGTAAGCCCCGGAGCTGTCGTTTTGGTCAGAAAATGAAAATTCCAAAAGTTCCTCTTTTTCTGCTTTAAACTTTAGGTACACATCCGAAATGTATTACTGAGTTGACAGAAGTTGATTCTGGTGCATGGTTTTGAAACTGCGGTCAGAAAAATAATCACATCCATATGAGCATTTCCGTAAGCCCCGCAGCTGTCGTTTTGGTCAGAAAATGAAAATTCCCAAAGTTCCTCTTTTTCTGCTTTAAACTTTAGGTACACATCCGAAATGTATTACTGAGTTGACAGAAGTTGATTCTGGTGCATGGTTTTGAAACCGCGGTCAGAATAATAATCACATCCATATGAGCATTTTAGTAAGCACCGGAGCTGTCGTTTTGGTCAGAAAATGAAAAATTCCAAAAGTTCCTCTTTTTCTGCTTTAAACTTTAGGTACACATCCGAAATGTATTACTGAGTTGACAGAAGTTGATTCTGGTGCATGGTTTTGAAACCGCGGTCAGAAAAATAATCACATCCATATGAGCATTTCCATAAGCCCCGGAGCTGTCGTTTTGGTCAGAAAATGAAAATTCCAAAAGTTCCTCTTTTTCTGCTTTAAACTTTAGGTACACATCCGAAATGTATTACTGAGATGACAGAAGTTGATTCTGGTGCATGGTTTTGAAACCGCGGTCAGAAAAATAATCACATCCATATGAGCATTTCCGTAAGCCCCGGAGCTGTCGTTTTGGTCAGAAAATGAAAATTCCAAAAGTTCCACTTTTTCTGCTTTAAACTTTAGGTACACATCCGAAATGTATTACTGAGATGACAGAAGTTGATTCTGGTGCATGGTTTTGAAACCGCGGTCAGAAAAATAATCACATCCATATGAGCATTTCCGTAAGCCCCGGAGCTGTCGTTTTGGTCAGAAAATGAAAATTCCAAAAGTTCCTCTTTTTCTGCTTTAAACTTTAGGTACACATCCGAAATGTATTACTGAGTTGACAGAAGTTGATTCTGGTGCATGGTTTTGAAACCGCGGTCAGAAAAATAATCACATCCATATGAGCATTTCCGTAAGCCCCGAGCTGTCGTTTTGGTCAGAAAATTAAAATTCCAAAAGTTCCTCTTTTTCTGCTTTAAACTTTAGGTACACATCCGAAATGTACTACTGAGTTGACAGAAGTTGATTCTGGTGCATGGTTTTGAAACCGCGGTCAGAAAAATAATCACATCCATATAAGCATTTCCGTAAGCCCCGGAGCTGTCGTTTTGGTCAGAAAATGAAAATTCCAAAAGTTCCTCTTTTTCTGCTTTAAACTTTAGGTACACGTCCGAAATGTAATACTGAGTTGACAGAAGTTGATTCTGGTACATGGTTTTGAAACCGCGGTCAGAAAAATAATCACATCCATATGAGCATTTCTGTAAGCCCCGGAGCTGTCGTTCTGGTCAGAAAATGAAAATTCCAAAAGTTGCTCTTTTTCTGCTTTAAACTTTAGGTACACATCCGAAATGTATTACTGAGTTGACAGAAGTTGATTCTGGTGCATGGTTTTGAAACCACGGTCAGAAAAATAATCACATCCATATGAGCATTTCCGTAAGCCCCGAAGCTGTCGTTTTGGTCAGAAAATGAAAATTCCAAAAGTTCCTCTTTTTCTGCTTTAAACTTTAGGTACACATCCGAAATGTACTACTGAGTTGACAGAAGTTGATTCTGGTGCATGGTTTTGAAACCGCGGTCAGAAAAATAATCACATCCATATGAGCATTTCCGTAAGCCCCGGAGCTGTCGTTTTGGTCAGAAAATGAAAATTCCAAAAGTTCCTCTTTTTCTGCTTTAAACTTTAGGTACACATCCGAAATGTACTACTGAGTTGACAGAAGTTGATTCTGGTGCATGGTTTTGAAACCGCGGTCAGAAAAATAATCACATCCATAAGAGCATTTCCGTAAGCCCCGGAGCTGTCGTTTTGGTCAGAAAATGAAAATTCCAAAAGTTCCTCTTTTTCTGCTTGAAACTTTAGGTACACATCCGAAATGTATTACTGAGTTGACAGAAGTTGATTCTGGTGCATGGTTTTGAAACCGCGGTCAGAAAAATAATCACATCCATATGAGCATTTCCGTAAGCCCCGGAGCTGTCGTTTTGGTCAGAAAATGAAAATTCCAAAAGTTCCTCTTTTTCTGCTTTAAACTTTAGGTACACATCCGAAATGTATTACTGAGTTGACAGAAGTTGATTCTGGTGCATGGTTTTGAAACCGCGGTCAGAAAAATAATCACATCCATATGAGCATTTCCGTAAGCCCCGAGCTGTCGTTTTGGTCAGAAAATTAAAATTCCAAAAGTTCCTCTTTTTCTGCTTTAAACTTTAGGTACTCATTCGAAATGTATTACTGAGTTGACAGAAGTTGATTCTGGTGCATGGTTTTGAAACCGCGGTCAGAAAAATAATCACATCCATATGAGCATTTCCGTAAGCCCCGGAGCTGTCGTTTTGGTCAGAAAATGAAAATTCCAAAAGTTCCTCTTTTTCTGCTTTAAACTTTAGGTACACATCCGAAATGTATTACTGAGTTGACAGAAGTTGATTCTGGTGCATGGTTTTGAAACCGCGGTCAGAAAAATAATCACATCCATATGAGCATTTCCGTAAGCCCCGGAGCTGTGGTTTTGGTCAGAAAATGAAAATTCCAAAAGTTCCTCTTTTTCTGCTTTAAACTTTAGGTACACATCCGAAATGTATTACTGAGTTGACAGAAGTTGATTCTGGTGCATGGTTTTGAAACCACGGTCAGAAAAATAATCACATCCATATGAGCATTTCCGTAAGCCCCGAAGCTGTCGTTTTGGTCATAAAATGAAAATTCCAAAAGTTCCTCTTTTTCTGCTTTAAACTTTAGGTACACATCCGAAATGTATTACTGAGATGACAGAAGTTGATTCTGGTGCATGGTTTTGAAACCCCGGTCAGAAAAATAATCACATCCATATGAGCATTTCCGTAAGCCCCGGAGCTGTCGTTTTGGTCAGAAAATGAAAATTCCAAAAGTTCCTCTTTTTCTGCTTTAAACTTTAGGTACACATCCGAAATGTATTACTGAGATGACAGAAGTTGATTCTGGTGCATGGTTTTGAAACCGCGGTCAGAAAAATAATCACATCCATATGAGCATTTCCGTAAGCCCCGGAGCTGTCGTTTTGGTCAGAAAATGAAAATTCCAAAAGTTCCTCTTTTTCTGCTTTAAACTTTAGGTACACATCCGAAATGTACTACTGAGATGACAGAAGTTGATTCTGGTGCATGGTTTTGAAACCGCAGTCAGAAAAATAATCACATCCATAAGAGCATTTCCGTAAGCCCCGGAGCTGTCGTTTTGGTCAGAAAATGAAAATTCCAAATGTTCCTCTTTTTTTCTGCTTTAAACTTTAGGTACACATCCGAAATGTACTACTGATTTGACAGAAGTTGATTCTGGTACATGGTTTTGAAACCGCGGTCAGAAAAATAATCACATCCATATGAGCATTTCCGTAAGCCCCGGAGCAGTCGTTTTGGTCAGAAAATGAAAATTCCAAAAATTCCTCTTTTTCTGCTTTAAACTTTAGGTACACATCCGAAATGTATTACTGAGTTGACAGAAGTTGATTCTGGTGCATTGTTTTGAAACCGCGGTCAGAAAAATAATCACATCCATATGAGCATTTCCGTAAGCTTCGGAGCTGTCGTTTTGGTCAGAAAATGAAAATTCCAAAAGTTCCTCTTTTTCTGCTTTAAACTTTAGGTACACATCCGAAATGTATTACTGAGTTGACAGAAGTTGATTCTGGTGCATGGTTTTGAAACCGCGGTCAGAAAAATAATCACATCCATATGAGCATTTCCGTAAGCCCCGGAGCTGTCGTTTTGGTCAAAAAAGAAAATTCCAAAAGTTCCTCTTTTTCTGCTTTAAACTGTAGGTACACATCCGAAATGTATTACTGAGTTGAGAGACGTTGATTCTGGTGCATGGTTTTGAAACCGCGGTCAGAAAAATAATCACATCCATATGAGCATTTCTGTAAGCCCCGGAGCTGTCGTTTTGGTCAGAAAATGAAAATTCCAAAAGTTCCTCTTTTTCTGCTTTAAACTTTAGGTACACATCCGAAATGTACTACTGAGTTGACAGAAGTTGATTCTGGTGCATGGTTTTGAAACCGCGGTCAGAAAAATAATCACATCCATATGAGCACTTTCGTAAGCCCCGGAGCTGTCGTTTTGGGCAGAAAATGAAAATTCCAAAAGTTCCTCTTTTTCTGCTTTAAACTTTAGGTACACATCCGAAATGTATTACTGAGTTGACAGAAGTTGATTCTGGTGCATGGTTTTGAAACCGCGGTCAGAAAAATAATCACATCCATATGAGCATTTCCGTAAGCCCCGGAGCAGTCGTTTTGGTCAGAAAATGAAAATTCCAAAAGTTCCTCTTTTTCTGCTTTAAACTTTAGGTACACATCCGAAATGTATTACTGAGTTGACAGAAGTTGATTCTGGTGCATGGTTTTGAAACCGCGGTCAAAAAAATAATCACATCCATATGAGCATTTCCGTAAGCCCCGGAGCTGTCGTTTTGGTCAGAAAATGAAAATTCCAAAAGTTCCTCTTTTTCTGCTTTAAACTTTAGGTACACATCCGAAATGTATTACTGAGTTGACAGAAGTTGATTCTGGTGCATGGTTTTGAGACCGCGGTCAGAAAAATAATCACATCCATATGAGCATTTCCGTAAGCCCCGGAGCTGTCGTTTTGGTCAGAAAATGAAAATTCCAAAAGTTCCTCTTTTTCTGCTTTAAACTTTAGGTACACATTCGAAATGTATTAGTGAGTTGACAGAAGTTGATTCTGGTGCATGGTTTTGAAACCGCGGTCAGAAAAATAATCACATTCATATGAGCATTTCCGTAAGCCCCGGAGCTGTCGTTTTGATCAGAAAATTAAAATTCCAAAAGTTCCTCTTTTTCTGCTTTAAACTTTAGGTACACATCCGAAATGTATTACTGAGTTGACAGAAGTTGATTCTGGTGCATGGTTTTAAAACCGCGGTCAGAAAAATAATCACATCCATATGAGCATTTCCGTAAGCCCCGGAGCAGTCGTTTTGGTCAGAAAATGAAAATTCCAAAAATTCCTCTTTTTCTGCTTTAAACTTTAGGTACACATCCGAAATGTATTACTGAGTTGACAGAAGTTGATTCTGGTGCATTGTTTTGAAACCGCGGTCAGAAAAATAATCACATCCATATGAGCATTTCCGTAAGCCCCGGAGCTGTCGTTTTTGTCAGAAAATGGAAATTCCAAAAGTTCCTCTTTTTCTGCTTTAAACTTTAGGTACACATCCGAAATGTACTACTGAGTTGACAGAAGTTGATTCTGGTGCATGGTTTTGAAACCGCGGTCAGAAAAATAATCACATCCATAAGAGCATTTCCGTAAGCCCCGGAGCTGTCGTTATGGTCAGAAAATGAAAATTCAAAAAGTTCCTTTTTTTCTGCTTGAAACTTTAGGTACACATCCGAAATGTATTACTGAGTTGACAGAAGTTGATTCTGGTGCATGGTTTTGAAACCGCGGTCAGAAAAATAATCACATCCATATGAGCATTTCCGTAAGCCCCGGAGCTGTCGTTTTTGTCAGAAAATGGAAATTCCAAAAGTTCCTCTTTTTCTGCTTTAAACTTTAGGTACACATCCGAAATGTACTACTGAGTTGACAGAAGTTGATTCTGGTGCATGGTTTTGAAACCGCGGTCAGAAAAATAATCACATCCATAAGAGCATTTCCGTAAGCCCCGGAGCTGTCGTTTTGGTCAGAAAATGAAAATTCAAAAAGTTCCTTTTTTTCTGCTTGAAACTTTAGGTACACATCCGAAATGTATTACTGAGTTGACAGAAGTTGATTCTGGTGCATGGTTTTGAAACCGCGGTCAGAAAAATAATCACATCCATATGAGCATTTCCGTAAGCCCCGGAGCTGTCGTTTTGGTCAGAAAATGAAAATTCCAAAAGTTCCTCTTTTTCTGCTTTAAACTTTAGGTACACATCCGAAATGTATTACTGAGTTGACAGAAGTTGATTCTGGTGCATGGTTTTGAAACCGCGGTCAGAAAAATAATCACATCCATATGAGCATTTCCATAAGCCCCGGAGCTGTCGTTTTGGTCAGAAAATGAAAATTCCAAAAGTTCCTCTTTTTCTGCTTTAAACTTTAGGTACACATCCGAAATGTATTACTGAGTTGACAGAAGTTGATTCTGGTGCATGGTTTTGAAACTGCGGTCAGAAAAATAATCACATCCATATGAGCATTTCCGTAAGCCCCGCAGCTGTCGTTTTGGTCAGAAAATGAAAATTCCCAAAGTTCCTCTTTTTCTGCTTTAAACTTTAGGTACACATCCGAAATGTATTACTGAGTTGACAGAAGTTGATTCTGGTGCATGGTTTTGAAACCGCGGTCAGAATAATAATCACATCCATATGAGCATTTTAGTAAGCACCGGAGCTGTCGTTTTGGTCAGAAAATGAAAAATTCCAAAAGTTCCTCTTTTTCTGCTTTAAACTTTAGGTACACATCCGAAATGTATTACTGAGTTGACAGAAGTTGATTCTGGTGCATGGTTTTGAAACCGCGGTCAGAAAAATAATCACATCCATATGAGCATTTCCATAAGCCCCGGAGCTGTCGTTTTGGTCAGAAAATGAAAATTCCAAAAGTTCCTCTTTTTCTGCTTTAAACTTTAGGTACACATCCGAAATGTATTACTGAGATGACAGAAGTTGATTCTGGTGCATGGTTTTGAAACCGCGGTCAGAAAAATAATCACATCCATATGAGCATTTCCGTAAGCCCCGGAGCTGTCGTTTTGGTCAGAAAATGAAAATTCCAAAAGTTCCTCTTTTTCTGCTTTAAACTTTAGGTACACATCCGAAATGTATTACTGAGATGACAGAAGTTGATTCTGGTGCATGGTTTTGAAACCGCGGTCAGAAAAATAATCACATCCATATGAGCATTTCCGTAAGCCCCGGAGCTGTCGTTTTGGTCAGAAAATGAAAATTCCAAAAGTTCCTCTTTTTCTGCTTTAAACTTTAGGTACACATCCGAAATGTATTACTGAGTTGACAGAAGTTGATTCTGGTGCATGGTTTTGAAACCGCGGTCAGAAAAATAATCACATCCATATGAGCATTTCCGTAAGCCCCGAGCTGTCGTTTTGGTCAGAAAATGAAAATTCCAAAAGTTCCTCTTTTTCTGCTTTAAACTTTAGGTACACATCCGAAATGTACTACTGAGTTGACAGAAGTTGATTCTGGTGCATGGTTTTGAAACCGCGGTCAGAAAAATAATCACATCCATAAGAGCATTTCCGTAAGCCCCGGAGCTGTCGTTTTGGTCAGAAAATGAAAATTCCAAAAGTTCCTTTTTTTCTGCTTGAAACTTTACGTACACATCCGAAATGTATTACTGAGTTGACAGAAGTTGATTCTGGTGCATGGTTTTGAAACCGCGGTCAGAAAAATAATCACATCCATATGAGCATTTCCGTAAGCCCCGAGCTGTCGTTTTGGTCAGAAAATGAAAATTCCAAAAGTTCCTCTTTTTCTGCTTTAAACTTTAGGTACACGTCCGAAATGTAATACTGAGTTGACAGAAGTTGATTCTGGTACATGGTTTTGAAACCGCGGTCAGAAAAATAATCACATCCATATGAGCATTTCTGTAAGCCCCGGAGCTGTCGTTTTGGTCAGAAAATGAAAATTCCAAAAGTTCCTCTTTTTCTGCTTTAAACTTTAGGTACACGTCCGAAATGTACTACTGAGTTGACAGAAGTTGATTCTGGTGCATGGTTTTGAAACCGCGGTCAGAAAAATAATCACATCCATATGAGCATTTCCGTAAGCCCCGGAGCTGTCGTTTTGGTCAGAAAATGAAAATTCCAAAAGTTCCTCTTTTTCTGCTTTAAACTTTAGGTACACATCCGAAATGTACTACTGAGTTGACAGAAGTTGATTCTGGTGCATGGTTTTGAAACCGCGGTCAGAAAAATAATCACATCCATAAGAGCATTTCCGTAAGCCCCGGAGCTGTCGTTTTGGTCAGAAAATGAAAATTCCAAAAGTTCCTCTTTTTCTGCTTGAAACTTTAGGTACACATCCGAAATGTATTACTGAGTTGACAGAAGTTGATTCTGGTGCATTGTTTTGAAACCGCGGTCAGAAAAATAATCACATCCATATGAGCATTTCCGTAAGCCCCGGAGCTGTCGTTTTGGTCAGAAAATGAAAATTCCAAAAGTTCCTCTTTTTCTGCTTTAAACTTTAGGTACACGTCCGAAATGTACTACTGAGTTGACAGAAGTTGATTCTGGTGCATGGTTTTGAAACCGCGGTCAGAAAAATAATCACATCCATATGAGCATTTCCGTAAGCCCCGGAGCTGTCGTTTTGGTCAGAAAATGAAAATTCCAAAAGTTCCTCTTTTTCTGCTTTAAACTTTAGGTACACATCCGAAATGTACTACTGAGTTGACAGAAGTTGATTCTGGTGCATGGTTTTGAAACCGCGGTCAGAAAAATAATCACATCCATAAGAGCATTTCCGTAAGCCCCGGAGCTGTCGTTTTGGTCAGAAAATGAAAATTCCAAAAGTTCCTCTTTTTCTGCTTGAAACTTTAGGTACACATCCGAAATGTATTACTGAGTTGACAGAAGTTGATTCTGGTGCATTGTTTTGAAACCGCGGTCAGAAAAATAATCACATCCATATGAGCATTTCCGTAAGCCCCGGAGCTGTCGTTTTGGTCAGAAAATGAAAATTCCAAAAGTTCCTCTTTTTCTGCTTTAAACTTTAGGTACACATCCGAAATGTATTACTGAGTTGACAGAAGTTGATTCTGGTGCATGGTTTTGAAACCGCGGTCAGAAAAATAATCACATCCATATGAGCATTTCCGTAAGCCCCGAGCTGTCGTTTTGGTCAGAAAATTAAAATTCCAAAAGTTCCTCTTTTTCTGCTTTAAACTTTAGGTACACATTCGAAATGTATTACTGAGTTGACAGAAGTTGATTCTGGTGCATGGTTTTGAAACCGCGGTCAGAAAAATAATCACATCCATATGAGCATTTCCGTAAGCCCCGGAGCTGTCGTTTTGGTCAGAAAATGAAAATTCCAAAAGTTCCTCTTTTTCTGCTTTAAACTTTAGGTACACATCCGAAATGTATTACTGAGTTGACAGAAGTTGATTCTGGTGCATGGTTTTGAAACCGCGGTCAGAAAAATAATCACATCCATATGAGCATTTCCGTAAGCCCCGGAGCTGTCGTTTTGGTCAGAAAATGAAAATTCCAAAAGTTCCTCTTTTTCTGCTTTAAACTTTAGGTACACATCCGAAATGTATTACTGAGTTGACAGAAGTTGATTCTGGTGCATGGTTTTGAAACCACGGTCAGAAAAATAATCACATCCATATGAGCATTTCCGTAAGCCCCGAAGCTGTCGTTTTGGTCAGAAAATGAAAATTCCAAAAGTTCCTCTTTTTCTGCTTTAAACTTTAGGTACACATCCGAAATGTATTACTGAGATGACAGAAGTTGATTCTGGTGCATGGTTTTGAAACCCCGGTCAGAAAAATAATCACATCCATATGAGCATTTCCGTAAGCCCCGGAGCTGTCGTTTTGGTCAGAAAATGAAAATTCCAAAAGTTCCTCTTTTTCTGCTTTAAACTTTAGGTACACATCCGAAATGTATTACTGAGATGACAGAAGTTGATTCTGGTGCATGGTTTTGAAACCGCGGTCAGAAAAATAATCACATCCATATGAGCATTTCCGTAAGCCCCGGAGCTGTCGTTTTGGTCAGAAAATGAAAATTCCAAAAGTTCCTCTTTTTCTGCTTTAAACTTTAGGTACACATCCGAAATGTACTACTGAGATGACAGAAGTTGATTCTGGTGCATGGTTTTGAAACCGCAGTCAGAAAAATAATCACATCCATAAGAGCATTTCCGTAAGCCCCGGAGCTGTCGTTTTGGTCAGAAAATGAAAATTCCAAATGTTCCTCTTTTTTTCTGCTTTAAACTTTAGGTACACATCCGAAATGTACTACTGATTTGACAGAAGTTGATTCTGGTACATGGTTTTGAAACCGCGGTCAGAAAAATAATCACATCCATATGAGCATTTCCGTAAGCCCCGGAGCAGTCGTTTTGGTCAGAAAATGAAAATTCCAAAAATTCCTCTTTTTCTGCTTTAAACTTTAGGCACACATCCGAAATGTATTGCTGAGTTGACAGAAGTTGATTCTGGTGCATTGTTTTGAAACCGCGGTCAGAAAAATAATCACATCCATATGAGCATTTCCGTAAGCTTCGGAGCTGTCGTTTTGGTCAGAAAATGAAAATTCCAAAAGTTCCTCTTTTTCTGCTTTAAACTTTAGGTACACATCCGAAATGTATTACTGAGTTGACAGAAGTTGATTCTGGTGCATGGTTTTGAAACCGCGGTCAGAAAAATAATCACATCCATATGAGCATTTCCGTAAGCCCCGGAGCTGTCGTTTTTGTCAGAAAATGGAAATTCCAAAAGTTCCTCTTTTTCTGCTTTAAACTTTAGGTACACATCCGAAATGTACTACTGAGTTGACAGAAGTTGATTCTGGTGCATGGTTTTGAAACCGCGGTCAGAAAAATAATCACATCCATAAGAGCATTTCCGTAAGCCCCGGAGCTGTCGTTTTGGTCAGAAAATGAAAATTCCAAAAGTTCCTTTTTTTCTGCTTGAAACTTTAGGTACACATCCGAAATGTATTACTGAGTTGACAGAAGTTGATTCTGGTGCATGGTTTTGAAACCGCGGTCAGAAAAATAATCACATCCATATGAGCATTTCCGTAAGCCCCGGAGCTGTCGTTTTGGTCAGAAAATGAAAATTCCAAAAGTTCCTCTTTTTCTGCTTTAAACTTTAGGTACACATCCGAAATGTATTACTGAGTTGACAGAAGTTGATTCTGGTGCATGGTTTTGAAACCGCGGTCAGAAAAATAATCACATCCATATGAGCATTTCCGTAAGCCCCGAGCTGTCGTTTTGGTCAGAAAATTAAAATTCCAAAAGTTCCTCTTTTTCTGCTTTAAACTTTAGGTACACATCCGAAATGTACTACTGAGTTGACAGAAGTTGATTCTGGTGCATGGTTTTGAAACCGCGGTCAGAAAAATAATCACATCCATATGAGCATTTCCGTAAGCCCCGGAGCTGTCGTTTTGGTCAGAAAATGAAAATTCCAAAAGTTCCTCTTTTTCTGCTTTAAACTTTAGGTACACATCCGAAATGTACTACTGAGTTGACAGAAGTTGATTCTGGTGCATGGTTTTGAAACCGCGGTCAGAAAAATAATCACATCCATATGAGCATTTCCGTAAGCCCCGGCCGGACCTGTCGTGTTGGTCAAAAAATGAAAATTCCAAAAGTTCCTCTTTTTCTGCTTTAAACTTTAGGTACACATCCGAAATGTATTACTGAGTTGACAGAAGTTGATTCTGGTGCATGGTTTTGAAACCGCAGTCAGAAAAATAATCACATCCATATGAGCATTTCCGTAAGCCCCGGAGCTGTGGTTTTGGTCAAAAAATTAAAATCCCAAAAGTTCCTCTTTTTCTGCTTTAAACTTTAGGTACACATCCGAAATGTATTACTGAGTTGACAGAAGTTGATTCTGGTGCATGGTTTTGAAACCGCGGTCAGAAAAATAAATCACATCCATATGAGCATTTCCTTAAGCCCCGGACCTGTCGTTTTGGTCAGAAAATGAAAATTCCAAAAGTTCCTCTTTTTCTGCTTTAAACTTTAGGTACACATCCGAAATGTATTACTGAGTTGACAGAAGTTGATTCTGGTGCATGGTTTTGAAACCGCGGTCAGAAAAATAATCACATCCATATGAGCATTTCCGTAAGCCCCGGAGCAGTCGTTTTGGTCAGAAAATGAAAATTCCAAAAGTTCCTCTTTTTCTGCTTTAAACTTTAGGTACACATCCGAAATGTATTACTGAGTTGACAGAAGTTGATTCTGGTGCATGGTTTTGAAACCGCGGTCAAAAAAATAATCACATCCATATGAGCATTTCCGTAAGCCCCGGAGCTGTCGTTTTGGTCAGAAAATGAAAATTCCAAAAGTTCCTCTTTTTCTGCTTTAAACTTTAGGTACACATCCGAAATGTATTACTGAGTTGACAGAAGTTGATTCTGGTGCATGGTTTTGAGACCGCGGTCAGAAAAATAATCACATCCATATGAGCATTTCCGTAAGCCCCGGAGCTGTCGTTTTGGTCAGAAAATGAAAATTCCAAAAGTTCCTCTTTTTCTGCTTTAAACTTTAGGTACACATCCGAAATGTATTAGTGAGTTGACAGAAGTTGATTCTGGTGCATGGTTTTGAAACCGCGGTCAGAAAAATAATCACATTCATATGAGCATTTCCGTAAGCCCCGGAGCTGTCGTTTTGATCAGAAAATTAAAATTCCAAAAGTTCCTCTTTTTCTGCTTTAAACTTTAGGTACACATCCGAAATGTATTACTGAGTTGACAGAAGTTGATTCTGGTGCATGGTTTTAAAACCGCGGTCAGAAAAATAATCACATCCATATGAGCATTTCCGTAAGCCCCAGAGCAGTCGTTTTGGTCAGAAAATGAAAATTCCAAAAATTCCTCTTTTTCTGCTTTAAACTTTAGGTACACATCCGAAATGTATTACTGAGTTGACAGAAGTTGATTCTGGTGCATTGTTTTGAAACCGCGGTCAGAAAAATAATCACATCCATATGAGCATTTCCGTAAGCTTCGGAGCTGTCGTTTTGGTCAGAAAATGAAAATTCCAAAAGTTCCTCTTTTTCTGCTTTAAACTTTAGGTACACATCCGAAATGTATTACTGAGTTGACAGAAGTTGATTCTGGTGCATGGTTTTGAAACCGCGGTCAGAAAAATAATCACATCCATATGAGCATTTCCGTAAGCCCCGGAGCTGTCGTTTTTGTCAGAAAATGGAAATTCCAAAAGTTCCTCTTTTTCTGCTTTAAACTTTAGGTACACATCCGAAATGTACTACTGAGTTGACAGAAGTTGATTCTGGTGCATGGTTTTGAAACCGCGGTCAGAAAAATAATCACATCCATAAGAGCATTTCCGTAAGCCCCGGAGCTGTCGTTTTGGTCAGAAAATGAAAATTCAAAAAGTTCCTTTTTTTCTGCTTGAAACTTTAGGTACACATCCGAAATGTATTACTGAGTTGACAGAAGTTGATTCTGGTGCATGGTTTTGAAACCGCGGTCAGAAAAATAATCACATCCATATGAGCATTTCCGTAAGCCCCGGAGCTGTCGTTTTGGTCAGAAAATGAAAATTCCAAAAGTTCCTCTTTTTCTGCTTTAAACTTTAGGTACACATCCGAAATGTATTACTGAGTTGACAGAAGTTGATTCTGGTGCATGGTTTTGAAACCGCGGTCAGAAAAATAATCACATCCATATGAGCATTTCCGTAAGCCCCGAGCTGTCTTTTTGGTCAGAAAATTAAAATTCCAAAAGTTCCTCTTTTTCTGCTTTAAACTTTAGGTACACATCCGAAATGTACTACTGAGTTGACAGAAGTTGATTCTGGTGCATGGTTTTGAAACCGCGGTCAGAAAAATAATCACATCCATATGAGCATTTCCGTAAGCCCCGGAGCTGTCGTTTTGGTCAGAAAATGAAAATTCCAAAAGTTCCTCTTTTTCTGCTTTAAACTTTAGGTACACATCCGAAATGTACTACTGAGTTGACAGAAGTTGATTCTGGTGCATGGTTTTGAAACCGCGGTCAGAAAAATAATCACATCCATAAGAGCATTTCCGTAAGCCCCGGAGCTGTCGTTTTGGTCAGAAAATGAAAATTCCAAAAGTTCCTCTTTTTCTGCTTTAAACTTTAGGTACACATCCGAAATGTATTACTGAGATGACAGAAGTTGATTCTGGTGCATGGTTTTGAAACCGCGGTCAGAAAAATAATCACATCCATATGAGCATTTCCGTAAGCCCCGGAGCTGTCGTTTTGGTCAGAAAATGAAAATTCCAAAAGTTCCTCTTTTTCTGCTTTAAACTTTAGGTACACATCCGAAATGTATTACTGAGTTGACAGAAGTTGATTCTGGTGCATGGTTTTGAAACTGCGGTCAGAAAAATAATCACATCCATATGAGCATTTCCGTAAGCCCCGCAGCTGTCGTTTTGGTCAGAAAATGAAAATTCCCAAAGTTCCTCTTTTTCTGCTTTAAACTTTAGGTACACATCCGAAATGTATTACTGAGTTGACAGAAGTTGATTCTGGTGCATGGTTTTGAAACCGCGGTCAGAATAATAATCACATCCATATGAGCATTTTAGTAAGCACCGGAGCTGTCGTTTTGGTCAGAAAATGAAAAATTCCAAAAGTTCCTCTTTTTCTGCTTTAAACTTTAGGTACACATCCGAAATGTATTACTGAGTTGACAGAAGTTGATTCTGGTGCATGGTTTTGAAACCGCGGTCAGAAAAATAATCACATCCATATGAGCATTTCCATAAGCCCCGGAGCTGTCGTTTTGGTCAGAAAATGAAAATTCCAAAAGTTCCTCTTTTTCTGCTTTAAACTTTAGGTACACATCCGAAATGTATTACTGAGATGACAGAAGTTGATTCTGGTGCATGGTTTTGAAACCGCGGTCAGAAAAATAATCACATCCATATGAGCATTTCCGTAAGCCCCGGAGCTGTCGTTTTGGTCAGAAAATGAAAATTCCAAAAGTTCCTCTTTTTCTGCTTTAAACTTTAGGTACACATCCGAAATGTATTACTGAGATGACAGAAGTTGATTCTGGTGCATGGTTTTGAAACCGCGGTCAGAAAAATAATCACATCCATATGAGCATTTCCGTAAGCCCCGGAGCTGTCGTTTTGGTCAGAAAATGAAAATTCCAAAAGTTCCTCTTTTTCTGCTTTAAACTTTAGGTACACATCCGAAATGTATTACTGAGTTGACAGAAGTTGATTCTGGTGCATGGTTTTGAAACCGCGGTCAGAAAAATAATCACATCCATATGAGCATTTCCGTAAGCCCCGAGCTGTCGTTTTGGTCAGAAAATTAAAATTCCAAAAGTTCCTCTTTTTCTGCTTTAAACTTTAGGTACACATCCGAAATGTACTACTGAGTTGACAGAAGTTGATTCTGGTGCATGGTTTTGAAACCGCGGTCAGAAAAATAATCACATCCATATGAGCATTTCCGTAAGCCCCAGAGCTGTCGTTTTGGTCAGAAAATGAAAATTCCAAAAGTTCCTCTTTTTCTGCTTTAAACTTTAGGTACACATCCGAAATGTACTACTGAGTTGACAGAAGTTGATTCTGGTGCATGGTTTTGAAACCGCGGTCAGAAAAATAATCACATCCATAAGAGCATTTCCGTAAGCCCCGGAGCTGTCGTTTTGGTCAGAAAATGAAAATTCCAAAAGTTCCTTTTTTTCTGCTTGAAACTTTACGTACACATCCGAAATGTATTACTGAGTTGACAGAAGTTGATTCTGGTGCATGGTTTTGAAACCGCGGTCAGAAAAATAATCACATCCATATGAGCATTTCCGTAAGCCCCGAGCTGTCGTTTTGGTCAGAAAATGAAAATTCCAAAAGTTCCTCTTTTTCTGCTTTAAACTTTAGGTACACATCCGAAATGTACTACTGAGTTGACAGAAGTTGATTCTGGTGCATGGTTTTGAAACCGCGGTCAGAAAAATAATCACATCCATAAGAGCATTTCCGTAAGCCCCGGAGCTGTCGTTTTGGTCAGAAAATGAAAATTCCAAAAGTTCCTCTTTTTCTGCTTGAAACTTTAGGTACACATCCGAAATGTATTACTGAGTTGACAGAAGTTGATTCTGGTGCATGGTTTTGAAACCGCGGTCAGAAAAATAATCACATCCATATGAGCATTTCCGTAAGCCCCGGAGCTGTCGTTTTGGTCAGAAAATGAAAATTCCAAAAGTTCCTCTTTTTCTGCTTGAAACTTTAGGTACACATCCGAAATGTATTACTGAGTTGACAGAAGTTGATTCTGGTGCATGGTTTTGAAACCGCGGTCAGAAAAATAATCACATCCATATGAGCATTTCCGTAAGCCCCGAGCTGTCGTTTTGGTCAGAAAATTAAAATTCCAAAAGTTCCTCTTTTTCTGCTTTAAACTTTAGGTACACATTCGAAATGTATTACTGAGTTGACAGAAGTTGATTCTGGTGCATGGTTTTGAAACCGCGGTCAGAAAAATAATCACATCCATATGAGCATTTCCGTAAGCCCCGGAGCTGTCGTTTTGGTCAGAAAATGAAAATTCCAAAAGTTCCTCTTTTTCTGCTTTAAACTTTAGGTACACATCCGAAATGTATTACTGAGTTGACAGAAGTTGATTCTGGTGCATGGTTTTGAAACCGCGGTCAGAAAAATAATCACATCCATATGAGCATTTCCGTAAGCCCCGGAGCTGTCGTTTTGGTCAGAAAATGAAAATTCCAAAAGTTCCTCTTTTTCTGCTTTAAACTTTAGGTACACATCCGAAATGTATTACTGAGTTGACAGAAGTTGATTCTGGTGCATGGTTTTGAAACCACGGTCAAAAAATAATCACATCCATATGAGCATTTCCGTAAGCCCCGAAGCTGTCGTTTTGGTCAGAAAATGAAAATTCCAAAAGTTCCTCTTTTTCTGCTTTAAACTTTAGGTACACATCCGAAATGTATTACTGAGATGACAGAAGTTGATTCTGGTGCATGGTTTTGAAACCCCGGTCAGAAAAATAATCACATCCATATGAGCATTTCCGTAAGCCCCGGAGCTGTCGTTTTGGTCAGAAAATGAAAATTCCAAAAGTTCCTCTTTTTCTGCTTTAAACTTTAGGTACACATCCGAAATGTATTACTGAGATGACAGAAGTTGATTCTGGTGCATGGTTTTGAAACCGCGGTCAGAAAAATAATCACATCCATATGAGCATTTCCGTAAGCCCCGGAGCTGTCGTTTTGGTCAGAAAATGAAAATTCCAAAAGTTCCTCTTTTTCTGCTTTAAACTTTAGGTACACATCCGAAATGTACTACTGAGATGACAGAAGTTGATTCTGGTGCATGGTTTTGAAACCGCAGTCAGAAAAATAATCACATCCATAAGAGCATTTCCGTAAGCCCCGGAGCTGTCGTTTTGGTCAGAAAATGAAAATTCCAAAAGTTCCTCTTTTTTTCTGCTTTAAACTTTAGGTACACATCCGAAATGTACTACTGATTTGACAGAAGTTGATTCTGGTACATGGTTTTGAAACCGCGGTCAGAAAAATAATCACATCCATATGAGCATTTCCGTAAGCCCCGGAGCTGTCGTTTTGGTCAGAAAATGAAAATTCCAAAAGTTCCTCTTTTTCTGCTTTAAACTTTAGGTACACATCCGAAATGTATTACTGAGTTGACAGAAGTTGATTCTGGTGCATGGTTTTGAAACCGCGGTCAGAAAAATAATCACATCCATATGAGCATTTCCGTAAGCCCCGAGCTGTCGTTTTGGTCAGAAAATGAAAATTCCAAAAGTTCCTCTTTTTCTGCTTTAAACTTTAGGTACACGTCCGAAATGTAATACTGAGTTGACAGAAGTTGATTCTGGTACATGGTTTTGAAACCGCGGTCAGAAAAATAATCACATCCATATGAGCATTTCCGTAAGCCCCGGAGCTGTCGTTTTGGTCAGAAAATGAAAATTCCAAAAGTTGCTCTTTTTCTGCTTTAAACTTTAGGTACACATCCGAAATGTATTACTGAGTTGACAGAAGTTGATTCTGGTGCATGGTTTTGAAACCGCGGTCAGAAAAATAATCACATCCATATGAGCATTTCCGTAAGCCCCGGAGCTGTCGTTTTGGTCAGAAAATAAAAATTCCAAAAGTTGCTCTTTTTCTGCTTTAAACTTTAGGTACACATCCGAAATGTATTACTGAGTTGACAGAAGTTGATTCTGGTGCATGGTTTTGAAACCACGGTCAGAAAAATAATCACATCCATATGAGCATTTCCGTAAGCCCCGGAGCTGTCGTTTTGGTCAGAAAATGAAAATTCCAAAAGTTCCTCTTTTTATGCTTTAAACTTTAGGTACACATCCGAAATGTATTACTGAGATGACAGAAGTTGATTCTGGTGCATGGTTTTGAAACCCCGGTCAGAAAAATAATCACATCCATATGAGCATTTCCGTAAGCCCCGGAGCTGTCGTTTTGGTCAGAAAATGAAAATTCCAAAAGTTCCTCTTTTTCTGCTTTAAACTTTAGGTACACATCCGAAATGTATTACTGAGATGACAGAAGTTGATTCTGGTGCATGGTTTTGAAACCCCGGTCAGAAAAATAATCACATCCATATGAGCATTTCCGTAAGCCCCGGAGCTGTCGTTTTGGTCAGAAAATGAAAATTCCAAAAGTTCCTCTTTTTCTGCTTTAAACTTTAGGTACACATCCGAAATGTATTACTGAGATGACAGAAGTTGATTCTGGTGCATGGTTTTGAAACCGCGGTCAGAAAAATAATCACATCCATATGAGCATTTCCGTAAGCCCCGGAGCTGTCGTTTTGGTCAGAAAATGAAAATTCCAAAAGTTCCTCTTTTTCTGCTTTAAACTTTAGGTACACATCCGAAATGTATTACTGAGATGACAGAAGTTGATTCTGGTGCATGGTTTTGAAACCGCAGTCAGAAAAATAATCACATCCATAAGAGCATTTCCGTAAGCCCCGGAGCTGTCGTTTTGGTCAGAAAATGAAAATTCCAAATGTTCCTCTTTTTCTGCTTTAAACTTTAGGTACACATCCGAAATGTACTACTGATTTGACAGAAGTTGATTCTGGTACATGGTTTTGAAACCGCGGTCAGAAAAATAATCACATCCATATGAGCATTTCCGTAAGCCCCGAGCTGTCGTTTTGGTCAGAAAATGAAAATTCCAAAAGTTCCTCTTTTTCTGCTTTAAACTTTAGGTACACGTCCGAAATGTAATACTGAGTTGACAGAAGTTGATTCTGGTACATGGTTTTGAAACCGCGGTCAGAAAAATAATCACATCCATATGAGCATTTCCGTAAGCCCCGAGCTGTCGTTTTGGTCAGAAAATGAAAATTCCAAAAGTTGCTCTTTTTCTGCTTTAAACTTTAGGTACACATTCGAAATGTATTACTGAGTTGACAGAAGTTGATTCTGGTGCATGGTTTTGAAACCGCGGTCAGAAAAATAATCACATCCATATGAGCATTTCCGTAAGCCCCGGAGCTGTCGTTTTGGTCAGAAAATGAAAATTCCAAAAGTTCCTCTTTTTCTGCTTTAAACTTTAGGTACACATCCGAAATGTATTACTGAGTTGACAGAAGTTGATTCTGGTGCATGGTTTTGAAACCGCGGTCAGAAAAATAATCACATCCATATGAGCATTTCCGTAAGCCCCGGAGCTGTCGTTTTGGTCAGAAAATGAAAATTCCAAAAGTTCCTCTTTTTCTGCTTTAAACTTTAGGTACACATCCGAAATGTATTACTGAGTTGACAGAAGTTGATTCTGGTGCATGGTTTTGAAACCCCGGTCAGAAAAATAATCACATCCATATGAGCATTTCCGTAAGCCCCGAAGCTGTCGTTTTGGTCAGAAAATGAAAATTCCAAAAGTTCCTCTTTTTCTGCTTTAAACTTTAGGTACACATCCGAAATGTATTACTGAGATGACAGAAGTTGATTCTGGTGCATGGTTTTGAAACCCCGGTCAGAAAAATTATCACATCCATATGAGCATTTCCGTAAGCCCCGGAGCTGTCGTTTTGGTCAGAAAATGAAAATTCCAAAAGTTCCTCTTTTTCTGCTTTAAACTTTAGGTACACATCCGAAATGTATTACTGAGATGACAGAAGTTGATTCTGGTGCATGGTTTTGAAACCGCGGTCAGAAAAATAATCACATCCATATGAGCATTTCCGTAAGCCCCGGAGCTGTCGTTTTGGTCAGAAAATGAAAATTCCAAAAGTTCCTCTTTTTCTGCTTTAAACTTTAGGTACACATCCGAAATGTATTACTGAGATGACAGAAGTTGATTCTGGTGCATGGTTTTGAAACCGCAGTCAGAAAAATAATCACATCCATAAGAGCATTTCCGTAAGCCCCGGAGCTGTCGTTTTGGTCAGAAAATGAAAATTCCAAATGTTCCTCTTTTTCTGCTTTAAACTTTAGGTACACATCCGAAATGTATTACTGAGATGACAGAAGTTGATTCTGGTGCATGGTTTTGAAACCGCAGTCAGAAAAATAATCACATCCATAAGAGCATTTCCGTAAGCCCCGGAGCTGTCGTTTTGGTCAGAAAATGAAAATTCCAAAAGTTCCTCTTTTTCTGCTTTAAACTTTAGGTACACATCCGAAATGTATTACTGAGATGACAGAAGTTGATTCTGGTGCATGGTTTTGAAACCCCGGTCAGAAAAATTATCACATCCATATGAGCATTTCCGTAAGCCCCGGAGCTGTCGTTTTGGTCAGAAAATGAAAATTCCAAAAGTTCCTCTTTTTCTGCTTTAAACTTTAGGTACACATCCGAAATGTATTACTGAGATGACAGAAGTTGATTCTGGTGCATGGTTTTGAAACCGCGGTCAGAAAAATAATCACATCCATATGAGCATTTCCGTAAGCCCCGGAGCTGTCGTTTTGGTCAGAAAATGAAAATTCCAAAAGTTCCTCTTTTTCTGCTTTAAACTTTAGGTACACATCCGAAATGTATTACTGAGATGACAGAAGTTGATTCTGGTGCATGGTTTTGAAACCGCAGTCAGAAAAATAATCACATCCATAAGAGCATTTCCGTAAGCCCCGGAGCTGTCGTTTTGGTCAGAAAATGAAAATTCCAAATGTTCCTCTTTTTCTGCTTTAAACTTTAGGTACACATCCGAAATGTATTACTGAGATGACAGAAGTTGATTCTGGTGCATGGTTTTGAAACCGCAGTCAGAAAAATAATCACATCCATAAGAGCATTTCCGTAAGCCCCGGAGCTGTCGTTTTGGTCAGAAAATGAAAATTCCAAAAGTTCCTCTTTTTCTGCTTTAAACTTTAGGTACACATCCGAAATGTATTACTGAGATGACAGAAGTTGATTCTGGTGCATGGTTTTGAAACCCCGGTCAGAAAAATTATCACATCCATATGAGCATTTCCGTAAGCCCCGGAGCTGTCGTTTTGGTCAGAAAATGAAAATTCCAAAAGTTCCTCTTTTTCTGCTTTAAACTTTAGGTACACATCCGAAATGTATTACTGAGATGACAGAAGTTGATTCTGGTGCATGGTTTTGAAACCGCGGTCAGAAAAATAATCACATCCATATGAGCATTTCCGTAAGCCCCGGAGCTGTCGTTTTGGTCAGAAAATGAAAATTCCAAAAGTTCCTCTTTTTCTGCTTTAAACTTTAGGTACACATCCGAAATGTATTACTGAGATGACAGAAGTTGATTCTGGTGCATGGTTTTGAAACCGCAGTCAGAAAAATAATCACATCCATAAGAGCATTTCCGTAAGCCCCGGAGCTGTCGTTTTGGTCAGAAAATGAAAATTCCAAATGTTCCTCTTTTTTTCTGCTTTAAACTTTAGGTACACATCCGAAATGTACTACTGATTTGACAGAAGTTGATTCTGGTACATGGTTTTGAAACCGCGGTCAGAAAAATAATCACATCCATATGAGCATTTCCGTAAGCCCCGGAGCTGTCGTTTTGGTCAGAAAATGAAAATTCCAAAAGTTCCTCTTTTTCTGCTTTAAACTTTAGGTACACATCCGAAATGTATTACTGAGTTGACAGAAGTTGATTCTGGTGCATGGTTTTGAAACCGCGGTCAGAAAAATAATCACATCCATATGAGCATTTCCGTAAGCCCCGGAGCTGTCGTTTTGGTCAGAAAATGAAAATTCCAAAAGTTCCTCTTTTTCTGCTTTAAACTTTAGGTACACATCCGAAATGTATTACTGAGTTGACAGAAGTTGATTCTGGTGCATGGTTTTGAAACCGCGGTCAGAAAAATAATCACATCCATATGAGTATTTCCGTAAGCCCCGGAGCTGTCGTTTTGGTCAGAAAATGAAAATTCCAAAAGTTCCTCTTTTTCTGCTTTAAACTTTAGGTACACATCCGAAATGTATTACTGAGTTGACAGAAGTTGATTCTGGTGCATGGTTTTGAAACCACGGTCAGAAAAATAATCACATCCATATGAGCATTTCCGTAAGCCCCGAAGCTGTCGTTTTGGTCAGAAAATGAAAATTCCAAAAGTTCCTCTTTTTCTGCTTTAAACTTTAGGTACACATCCGAAATGTATTACTGAGATGACAGAAGTTGATTCTGGTGCATGGTTTTGAAACCCCGGTCAGAAAAATAATCACATCCATATGAGCATTTCCGTAAGCCCCGAAGCTGTCGTTTTGGTCAGAAAATGAAAATTCCAAAAGTTCCTCTTTTTCTGCTTTAAACTTTAGGTACACATCCGAAATGTATTACTGAGATGACAGAAGTTGATTCTGGTGCATGGTTTTGAAACCGCGGTCAGAAAAATAATCACATCCATATGAGCATTTCCGTAAGCCCCGGAGCTGTCGTTTTGGTCAGAAAATGAAAATTCCAAAAGTTCCTCTTTTTCTGCTTTAAACTTTAGGTACACATCCGAAATGTATTACTGAGATGACAGAAGTTGATTCTGGTGCATGGTTTTGAAACCGCAGTCAGAAAAATAATCACATCTATAAGAGCATTTCCGTAAGCCCCGGAGCTGTCGTTTTGGTCAGAAAATGAAAATTCCAAATGTTCCTCTCTTTCTGCTTTAAACTTTAGGTACACATCCGAAATGTATTACTGAGTTGACAGAAGTTGATTCTGGTGCATGGTTTTGAAACCGCGGTCAGAAAAATAATCACATCCATATGAGCATTTTCGTAAGCCCCAGAGCTGTCGTTTTGGTCAGAAAATGAAAAATTCCAAAAGTTCCTCTTTTTCTGCTTTAAACTTTAGGTACACATCCGAAATGTATTACTGAGTTGACAGAAGTTGATTCTGGTGCATGGTTTTGAAACCGCGGTCAGAAAAATAATCACATCCATATGAGCATTTCCATAAGCCCCGGAGCTGTCGTTTTGGTCAGAAAATGAAAATTCCAAAAGTTCCTCTTTTTCTGCTTTAAACTTTAGGTACACATCCGAAATGTATTACTGAGATGACAGAAGTTGATTCTGGTGCATGGTTTTGAAACCGCGGTCAGAAAAATAATCACATCCATATGAGCATTTCCGTAAGCCCCGGAGCTGTCGTTTTGGTCAGAAAATGAAAATTCCAAAAGTTCCTCTTTTTCTGCTTTAAACTTTAGGTACACATCCGAAATGTATTACTGAGATGACAGAAGTTGATTCTGGTGCATGGTTTTGAAACCGCGGTCAGAAAAATAATCACATCCATATGAGCATTTCCGTAAGCCCCGGAGCTGTCGTTTTGGTCAGAAAATGAAAATTCCCAAAGTTCCTCTTTTTCTGCTTTAAACTTTAGGTACACATCCGAAATGTATTACTGAGTTGACAGAAGTTGATTCTGGTGCATGGTTTTGAAACCGCGGTCAGAAAAATAATCACATCCATATGAGCATTTCCGTAAGCCCCGGAGCTGTCGTTTTGGTCAGAAAATGAAAATTCCCAAAGTTCCTCTTTTTCTGCTTTAAACTTTAGGTACACATCCGAAATGTATTACTGAGTTGACAGAAGTTGATTCTGGTGCATGGTTTTGAAACCGCGGTCAGAAAAATAATCACATCCATATGAGCATTTTCGTAAGCCCCGGAGCTGTCGTTTTGGTCAGAAAATGAAAAATTCCAAAAGTTCCTCTTTTTCTGCTTTAAACTTTAGGTACACATCCGAAATGTATTACTGAGTTGACAGAAGTTGATTCTGGTGCATGGTTTTGAAACCGCGGTCAGAAAGATAATCACATCCATATGAGCATTTCCATAAGCCCCGGAGCTGTCGTTTTGGTCAGAAAATGAAAATTCCAAAAGTTCCTCTTTTTCTGCTTTAAACTTTAGGTACACATCCGAAATGTATTACTGAGATGACAGAAGTTGATTCTGGTGCATGGTTTTGAAACCGCGGTCAGAAAAATAATCACATCCATATGAGCATTTCCGTAAGCCCCGGAGCTGTCGTTTTGGTCAGAAAATGAAAATTCCCAAAGTTCCTCTTTTTCTGCTTTAAACTTTAGGTACACATCCGAAATGTATTACTGAGTTGAAAGAAGTTGATTCTGGTGCATGGTTTTGAAACCGCGGTCAGAAAAATAATCACATCCATATAAGCATTTCCGTAAGCCCCGGAGCTGTCGTTTTGGTCAGAAAATGAAAATTCCCAAAGTTCCTCTTTTTCTGCTTTAAACTTTAGGTACACATCCGAAATGTATTACTGAGTTGACAGAAGTTGATTCTGGTGCATGGTTTTGAAACCGCGGTCAGAAAAATAATCACATCCATATGAGCATTTTCGTAAGCCCCGGAGCTGTCGTTTTGGTCAGAAAATGAAAAATTCCAAAAGTTCCTCTTTTTCTGCTTTAAACTTTAGGTACACATCCGAAATGTATTACTGAGTTGACAGAAGTTGATTCTGGTGCATGGTTTTGAAACCGCGGTCAGAAAGATAATCACATCCATATGAGCATTTCCATAAGCCCCGGAGCTGTCGTTTTGGTCAGAAAATGAAAATTCCAAAAGTTCCTCTTTTTCTGCTTTAAACTTTAGGTACACATCCGAAATGTATTACTGAGATGACAGAAGTTGATTCTGGTGCATGGTTTTGAAACCGCGGTCAGAAAAATAATCACATCCATATGAGCATTTCCGTAAGCCCCGGAGCTGTCGTTTTGGTCAGAAAATGAAAATTCCAAAAGTTCCTCTTTTTCTGCTTTAAACTTTAGGTACACATCCGAAATGTACTACTGATTTGACAGAAGTTGATTCTGGTGCATGGTTTTGAAACCGCGGTCAGAAAAATAATCACATCCATATGAGCATTTCCGTAAGCCCCGGAGCTGTCGTTTTGGTCAGAAAATGAAAATTCCAAAAGTTCCTCTTTTTCTGCTTTAAACTTTAGGTACACATCCGAAATGTATTACTGAGTTGACAGAAGTTGATTCTGGTGCATGGTTTTGAAACCGCGGTCAGAAAAATAATCACATCCATATGAGCATTTCCGTAAGCCCCGGAGCTGTCGTTTTGGTCAGAAAATGAAAATTCCAAAAGTTCCTCTTTTTCTGCTTTAAACTTTAGGTACACATCCGAAATGTATTACTGAGTTGACAGAAGTTGATTCTGGTGCATGGTTTTGAAACCGCGGTCAGAAAAATAATCACATCCATATGAGCATTTCCGTAAGCCCCGGAGCTGTCGTTTTGGTCAGAAAATGAAAATTCCAAAAGTTCCTCTTTTTCTGCTTTAAACTTTAGGTACACATCCGAAATGTATTACTGAGTTGACAGAAGTTGATTCTGGTGCATGGTTTTGAAACCACGGTCAGAAAAATAATCACATCCATATGAGCATTTCCGTAAGCCCCGAAGCTGTCGTTTTGGTCAGAAAATGAAAATTCCAAAAGTTCCTCTTTTTCTGCTTTAAACTTTAGGTACACATCCGAAATGTATTACTGAGATGACAGAAGTTGATTCTGGTGCATGGTTTTGAAACCCCGGTCAGAAAAATAATCACATCCATATGAGCATTTCCGTAAGCCCCGGAGCTGTCGTTTTGGTCAGAAAATGAAAATTCCAAAAGTTCCTCTTTTTCTGCTTTAAACTTTAGGTACACATCCGAAATGTATTACTGAGATGACAGAAGTTGATTCTGGTGCATGGTTTTGAAACCGCGGTCAGAAAAATAATCACATCCATATGAGCATTTCCGTAAGCCCCGGAGCTGTCGTTTTGGTCAGAAAATGAAAATTCCAAAAGTTCCTCTTTTTCTGCTTTAAACTTTAGGTACACATCCGAAATGTATTACTGAGATGACAGAAGTTGATTCTGGTGCATGGTTTTGAAACCGCGGTCAGAAAAATAATCACATCCATATGAGCATTTCCGTAAGCCCCGGAGCTGTCGTTTTGGTCAGAAAATGAAAATTCCAAAAGTTCCTCTTTTTCTGCTTTAAACTTTAGGTACACATCCGAAATGTATTACTGAGATGACAGAAGTTGATTCTGGTGCATGGTTTTGAAACCGCAGTCAGAAAAATAATCACATCCATATGAGCATTTCCGTAAGCCCCGGAGCTGTCGTTTTGGTCAGAAAATGAAAATTCCAAAAGTTCCTCTTTTTCTGCTTTAAACTTTAGGTACACATCCGAAATGTACTACTGATTTGACAGAAGTTGATTCTGGTACATGGTTTTGAAACCGCGGTCAGAAAAATAATCACATCCATATGAGCATTTCCGTAAGCCCCGGAGCTGTCGTTTTGGTCAGAAAATGAAAATTCCAAAAGTTCCTCTTTTTCTGCTTTAAACTTTAGGTACACATCCGAAATGTATTACTGAGTTGACAGAAGTTGATTCTGGTGCATGGTTTTGAAACCGCGGTCAGAAAAATAATCACATCCATATGAGCATTTCCGTAAGCCCCGGAGCTGTCGTTTTGGTCAGAAAATGAAAATTCCCAAAGTTCCTCTCTTTCTGCTTTAAACTTTAGGTACACATCCGAAATGTATTACTGAGTTGACAGAAGTTGATTCTGGTGCATGGTTTTGAAACCGCGGTCAGAAAAATAATCACATCCATATGAGCATTTTCGTAAGCCCCGGAGCTGTCGTTTTGGTCAGAAAATGAAAAATTCCAAAAGTTCCTCTTTTTCTGCTTTAAACTTTAGGTACACATCCGAAATGTATTACTGAGTTGACAGAAGTTGATTCTGGTGCATGGTTTTGAAACCGCAGTCAGAAAAATAATCACATCCATATGAGCATTTCCATAAGCCCCGGAGCTGTCGTTTTGGTCAGAAAATGAAAATTCCAAAAGTTCCTCTTTTTCTGCTTTAAACTTTAGGTACACATCCGAAATGTATTACTGAGATGACAGAAGTTGATTCTGGTGCATGGTTTTGAAACCGCGGTCAGAAAAATAATCACATCCATATGAGCATTTCCGTAAGCCCCGGAGCTGTCGTTTTGGTCAGAAAATGAAAATTCCAAAAGTTCCTCTTTTTCTGCTTTAAACTTTAGGTACACATCCGAAATGTATTACTGAGATGACAGAAGTTGATTCTGGTGCATGGTTTTGAAACCGCGGTCAGAAAAATAATCACATCCATATGAGCATTTCCGTAAGCCCCGGAGCTGTCGTTTTGGTCAGAAAATGAAAATTCCCAAAGTTCCTCTTTTTCTGCTTTAAACTTTAGGTACACATCCGAAATGTATTACTGAGTTGACAGAAGTTGATTCTGGTGCATGGTTTTGAAACCGCGGTCAGAAAAATAATCACATCCATATGAGCATTTTCGTAAGCCCCGGAGCTGTCGTTTTGGTCAGAAAATGAAAATTCCCAAAGTTCCTCTTTTTCTGCTTTAAACTTTAGGTACACATCCGAAATGTATTACTGAGTTGACAGAAGTTGATTCTGGTGCATGGTTTTGAAACCGCGGTCAGAAAAATAATCACATCCATATGAGCATTTTCGTAAGCCCCGGAGCTGTCGTTTTGGTCAGAAAATGAAAAATTCCAAAAGTTCCTCTTTTTCTGCTTTAAACTTTAGGTACACATCCGAAATGTATTACTGAGTTGACAGAAGTTGATTCTGGTGCATGGTTTTGAAACCGCGGTCAGAAAGATAATCACATCCATATGAGCATTTCCGTAAGCCCCGGAGCTGTCGTTTTGGTCAGAAAATGAAAATTCCAAAAGTTCCTCTTTTTCTGCTTTAAACTTTAGGTACACATCCGAAATGTATTACTGAGATGACAGAAGTTGATTCTGGTGCATGGTTTTGAAACCGCAGTCAGAAAAATAATCACATCCATAAGAGCATTTCCGTAAGCCCCGGAGCTGTCGTTTTGGTCAGAAAATGAAAATTCCAAATGTTCCTCTTTTTCTGCTTTAAACTTTAGGTACACATCCGAAATGTATTACTGAGATGACAGAAGTTGATTCTGGTGCATGGTTTTGAAACCGCAGTCAGAAAAATAATCACATCCATAAGAGCATTTCCGTAAGCCCCGGAGCTGTCGTTTTGGTCAGAAAATGAAAATTCCAAAAGTTCCTCTTTTTCTGCTTTAAACTTTAGGTACACATCCGAAATGTATTACTGAGATGACAGAAGTTGATTCTGGTGCATGGTTTTGAAACCCCGGTCAGAAAAATTATCACATCCATATGAGCATTTCCGTAAGCCCCGGAGCTGTCGTTTTGGTCAGAAAATGAAAATTCCAAAAGTTCCTCTTTTTCTGCTTTAAACTTTAGGTACACATCCGAAATGTATTACTGAGATGACAGAAGTTGATTCTGGTGCATGGTTTTGAAACCGCGGTCAGAAAAATAATCACATCCATATGAGCATTTCCGTAAGCCCCGGAGCTGTCGTTTTGGTCAGAAAATGAAAATTCCAAAAGTTCCTCTTTTTCTGCTTTAAACTTTAGGTACACATCCGAAATGTATTACTGAGATGACAGAAGTTGATTCTGGTGCATGGTTTTGAAACCGCAGTCAGAAAAATAATCACATCCATAAGAGCATTTCCGTAAGCCCCGGAGCTGTCGTTTTGGTCAGAAAATGAAAATTCCCAAAGTTCCTCTTTTTCTGCTTTAAACTTTAGGTACACATCCGAAATGTACTACTGATTTGACAGAAGTTGATTCTGGTACATGGTTTTGAAACCGCGGTCAGAAAAATAATCACATCCATATGAGCATTTCCGTAAGCCCCGGAGCTGTCGTTTTGGTCAGAAAATGAAAATTCTAAAAGTTCCTCTTTTTCTGCTTTAAACTTTAGGTACACATCCGAAATGTATTACTGAGATGACAGAAGTTGATTCTGGTGCATGGTTTTGAAACCGCGGTCAGAAAAATAATCACATCCATATGAGCATTTCCGTAAGCCCCGGAGCTGTCGTTTTGGTCAGAAAATGAAAATTCCAAAAGTTCCTCTTTTTCTGCTTTAAACTTTAGGTACACATCCGAAATGTATTACTGAGTTGACAGAAGTTGATTCTGGTGCATGGTTTTGAAACTGCGGTCAGAAAAATAATCACATCCATATGAGCATTTCCGTAAGCCCCGGAGCTGTCGTTTTGGTCAGAAAATGAAAATTCCCAAAGTTCCTCTTTTTCTGCTTTAAACTTTAGGTACACATCCGAAATGTATTACTGAGTTGACAGAAGTTGATTCTGGTGCATGGTTTTGAAACCGCGGTCAGAAAAATAATCACATCCATATGAGCATTTTCGTAAGCCCCGGAGCTGTCGTTTTGGTCAGAAAATGAAAAATTCCAAAAGTTCCTCTTTTTCTGCTTTAAACTTTAGGTACACATCCGAAATGTATTACTGAGTTGACAGAAGTTGATTCTGGTGCATGGTTTTGAAACCACGGTCAGAAAAATAATCACATCCATATGAGCATTTCCGTAAGCCCCGAAGCTGTCGTTTTGGTCAGAAAATGAAAATTCCAAAAGTTCCTCTTTTTCTGCTTTAAACTTTAGGTACACATCCGAAATGTATTACTGAGATGACAGAAGTTGATTCTGGTGCATGGTTTTGAAACCGCGGTCAGAAAAATAATCACATCCATATGAGCATTTCCGTAAGCCCCGGAGCTGTCGTTTTGGTCAGAAAATGAAAATTCCAAAAGTTCCTCTTTTTCTGCTTTAAACTTTAGGTACACATCCGAAATGTATTACTGAGATGACAGAAGTTGATTCTGGTGCATGGTTTTGAAACCGCGGTCAGAAAAATAATCACATCCATATGAGCATTTCCGTAAGCCCCGGAGCTGTCGTTTTGGTCAGAAAATGAAAATTCCAAAAGTTCCTCTTTTTCTGCTTTAAACTTTAGGTACACATCCGAAATGTATTACTGAGATGACAGAAGTTGATTCTGGTGCATGGTTTTGAAACCGCGGTCAGAAAAATAATCACATCCATATGAGCATTTCCGTAAGCCCCGGAGCTGTCGTTTTGGTCAGAAAATGAAAATTCCAAAAGTTCCTCTTTTTCTGCTTTAAACTTTAGGTACACATCCGAAATGTATTACTGAGATGACAGAAGTTGATTCTGGTGCATGGTTTTGAAACCGCGGTCAGAAAAATAATCACATCCATAAGTGCATTTCCGTAAGCCCCGGAGCTGTCGTTTTGGTCAGAAAATGAAAATTCCAAACGTTCCTCTTTTTCTGCTTTAAACTTTAGGTACACATCCGAAATGTATTACTGAGTTGACAGAAGTTGATTCTGGTGCATGGTTTTGAAACCGCGGTCAGAAAAATAATCACATCCATAAGTGCATTTCCGTAAGCCCCGGAGCTGTCGTTTTGGTCAGAAAATGAAAATTCCAAACGTTCCTCTTTTTCTGCTTTAAACTTTAGGTACACATCCGAAATGTATTACTGAGTTGACAGAAGTTGATTCTGGTGCATGGTTTTGAAACCGCGGTCAGAAAAATAATCACATCCATATGAGCATTTCCGTAAGCCCCGGAGCTGTCGTTTTGTCAGAAAATGAAAATTCCAAACGTTCCTCTATTTCTGCTTTAAACTTTAGGTACACATCCGAAATGTACTACTGAGTTGACAGAAGTTGATTCTGGTGCATGGTTTTGAAACCGCGGTCAGAAAAATAATCACATCCATATGAGCATTTCCGTAAGCCCCGGAGCTGTCGTTTTGGTCAGAAAATGAAAATTCCAAAAGTTCCTCTTTTTCTGCTTTAAACTTTAGGTACACATCTGAAATGTATTACTGAGTTGACAGAAGTTGATTCTGGTGCATGGTTTTGAAACCGCGGTCAGAAAACTAATCACATCCATATGAGCATTTTCGTAAGCCCCGGAGCTGTCATTTTGGTCAGAAAATGAAAATTTCAAAAGTTCCTCTTTTTCTGCTTTAAACTTTAGGTACACATCTGAAATGTATTACTGAGTTGACAGAAGTTGATTCTGGTGCATGGTTTTGAAACCGCGGTCAGAAAAATAATCACATCCATATGAGCATTTCCGTTAAACCCCGGAGATGTAGGACTATTCACTTACCACAGAGATGTAGGACTGTGCACTTACCACAGAGACGTGGGACTGTGTGTGCTTACCACAGAGATGTGGGACTGTGCTCTTGCCACAGAGATGTGGGACTGTGCTCTTGCCACAGAGATGTGGGACTGTGCTCTTGCCACAGAGATGTGGGACTGTGCTCTTGTCACAGAGATGTGGGACTGTGCTCTTGCCACAGAGATGTGGGACTGTGCTCTTGCCACAGAGATGTGGGACTGTGCTCTTACCACAGAGACGTGGGACTGTGTGCGCTTACCACAGAGATGTGGGACTGTGCTCTTGCCACAGAGATGTGGGACTGTGCTCTTGCCACAGAGATGTGGGACTGTGCTCTTGCCACAGAGATGTGGGACTGTGCTCTTGCCACAGAGATGTGGGACTGTGCTCTTACCACAGAGATGTTGGACTGCGCTCTTACCACAGAGATGTGGAACTGTGTACTTACCACAGAGATGTGGGACTGTGCTCTTAACACAGAGATGTGGGACTGTGCCCTTACCACAGAGACGTGGGACTGTGCCCTTACCACAGAGACGTGGGACTGTGCCCTTACCACAGAGACGTGGGAGTGTGCCCATACCAAAGAGATGTGGGAGTGTGCCCTTACCACAGAGTTGTGGGAGTGTGCCCTTACCACAGTTATGTGGGAGTGTGCCCTTACCACAGATATGTGGGAGTGTGCCCTTACCACAGAGATGTGGGAGTGTGCCCTTGCCACAGAGATGTGGGAGTGTGCCCTTACCACAGAGACGTGGGACTGTGCCCTTACCACAGAGACGTGGGAGTGTGCCCATACCAAAGAGATGTGGGAGTGTGCCCTTACCACAGAGTTGTGGGAGTGTGCCCTTACCACAGTTATGTGGGAGTGTGCCCTTACCACAGATATGTGGGAGTGTGCCCTTACCACAGAGATGTGGGAGTGTGCCCTTGCCACAGAGATGTGGGAGTGTGCCCTTACCACAGAGATGTGGGAGTGTGCCCTTACCACAGAGATGTGGGAGTGTGCCCTTACCACAGAGATGTGGGACTGTGCCCTTACCACAGAGATGTAGGACTGTGTGCCCTTACCACAGAGATGTGGGACTGTGCCCTTACCACAGAGATGTGGGACTGTGCCCTTACCACAGAGATGTGGGACTGTGCCCTTACCACAGAGATATAGGACTGTGTGCCCACCACAGAAATGTGGGACTGTGCACTTACCACAGAGATGTAGGACTGTGCGCCCACCACAGAGATGTGGGACTGTGCGCCCACCACAGAGATGTGGGACTGTGCACTTACCACAGAGATGTAGGATTGTGCGCCCACCACAGAGATGTAGGACTGTGCGCCCACCACAGAGATGTAGGACTGTGCACCCACCACAGAGATGTGGGACTTTGCGCCCACCACAGAGATTTAGGACTGTGATAACTAAATACTAATCTATGCAAAAGTGCAAGTGGCAGAGTGAAAATGAGGAAGTGAAACGCGTCAGTTTATCACCACCTCAAACCGGTTATATTCCTCTGCATCACCCAACTCCACAACAGCAAGTGTCATGCCAGTGCTGCTATTGTTGGTCGTGTGCTGTAAGTATTAAGACTTGTGTCTTTGGTCTGTATTTTTTATGTTTTTGAGGCGTGTAAGGCTGCATGACCCATGGAGTTGCAAGGGCTGACCTCCTCCCTAACCATCTTACCATTACAATGATGTGTACCTGGCTTGCCTTATCTGCACCCTACTGCACCCATTAGAACAATGTGTACCCAGCTGGCTGCTACAGATCCTGGCCTCATCTCTACCCTACTTCCCATTAGAACGATGTGTATTGGCCTGGGACAGCTGTACACACAGCACCTCCCTATTGGCAGCCCTGACTGTGCGCCCACCACAGAGATGTAGGACTGTGCACTTACCACAGAGATGTGGGACTGTGCACTTACCACAGAGATGTGGGACTGTTCGCTTACCACTGAGATGTGGGACTGTTCGCTTACCACTGAGATGTGGGACTGTGCACTTACCACAGAGATGTAGGACTGTGCACTTAGCACAGAGATGAGGGACTGTTCGCTTACCACTGAGATGTGGGACTGTGCGCTTACCACAGAGATGTGGGACTGTGCTCTTGCCACAGAGATGTGGGACTGTGCTCTTACCACAGAGATGTGGTACTGTGCACTTGCGCAGGGCCGGCGCCCCCACTAGGCAAATCTAGGCATTTGCCTAGGGCACCAGCCACTGGAGGGCGGCATTTCGCCCCCCCCCCCCTGTGCCGCGGGGGTACCTGTCCTGCGGCTGTGTATATAAAGCTTGCGGCGGCAGCGGGGGGTCCCTGCAGTCAATAAGAAATAGAGCGCTATCCGCCTGGCTATGCGGAAGCGCTTCTGTTGTGGAAACACTGGCCGCACGCTGATTGGCTGAGATTCAGCCAATCATCGTGCGCCGTGCGGCCAGTGTTTTCACAACAGAAGCGCTTCCGCGTAGCCAGGCGGATAGCGCTCGTTATTTCTTGACTGCAGGGACCCCCGTTGCCGCCGCTGCAAGCTTTATATACACAGCCGCAGGACAGGTACACCCCCCCGGCGCCCCCACCCCGACTCGCCTGGGGCGCTCTGGTGCCTTGCACCGGCCCTGCACTTACGACAGAGATGTGGGACTGTGCACTTACCACAGAGATGTGGGACTGTGCTCTTGCCACAGAGATGTGGGACTATGCCCTTTACCACAGAGATGTGGGACTGTTCCCTTACCACAGAGACGTGGGACTGTTCCCTTACCACAGAGACGTGGGACTGTTCCCTTACCACAGAGACGTGGGACTGTTCCCTTACCACAGAGACGTGGGACTGTTCCCTTACCACAGAGACGTGGGACTGTTCCCTTACCACAGAGACGTGGGACTGTTCCCTTACCACAGAGACGTGGGACTCTTCCCTTACCACAGAGATGTGGGATGGTGCCCTTACCACAGAGATGTGGGAGTGTGCCCTTACCACAGAGATGTGGGACTGTGCACTTACCACAGAGATGTGGGACTGTGCCCGTACTACAGAGATGTAGGACATTGCCCTTACTACAGAGATGTGGGAGTGTGTACTTACCACAGAGATGTGGGACTGTGCCCTTACCACAGAGATGTAGGACTGTGCCCTTACCACAGAGACATGGGACTGTACGCTTACCACAGAGACGTGGGACTGTGCCCTTACCACAGAGACGTGGGACTGTGTCCTTACCACAGAGACGTGGGAGTGTGCCCTTGCCACAGAGACGTGGGAGTGTGCCCTTACCACAGAGACGTGGGACTGTGTCCTTACCACAGAGACGTGGGACTGTGTCCTTACCACAGAGACGTGGGACTGTGTCCTTACCACAGAGACGTGGGACTGTGTCCTTACCACAGAGACGTGGGACTGTGCCCTTACCACAGAGACGTGGGACTGTGCCCTTACTACAGAGACGTGGGAGTGTGCACTTACCACAGAGACGTGGGACTGTGCGCCCACCACAGAGATGTAGGCCTGTGCGCCCACCACAGAGCTGTAGGACTGTGCGCCCACCACAGAGCTGTAGGACTGTGCGCCCACCACAGAGCTGTAGGACTGTGCGCCCACCACAGAGCTGTAGGACTGTGCGCCCACCACAGAGCTGTAGGACTGTGCGCCCACCACAGAGCTGTAGGACTGTGCGCCCACCACAGAGATGTAGGACTGTGCGCTCACCACAGAGATGTAGGACTGTGCGCCCACCACAGAGATGTAGGCCTGTGCGCCCACCACAGAGATGTAGGACTGTGCGCCCACCACAGAGATGTAGTACTGTGCGCCCACCACAGAGATGTAGGACTGTACGCCCACAACAGAGAGGTAGGACTGTGCGCCCACCACAGAGATGTGGTACTTTGCGCCCACCTCAGAGATTTAGGACTGTGATAACTAAAGGTACTTATGTATTATCACGGCTCCCGATTTTTCCATTGGGTCGGAAAAATCTACTTATCCTCATTACCCTATGCATATGCCCAGCGTTTCATGGGTGTTCCCATGCAAACGCGGGGCGTATGCATGGTAATGAGGCCGTGACGCGTGGGTACGGGGCGGGCATCTGACATCGCCGGATGTCAGCTGCCTGCCCCCATACAAGATTTCACACGGACAAGTGTCCGTGTGGTCTTGTGTTGCGGGACCTGGTGGAGCGTGCGGCCCTGCATTCGATGTTCGGCGACCATCGAATGCAGGGGCTGCTCCCACCATGGAGGAGGCGTATCACCGTCCAATTTCATGCGGATCGCCACATATCCGCGTACGGACGGCCGTGGCGATCCGTATGGAAGGCGGGGATTCGCCTGGTGCGTTGGAGCCGCATATGCGGCTCCGGCCGCACCAACCAGAATAAGGGCCCTTGTCCCGTCCCATCTTCCCGTTAGAATGATGCGTACCCGGCTCACCGCTGCAGATCCTGGCCTCCTCCCTACTCTTCTTCCCATTAGAACTATGAGTACCCAGCTGGCCACTGCTGATCCTGGCCTCGCCCCGTCCCCTCTTCCCATTACAATGATGTGTACCTAGCTGCCTGCTGCAGATCCTGGCCTTGTCCCTACCCCTCTTCCCATAAGAAAGATGTGTACCCGGCTGGCCGCTGCTGATCTTGGCATCGTCCCTACCCCTCTTCCCATTAGAATGATGTGTAACTGGCTGGCCGCTGCAGATCCTGGCCTCGTCCCGTCCCCTCTTCCCATTACAATGATGTGTACCCGGCTGGCCGCTGCAGATCCTGGCCTCGTCCCTACCCTCTTCCCATTAGAATGATGTGTACCCGGCTGGACGCTGCAGATCCTGGCCTCGTCCCTACCCCTCTTCCCATTAGAATGATGTGTACCCAGCTGGCTGCTGCAGATCCTGGCCTCGTCCCTACCCCTCTTCCCATTACAATGATGTGTACCCGGCTGGACGCTGCAGATCCTGGCCTCATCCCTACCCCTCTTCCCATTACAATGATGTGTACCTGGCTGGCCGCTGCAGATCCTGGCCTCGTCCCTACCCTCTTCCCATTAGAATGATGTGTACCCGGCTGGACGCTGCAGATCCTGACCTCATCCCGTCCCCTCTTCCCATTAGTATGATGTGTACCCGGCTGGCTGCTGCAGATCCTGGCCTCATCCCTACCCCTCTTCCCATTACAATGATGTGTACCTGTCTAGCTGCTGAAGATCCTGGCCTCATCCCTACCCCTCTTCCCATTACAATGATGTGTACCTGGCTAGCTGCTGCAGATCCTGGCCTCATCCCGTCCCCTCATCCCATTACAATGATGTGTACCTGGCTAGCTGCTGCAGATCCTGGCCTCATCCCTACCCCTCTTCCCATTACAATGATGTGTACCTGGCTAGCTGCTGCAGATCCTGGCCTCGTCCCGTCCCCTCTTCCCATTACAATGATGTGTACCTGGCTAGCTGCTGCAGATCCTGGCCTCATCCCTACCCCTCTTCCCATTACAATGATGTGTACCTGGCTAGCTGCTGCAGATCCTGGCCTCATCCCTACCCCTCTTCCCATTACAATGATGTGTACCCAGCTGGCTGCTGCAGATCCTGGCCTCGTCCCGTCCCCTCTTCCCATTACAATGATGTGTACCCGGCTGGCCGCTGCAGATCCTGGCCTCGTCACTATTCCTCTATGTACCCGGCGGATATGCTGGCTGACAGGACAGTCCCATCCTTCCATTTCTGTGCAATAACCGGCCAGCGACCATGCGATTGCGCGGGAGTTTCATTGGATCTCAGCATGGGGTGGGTGCAGGTGCCGACACTATGACAGCTGAAGATGGACACACAGGGCATACGGCCATTAGGTCGACCACTGAAGGTCGAAAGGGCTTAGGTCGGACACCTGAAATTGGTCAACATGGTTAAGGTCGACACAAGCATTAGGTTAACAATGGCTAGGTCGAAATTCAAAAGGTCGACATGAGTTTTTCATTTCTTTTTGTCCCGTATGTTGACATGGCCGACATGGACACCATGAAAGTGTACTGTATCTCTGCTGTGCTCGGCACACTATTATATTCTCTCTCCTAATAGATGGTAGGGCATGAAATACCACCTGTCGGCACCTGTCGGCTAAAAAAGTGCAAAACCCATGTCTACATTTTGACGGTGGACCTATGTATTGTCGACCTAATGTTTATGTCGACCTAAGCCATGCAACCTTCAGTGATCGACCCAATGCATGTCGACTGAATATATGTCGGAAGATCGTCACTCAATAGGTCGACATGAGTTTTTGTATATATATATATATATATTTTTTTTTTTTAGCTGACATGTGTCGACGGGCGGTATTTCATACCGTACCAGCCACTACGGCCTGATGGAAGAATTTAATAGTGTTTCAAGGTGGGCAAGGAACCGTGCCTAAAGCCGATGCAAGGGGAACAAAGTACATTTAGAAGGTGTCCATGTCGACTATGTCGACATTCGAGACAAAAAAATGTGGAAAAGCTCATGTCAACCACTTGACACATGACCTTCCCATTGTTGACCTATTGCTTGTGTCGACCTTAAAACCCTGTCGACCGAAGCAATGCTGGCCTATTTCATGTTTCGACTTAGCCCTGTCGACCTTAATGCATGTCGACCGTATGACCCATACCGGACACACAGTGGGTGGCACAATCTCCTGCATGCAGACACATGGGTAATCTGTACAGCTAGGTGTACACTCGCATCAGCATAGGGCAGATGTGTCCGGCTCAGGAACGGGCGCAGTATGACCGGTACATGGCTATGGAAGGTCTGTGTCATTCTCCTTCAGCTTCCTGTAAGGATGGGCATATCCCAATGCCCTTTGTTGGCTGTATCTGACCATGTCTGTCTCTTGTTTCAGCATCGATTGTGGATGATTCCAGTGAGTATTTTGTTCTATCCTTATATCTATGTCTGTTGTATTGCATGGTATATAATATGTGCGGGTGGGGCTCATGCTGGGCTGGGGGTTACATGTAACACACACCCGAGCCCTGAGAGGAACAGTATTAACAGTACTACTTCTGTAGTGTAAATGGCTGCACTCAGCCAATCAGATGTGGGTGTGAGCATACACAGCCCAGTGGGCCATTGAATCAGTGAGTACGCATTGCCACAATGATATAACTGGGCACATCTCTACTGTGGAGAAAGATAGAGGGGAGAGAGATAAAGTAGTACTCAATCAGCTCCTAACTGTCTGTTTTCTCATGTTAGGGTTACGCACTTAGAAGGGGGATTGGAGATAGGCTATGGGGTGGGGGGAGGTAGGATCAGGGGTTCCAAAATGCTAGCCCTAATCCAAACAGCTTCTATCACATAGAGCAGTGGTAGCCAACTCCAGTCCTTGGCCCTTATTCTGATCTCGGCGGTACGGCCCGCGTGCGGCCGTACCGCCGATGTTTTCACTCTGCACATGCGCAGAGGTCACTCTGCGCATGTGCAGGCGAAATCGCCGCACAAAAATTTTATACGCCGCAAAGGGGGCGTATAGGGGCGTGAGGGGCTTAATAGCCTCATTTCCCTATGCATACGCCCCGCGTTTCATGGGCGTTCCCATGCAAACGCGGGGCGTATGCATGGTAATGAGGCTATGACGCCAGTGATGGGGGCGGAAAGCTGACATCGCCGGATGTCAGCTCTCCGCCCCCATACAAGCTTTCACACGGACGATTGTCCGTGTGGTCTAAGCTTGCGTGAGCTGGTGGAGCGTGCGGCCCTGCCTTCGATGGTCGTCGACCATCGAATGCAGGGGGCAGCTCCCACCATTTTCATGCGGATCGCCAGCCGTCCGCGTACGGACGGCCGTGGCGATCCGTCTTGTAGGCGGGGATTGGTTTGTGCGGCCGGAGCAACGTATGCGGCTCCGGCCGCACAGATCAGAATAAGGGCCCTTGAGAGCTACCAACAGTTCACATTTTTCAGTCAACCTAGCTGCTGCAAAGCTGCACTCATTACTCACTGACCTGTTTCCCTGGTTACCCAGCAGGTGCACAGGTGTACTCATTACTCACTGACCTGTTTCCCTGGTTACCCAGCTGTTGCACAGGTGCACTCATTACTCACTGACCTGTTTCCCTGGATACCCAGCTGCTGCACAGGTGCACTCATTACTCACTGTCCTGTTTCCCTGGTTACCCAGCTGCTGCACAGGTGCACTCATTACTCACTGACCAGTTTCCCTGGTTACCCGGCTGCTGCACAGGTGCACTCATTACTCAATAACACATTTTCAAAGATCCACAGGTGGAGCTAATTACTTCACTTGTGATTCTGTGAGGAGATCTTGAAAACATGCACTGTTGGTAGCTCTCGAGGACTGGAGTTGGCTACCCCAGACATATAGAGCATTGGTTCTAGTGAAGTGCTAAAGTTTAAGCCAATCTCAACTACCATGTTACAGGGTGGGTTTAAAAAATAACAGGAGATGACTGGCTGATGAGCTATCAATTTGAACTTTATCACCTCACCAGGATTAATACATCTACCCCTATGTACTAAGCCCTGGACGGGGGTAAAGTAGAAGGTGATATTTCCGCAGCCAATCAGCTCCTAACTGCCACACAACAGACTGGGGCTTGAAAAACGACAGGAGCTGTTGGGCCTCTATTTTATATCTGTCCTATCTCCATCCAAGGCTTAGTAGATAGCCCCAACCCACCTCCCCACCCAGGGCATGTGTGTACTAAACCTTGGATAAAGATAAAGTGGAGAGTGGTAAGTCATTGTACATGTGACATGTTTGTGTCTTAGAGGCTGCAATGGAACCTTGGGTGACTTTGGATCCAAACTGGAATAAGATCTTCGAAGGATCATCCGTAAATGTGACATGTAACACCCATCACGGAGGACTGGGAGAACGGAAGTATATCTGGTACAGAGACGGTGGACAATTACGTGGAAATCTGCAGACATTACCAATCAATTCTGCTGAGGTCAGATACAGCGGCAGTTACCAGTGTGAGACCACAGACAATGGAAGAAGCAATCCTGTCATGTTGGAGATCAGTACGAGTACGTTAAACATATACATGTGATTGTATTTGTAATGGGGGAGAGAAACCATTACATTTGTTCATTTTCTATTGTCCTGCTCTTTAAAAAAAAAAAATGTGTCGTATATTTCCATGTCAACATTTTGACCCTGTCGACCCAATACAGCGTTGACAGGGGCACAAATTTGAAGGTGTGAGTTTGTCATACAACTCGGTCAATGTAATAGGGTGTGAGTTTCCAGGCACAAACATAAATCGCACGAGACTTCACACCAGCAAACTTGATTTTGTGTTACAAACTCTATATAAGCCTTGATCCACCATTTTGTCATTTGATTGGATCGTGAAGGAGCCTGGGGCGGAGAGGAGAGTTTGTGCTGGAGGTTTTGGATCTTTGTGTTTGAGCTATGTCCATACCTCCCAACTTCTGTGTTCTCCCTCATTAGTCTAGCAATCTCCCTCATGTCACGTAGCCCACATTACACTGTTACATCATAGTTACCTCCCCTCCTGCATTCTGCAGGAGACTCCCTGACATAGCAACAATCTCCCTCTCTCCCTCATTAGTCTAGCAATCTCCCTCATGTCACCTAGCCCACATTACACTGTTACATCATAGTTACCTCCCCTCCTGCATTCTGCAGGAGACTCCCTGACATAGCAACAATCTCCCTCTCTCCCTCATTAGTCTAGCAATCTCCCATTTTTCACCTAGCCCACATTACACTGTTACACCATAGTTACCTCCCCTCCTGCATTCTGCAGGAGACTCCCTGACATAGCATGTATCTCCCTCTCTCCCTCATTAGTCTAGCAATCTCCCTCATGTCACCTAGCCCTCATTACACTGTTACATCATAGTTACCTCCCCTCCTGCATTCTGCAGGGGACTCCCTGACATAGCAGCAATCTCCCTCATTAGTTTAGCAATCTCCCTCATGTCACCTAGCCCACATTACAATGTTACATCATAGTTACCTTCCCTCTAGCATTTTGCAGGAGACTCCCTGACAAAGCAGCAATCTCCCTCTCTCCCTCATTAGTCTAGCAATCTCCCTCATGTCACCTAGCCCACATTACACTTACACATAGCTGCCTACCCTCCTGCATTCTGCAGGAGACTCCCTGACATACTGTAGCAATCTCCCTCTCTTCCTCATTAGTCTAGCAATCTCCCTCCTGTCACCTAGCCTACATTATACTGTTACATCATAGTTAAGTCCCCTCCTGCATTCTGCAGGAGACTCCCTGACATAGCAGCAATCTCCCTCTCCCTCATTAGTCTACCAATCTCCCTCATGTCACCTAGCCCACATTACACTGTTACATCATAGTTACCTCCCCTCCTGCATTCTGCAGGAGACTCCCTGACATACTGTAGCAATCTCCCTCTCTTCCTCATTAGTCTAGCAATCTCCCTCCTGTCACCTAGCCTACATTATACTGTTACATCATAGTTAAGTCCCCTCCTGCATTCTGCAGGAGACTCCCTGACATAGCAGCAATCTCCCTCTCCCTCATTAGTCTACCAATCTCCCTCATGTCACCTAGCCCACATTACACTGTTACATCATAGTTACCTCCCCTTCTGCATTCTGCAGGAGACTCCCTGACATAGCAGCAATCTCCCTCTCCCTCATTAGTCTACCAATCTCCCTCATGTCACCTAGCCCACATTACACTGTTACATCATAGTTACCTCCCCTCCTGCATTCTGCAGGAGACTCCCTGACATACTGTAGCAATCTCCCTCTCTCCCCCATTAGTCTAGCAATCACACTAACCGTTACACTGTTACATTTTGGGGGAAAAAGGAATGAGAGATAGATGTACATTGAATCATCAGCGCCATTTCCCAGCACTTTACCAAGTATAGTATCTCTTATGCTGTGTACACACGGGGGCGATTTCAGCACATATCACTGGCAATATGATTGCTCAGCGACCATATTGCCAGTGATTTGTTTGTGCTGTCTGCGATAAATCGCCAGGTGCGCGCTCCCGTGTGCAGCCCCTGATGGTCGCTGGTCGCAGGAGCTTGCAGATGTTCCCTTTAACTGTATCTACCTAAATCAGTGTCAACGAGTGGGGAGAGTTGTATGTACAAAACAATAAAACCATCTGGATGAGTTTGTACAATGTGATCAGCGGGAGTGTGACATGCGTGAGTTTGCATGTTCTCACAGCCAATCACATTGGCCGAGTTCTCAAAATGTGAGACCCTCTTACATTCATCGTAAGGGATTTTATTTATCAAGCCTCGTAAAACCCACCCATTAGTATAGTGTTTTTGCACGATTATATATATATATGTCTAGTGTAGGTTTGTGTGTCTCCGAAACACTGCCATCTGTTGGCAGCAAGTGTAACTACATCTTTCTCTCTCACACATGCACAAACACAGAGGCAATCATAAATTAGCAGACTAGCTTTCGAAGCATTTGCTTTGAGCGGGTTTACTAGTTTAAATATATGCCCCTAAATCATAAGGGAGGTTCATTAATCTCAGCTCTTTGCCACAAAGTTAAAACAGAAAACAAACTATGTGTAAAATACATTTTGGGGCCTGATTTGTACAAACAGAGGATTATTTGCAGGCTGTGTCTCTGTGGAGGATAATCAGCAGACGCCCGTTTCACCTGGTTATGTTTTATTACCAGGTTGGCTGATTCTTCAGGCACCTGCGGCTGTGTATGAAGGGGACACACTGGCTATGCGATGTCACGGCTGGGATGGCAGCTTTAAAAAAGAAGCATCATTTTGTAAGGATGGGAAACTAGAGTCATCCACGGATTCAGTTCTTCGTATGGAAAGTGTAGATGGTGGAGCATCTGGGAAATACGTGTGTACAAGAGAAAGGTGGAAGGTTATTCACTATACGACAGAGTCAGCCGAGACATCAGTGTCTGTTCACGGTAAATAACACTCATTAAATTACCTAAATAGAGTAACATTTACACTAAGGGAATGGGGCAAATGAGTGAAATATTATAAGTAATAAAGTATCATTATAACTGAATTTTCTGAGATTTTTATGATATTATTCTGTTACTACGGTTGATGATGCGGGGCACTTTAATAGGACGGCTAATTCAGTTGATTTGAAGCACCTGAAATAGTTCTGCTACTGAAACTGGTAACAGTATGCACTATACAACGGTGATTATACTGGATTTAAATAGTGGAGAATCCATATATATAAAAACTTATGCTGCCCACACACTTGTGAGATATTGCACGCAATCATTCGATTTTGACCTCATCTGTTCCATAAATCTAATGATTGTATGCACATTTTGTGTTCCATTCAACGCGTTGCGCGGGCACGCTGGTCGAATCAGGCATCTCATGATCTTCTGTTCTGCCATCGTTACCTCCCCTCCTGCATTCTGCAGGTGACCTGAAATAACAGCAATCTCCCCCTCTCCTTCATTAGTCTAACAATGTCCCTCAGTTCACTTTGCCCACATTACATGGTTACATCATAGTTACCTACCCTCCTGCATTCTGCAGGTGACTCCCTGACATAGCAGCAATCTTCCTCTCTCCCTCATTAGTCTAGCAATCTCCCTCATGTCACCTAGCCCACATTACACTGTTACATCATAGTTACCTCCCCTCCTGCATTCTGCAGGAGACTCCCTGACATAGCAGCAATCTCCCTCTCTCCCTCATTAGTCTAGCAATCTCCCTCATGTCACCTAGCCCACATTACACTGTGACATCCTAGTTACCTTCCCTCCTGCATTCTACAGGAGACTCCCTGACATAGCAGCATTCTCCCTCTCTCCCTCATTAGTCTAGCAATCTCCCTCATGTCACCTAGCCCACATTACACTGTTACATCATAGTTACCTCCCCTCCTGGATTCTGCAGGAGACTCCCTGAAATAACAGCAATCTCCCCCTCTCCTTCATTAGTCTAGCAATCTCCCTCATGTCACCTAGCCCACATTACACTGTTACATCATAGTTACCTTCCCACCTGCATTCTGCAGGAGCAGGGGCGGATTGGGATGAAAAACCAGCCCGGGAAATTTATGAAAGCAGCCCTAATGGGGGTGGAGTCTGCTGAGGGGGTGGGGTCTGTGAAAGGGGGCGGGATCCCTACTTATAGGGTAGAATTCCAGGTTGCATGCAGTTGCGGCCTTTCTTGCAACTTTTGCTGCAGTTGCATCTGCAGCTATATGCTAATGCCATTACACTGCCCTGGTGCATGGCCGTGCACCAAATATATGGACTGGCCCCGCAGGAAAATACAAACACATTTGCACCAGCAGGAAAAAAAAAACATCAAAATCAATTTGCCCCCCCACAGGAATAAACACATTGTCACCCCTCTCCCCCCCAGATAAAACACTGGCTCAAATAGAAAACAATGATATTTACTGATAGCCCAAACAGGTAAAATAAATACATTGACCCCTGACAGGGCAAACATTAACCATTAGCCCCCACAGAAATAAAATAAAAACACATTGAGCTCCACACACACAAAAAAGTGTGGAAAGTATATGTCCCTGGGGTGGGGGTACTGTGGCTAGGAGGACTTGGGGTAGCATGGACAGTGTATGTTCCTGGGGGGGCAGGGATATTGTCGGTAGTGTACAAGTCAGAGAGGTATATACTGGAAGCCAGGGGTTTGAGCGGATAGTGGCTATGGGTGGGTACTGTACAGTGAGGCCTGGAGGGGAGCAGGGGGCAGGCTGGGAGCAGTAGTCGGAAGCAGAGGCAGGCTGGAGTAATAGTAGTGTGGATAAGGGGACAGGCTAGGAGCAGTAGTGGGAAGCAGGGGCAGGCTGGAGTAGTAGTGCAGATAAAGGGGCAGGCTAGGAGCAGTAGTGGGAAGCAGGGGCAGGCTGGAGTAGTAATAGAGAAGATAAGGGGACAGGCTAGGAGCCGTAGTGGGAAGCAGGGGCAGGCTGGAGTAGTAATAGAGAAGATAAAGGGACAGGCTAGAAACAGTAGTGGGAAGCAGGGGCAGGCTGGAGTAGTAATAGAGAAGATAAGGGGACAGGCTAGGAGCAGTAGTGGGAAGCAGGGGCCGGCTGGAGTAATAGTAGTGTGGATAAGGGGACAGGCTAGAAACAGTAGTGGGAAGCAGGGGCAGGCTGGAGTAGTAATAGAGAAGATAAGGGGACAGGCTAGGAGCCGTAGTGGGAAGCAGGGGCAGGCTGGAGTAGTAAAAGAGAAGATAAGGGGACAGGCTAGGAGCAGTAGTGGGAAGCAGGGGCAGGCTGGAGTAGTAATAGTGAAGATAACGGGACAGGCTAGGAGCAGTAGTGGGAAGCAGGGGCAGGCTGGAGTAGTAGTAGTGTGGATAAGGGGACAGGCTGGGAGCAGTAGTCGGAAGCAGGGGCAGGCTGGAGTAGTAATAGAGAAGATAAGGGGACAGGCTAGGAGCAGTAGTGGGAAGCAGGGGCCGGCTGGAGTAGTGGGAGTGTGGATAAGGGGACAGGCTGGGAGCAGTAGTGGGAAGCAGGGGCCGGCTGGAGTAGTGGTAGTGTGGATAAGGGGACAGGCTGGGAGCAGTAGTGGGAAACAGCAGCAGGCTGGAGTAGGAGTAGTGTGGATAAGGGGACAGGCGGGAGCAGTAGTGGGAAGCAGGGGCCGGCTGGAGTAGTGGTAGTGTGGATAAGGGGACAGGCGGGAGCAGTATTTGTATGGTTATAGCTAGGCTGCAAAGAATTATTATTAGGGTTAGGCTGAGTTGTGTGTAGAAGTAGGTTTAGGCTGCAGGGGGGCAGGGGGTGTATGGTTAGGTTGTGTGTGTGTTTTTTTTAGTTAGGGTAAGGCCTGTGAGGGATATGAGTAGGGTTAAGGTTAGGCCGCAGGGGTGCGAGTATGGTTAGGGTTAGGCTGTGTGTGTGTGTGTGGGGGGGGGGGGGGGGTTTCAGTGGCGTAACTAGAAATTTTGATCCCCTCAGCCAAAAACAATTGGACTGTTTCTTGGCAATTCGGCTCCCAGTGCAAAAAGTAAAAAAACTGGAACAATGGCCATGGCCTTACAATGGTGTGGTCTCAAAGGAAATGATGTAGAGAGGCAGTGGGTGACAGTGAAAAGGTAACAGGAAGAGGCAAAGAGTGATGTCTAAAAAAGTCAGAGACCAACAGGAGAGAGAGGGAAATGGGGAGATAGTGACAGTCACACCGGGGAAAGGTAGAGGGTGATGTAGTGGACGATGGGGATGGATAGTGGGAGATAGAGTGGCAGTGGTTTACAAAGAGAGACAAAGGGTGATAGAGATAAGCAGTGGGTGACCTCAGGGAGAGAGTAAAAGAGGTAGTAAGTGGATGATGCCAGGGGAAGGCAATGTGTGACAGAGGATGGCAGGTAGAGGCATTGGATGACAGAAGAGAGAGGTGACAGAAATAGAGAGTGGGGAAAGAGGAGGGAGGGGGGGAGAGGGGACAGAGGGAAAGAAGGGAAGGGGGTAAGAGGGGAAGGGTGGAGTGGGATAGAGGGGAATGGATAGGGAGAGAGGCGGAGAGAAGGGTAAGAGGGGGAGAGAAAGGAGGGAGATAGAAAGAGAGGGGTAGAGGGAAATGACGACTGTCGTCTCTCCTCCACCCTGATCACTGCTTCCCATGCTAGAGTACAGGACTTTGCCCGTGCTGCACCCCCTCAGTGGAACGCACTCCCTCGCTCCATTAGACTCTCCCCGACCTTGCAAAGCTTCAAACAGGCACTGAAAACTCACCTATTCATCAAAGCGTACCCTTCCACTGCATAAACCAGCTGGTTCTCCGACCCCCTGCCTGTTTACATCCTGCTATCTAACCACCACCCACTCGCTTGCACCTCTTGCAATCTGTCTGTCTCCCCTTCCTACTAGATTGTAAGCTCCTCTGAGCAGGGCCCTCTTCCCTCCTGTTGTCAAAGCCCACTTCTCTTCACATTTCACTCACAGCTCTCCTATACTCCAACACTCAGTGACCATCTTTGTCCGCATACTCCTCTCCATCATTGGCATCAAGCCTCTAGTTGTATGTTGATTGAGTCCTCACTACTTATATCCAAGCTGTAATGTGTATTGATCTGTGGCGCTCTTTATTTGTACTGTATTTTTGTTATTTATTCAATGTTATGCCAAGCTTTGTCTCCCTGTATTGTTCCTTTGTACGGCGCTGCGAAACACTTGTGGCGCCTTATAAATAAAATTATAATAATAATAATGGAGAGGGAGAGACAAAGTAAAAGAGGATGAGAGGGAGGGAGATAGAGAGGCTAAGGATGTAGAGAGAGAGAAGGGGGGAGGAGGAGAAGGAGAGAGAGGAAGAGAGAGAAGGGAGAGAAGGAGAGGAGAGAGAAGGAGAGGAGAGAGAAATAGAGAGGAGGGAGAAATCAGCTGTAAAGGAAAGGAGAGAAAGGAAAAGAGTGACGGAGGGGTGGATAGAGATAGAAAGGGAGAGTCGGAGAGAGAGAAAGAGGGAGTTATGTAACATTGGTGCAAGTGTGGTGTGAAGCAGCTTGTGAGGTAGAGGGCCATACTGCCACATCCTAAGCTGCGCTCGACCCCCCGACTTACCTCCGGCTGTCAGCTCCAGGCTGCTGCACAGCTCCTGCTTCTAGTTGCCAGCTCCCGGCAGCTGCGAGTGTCCGATCCGATCTCCAGGCTCGTGCTTCTAGATATCAGCTTCCGGCTAGCACCAGGTTCATACCTCAGCTCCTGACTCTTGCTTCTGGTGTCAGCTTCAAGCAGCTTTGTGGGTCAGGCTCCCGTCTCTAGCTGTCTGCTTCTGGTTCCCGCAAGGTTCAGACCGCAGTTCCCGTCTCTGGTGTCAGCTGCAACTTAAACTAGATTTAAAAAAAATAAGCACCTAAATGACGGGGGGATGTTAGCGTAAAGTCCCTTACAGCCCTACCACAGAAGGCATTCTATACGGCATAGTCTACCCTCACAACACAGGACCCCAGACTCTCCCCTTACTATGTAGCATCCATCACCCCTCACCCAGCACAGCACCCCTCATTTAAAACCCCTCTTCAAGCACAGCACAGATCACAGCAGAGCACCCATCCCTGTATGCCATCTCGCCACACTCACCAACCCTGTTCCAGCACAACACAGCAACCAACACCTATCCCAGCATGTCAGCACCCCTAACCCTTCTTCCTGCACAGCAACCCCCACCTACCAGCACCGCACAGATCACAGCAGCAGCACCGATCTCCCTACACAGCACTCAGTGGCGGAACTAATGTCTAGTAGGCCCAGGTGCAAACATATGTTTTAGGCCCCCACCAACCTGCCTCCCACCACAGGACGTCAGCCGCCCGCCCAGGTCTAGGACCTGACTCCGCAAGTCTAAGCCAACCAGAATCAGGTCCTACAGTATATCTCTACACTGAAAGAAATCACTACATTACAGTACATTGCCCCCACTCCTCTACACTACATTGCCTCCACTCCTCTACACTACAGTACATTCCCTCAATATGCAGCACTATATCACTACACTGTAAATGCTACACTACAGTGACATTACAGCTTGTCTTCACTCCCTCCAGCTCAGTGGCCAAAGTCTGCAGTATGCTGTGCCCTGACCCTGCTCTTACACCCCCCCGGGAGCCCAGCTTCTGCCTACTGCACCTATACTGTTAGCTGAAATATAAGTTACAAAGCATGGAGACGCAGTTGGTTAGACACATCATCTCACCGCTGGCCATGCCCAGAGCCCCATTCTGCCTGTATCAAAGCATATGACAGCTCTGGGATGGGGGAAGGGATTAAGCAGATTAAATGGGAAGGTAGGTTGCACTGTGGCAGAGGAAATGCAGATGGCATGCCTGCCCTGCAGAAACTGTCCCTTAAAGCAGTGGTTCCCGACCCTGGTACTCAAGTACCCCCAACAGTGCACATTTCCAGGTCACCCAGCAGGTGCACTCATTATTCAGACACGTTTTAAAAGATCACAGGTGGAGCTAATTATGTCACCTGTGATTCTGTGTGGAGACCTGGAAAATGTGCACAGTTGGGGGTACTTGAGGACCAGGGTTGGGAACCACTGCCTTAAAGGATGGCCTCCCCTTTTCTCCTTCAGTCTAAACTGCCCCCTCCTTCTTTGGCTACTGTACTCTAATGCATGATCCAGATGAAAAAATGACAGGGGGTGCACTGTAATTGGGGGGAGAATGGTTACTAGTGTGGCTAGATACGGGAGTATGGAGGAGGATTAGTGGGAGAAACAAGAGGAGAGAGAAGGAATAGTGGGTGGATGGAGCAGGAGAGAGGAGGAAGAGTGGGTGGATGGAGCAGGAGAGAGAAGGAAGAGTGGGTGGATGGAGCAGGAGAGAGGAGGAAGAGTGTGTGGAAGAGCAGGAGAGAGGATGAATAGTGGGAGAGTAGGAGAGAGGAGGAATAGTGGGTGGGTGGATGAGCAGGAGAGAGGAGAATTATGGTGTACATTGGGGCAGTGGGGCCAGGGATGGTAATCTCAGAGCAGCTAGGTGCCATTTTGCAGTGTCAGGGTCCTGGCTGAAAGCACCCCATTACAGCTGCTGTAATTGAAATGGGCAGGGGAGGGCAAACTAACATGCACACACAGTGACAAACACACTGTACAGTGGAAGTGCATTACCTGTCAGTACCCCGATGAATCATACCCTCAGCCACCACCTTTATAGAACTGGAGCTTCATTCTTCTGACACAGGAAGTTCAGCAGCACGCAGCAGCAGCCTGTGCAGGGAGAGTGTAGAGTGGAGCCCCCAGGCATACAAATCAAGTGAGGAACACATTCGATCCCTGCCTGTTCTGCTTGTCACCAAGCCGGCTCCTCTGGCTGCTGATCCCCCGAGGTAGGCACCCGACCGCTGCAGCGCTGCTTCTGATTCCCAGCAGCAACCATCGCCCTGAAGTGCGGATTCTTCAGTAATGTCCACAGCTGTGTCTGCTTTCATTGCCGCTTTGAGTGCCCTACTCAAAGCATCAATGAAAGCAGACACAGCTGTGGACATTACTGAAGCATCCGCACTTCTCTCTCCCAGCAGCCGCTCACATACATTTAATTTTTTGCGCGGCTTCAGAGCTCCGCTGGCGGGGAGAAGGGTGGCGCCGCAAAACCCGGAAGTGTGTCAGTCGGGCTGTAAGCACCGCGGGAGGTGCTGTGTGCGGCCGCACATGCGCACCAGCCCTCCCGCGGCCATTTCAACTTCGGCCACAGCCGCGGCCATGTTTATTCAGGGCATTTTGCTGCGGCCGCGGCCGGTAACCGCGGAGATGGCGGTTTGGTGGCCGCGGCCCAGCCAGGGAGGGTGGGCGGCCGCTATGACTCTAAAATGTGCCGGCCCACCGGGAAACGGCCCGGTTTCCCGGTGGGCCAATCCGCCCCTGTGCAGGAGACTCCCTGACATAGCAGCAATCTCCCTCTCCCTCATTAGTCTAGCAATCTCCCTCATGTCACCTATCCCACATTACACTGTTACATTTTTTAAGGGGAAAAAGGAATGAGATAGATAAATTTACATTGAATCATCAGCACCATTTCCCAGCACTTTACCAAGTATCATAGCTCTTACTAACTGCTTTGGGGCTCATCTACATTTGGATGTAAGTCATCTTACAGGATTCCTCTCAGATGTAGCAGTACACACACACGCTTCTAGGTGCCACGTTCACAATCTCTTTTCACAATATCTCCATTTATAGAACTAGACACGCCCTTTGGGGGGAGCATGACACGCCCCCTCAAAGGGGTGCTGTGCAAAATTCTACTACCAACTATAATCTCCCTGAAACTAATTTTCTAAATTGTGTGGTCTTCACATAATATTTATCGCATTGTACATGTGGTCGGATGCTGTTTTGTGTGCATTTGATTTTTCTAAATGCGATGTTCAATTCCTTAAGATTTCTGGTCACTTCCTGGCCCACTGCCCACTGCACACCATTATGCTGCCCCACTGCCCACTGCACACCATTATGCTGCCCCACTGCCCACTGCACACCAATATGCTGCAGCACCCTGCATTATTTTGCCCCACTGCAAGCTGCTGTCCACACCCTGTCCACCATTGTGCAGGCCCATGTACACACCATTATGCAGGCCCAAATTTTTCAAGATCTGTTCGATAATCTGGTGTGATTATTATTGGTGAGCATTCAATGCAATTGCATTCGATCATGCGATCCCGTCCAATTTTTTTATTGAAAGGGGTATTCGATAAATCTCACAATTGTATGCAAAAAGAAAAGCATTTTCCATGCAATTTATCAGAAGGGGACAAGGGATATCGAACCCGATATACCGTCGAATGCAATCGCACAAGTGTATGGGTAGCATAAGATCTACAACAAATATTGGGGTCGATCCTTTGGCAAAGAGTGCGAGATGCCGTTCCAAAGGCGTTTAACCCTTTGAGCGCCAATTTAATTTGTCAAAATAGGTGTGAAAATTGCCCAGCAAACCGCTTTATTCCTCATAATGACCTGTAACGTTACCTTTCATAGGAAATAGAATCTTTTTTATATATATTTATTTGAATTTATATAACAAATGTGAGCGCCGCTGGCATTTTTAGTGGACCTTTTGCACATCTCTCACAGAGATGCTGGCACTTTAACACATCGGGACGGGGGATACCTAACAAGCATGGAGTAAATAAGGCCTTATATTTATACCTCGGCTGTTACAAAATAAAAATGTCAAATATTTTTGAAGCGTGTTTTGTATTATCCAAGACCAGAATGTAAACATATTCTGATGGATAAATGATTAGTTGCTGAGGGTTTATTGCATTACTCACTTTTTGCAATGACATGGTTGCCCTCTAGATACCACAGTTTATGTGTCTTCTCTTCTAGAGCTTTTTCTGGTTCCGGCAATAAAGTTGGCCCAGTCCCCGGTGATGGAAGGCGGTGTCATGACCCTGACATGTGGCACATCTCTGGCTCCGCCCAGACAGGACAAAAAGATGCTGTTTGCTTTCTACAGAGATGGGCGGAGCGTGCAGGACAGTGCATCCGCTACATACAGCATTCCGTCCGTGCAGCTGGGGGATTCTGGGAAATACACCTGTGATGTCCGAACTCCTAGCGGCAGTGTGAGGAAGAGGAGTGGTGTGTTATATGTACAGATACAAGGTGGGTGTAATGTTGTAACAATATTTTCATGCAATTAAGATAACATAATAACATATACTCCTGTTTATTCTCAAAAAGTTGTTCGTAATTTCCTTGTAGGCACTTTAGACACTATGGGGGAATTCAGTTGAGAACAAGAGATTAAAAAACTTTAGACCACCAGACTGGTGAGCAGTGGTGGCTCTTACCTCTGTGGAGGAGGGGTGCTGCTGCGATGCCGCCACCACCCCCCCCCCTCTGCTGCTGCCGCTGCTAGTCCCTGCCGCCGATGCCCGCTGGTCCCTGCCGCCTGCTGGTCCCCACTGCAGGTTCCGACCCCCATTGTGGGACCAGCGTATACTTAATAGCTTCTTCAATACTGCACGTGTGCTGGCCCCAGCCTCTATGGCCGTCCATAGAAGCATATTCACAGGCCTGGCACATGGGCTGTATTGTCCTCGGGACAGCTCATGCATTACACCCCGCAGCAGCACATAGAAGCGTGGGGTTAGGGTTAGGGTTAGGGAGCACCTCCAAATGGGAATGCCTTGGGTGTTTGGACTTCCAATGAGGAACCTTTGGCCCTCCAGCTGTTGCTGAACTACACATCCCAGCATGCCTTGCTACAGTTTTGCTATTTGGCCATGTTAAAACTGTTGCAGGGCATGCTGGGTGCATAGTTCAACAGCAGCTGCAGGGGCTGAACGTTCCCATCCCTGCAATAGGAAGTCACTGTCATACCCCTTTTACACCAAAATCCCTGGTCGGACCCTGGTCTTTGAACACGGGAGTTTCCAGGGTTGGACCCAGCTTCATACCTCATTTACACAGCACTTCAACCTGGGTCGAACCTAGGTCTGCACCATTTACACTGAACCTGGGTCAGCCCTGCTTTTCCCTATCGATGACATTATAAATGTTAATTTTAGGACTGGTAAACTGCCAGCCAACCTTCCCTCGATGATTTAAATAAAAAAAATGAAAAGACATGAAAAGTTAGCCTTGAAAAATGTTGGTTGGTTTAATTGAAAAATATTTTTTCTAAAAGTTCTATTCAGTGCTCACATAGCGGTATAAAAGTGCAGCATCTCCCATGTGCTCCCCCCAGCCCCCTTCCCCTGCAGCAGCAGACCGAATCTCCCATGTGCTCCCCTAGGATGTGGTCAGTTGGTCGACCTAAAGATGGTCGACAGTTATTAGGTTAACACCACTAGGTCGACATACTGCAAGGTCCACAGGGGTCTAGGTCGACATGGGACAAGGTCAACAGGTCATTAGGTCGACACAAGCATTAGGTCGACATGGTCTAGGCAGGGCCGGTGCAAGGCACCGGAGCGCCCCAGGCCAGTCGGGGTGGGGGCGCCCCGGTGCCGGGGGGTGGGGTACCTGTTGCGCCGTCTGGGGAGCGGGCAGGGGTGTCCTTGCCGTGCGGGTACCTGCGGCGCTGTGTATAAAGCTGGCGGCGGCGGGGGTCCTGCAGTGAATAAGAAATAACTAGCGCTATGCGGCGGCGTGGGAAGCGCTTCTGTTTTGAAAAAACTGTCCGCACGCTTATTGGCTGAATCTTAGCCAATCAGCGTGCGGCCAGTGTTTTCAAACCCGGCAGCGCTTCCTGCGCCGCCCCATAACCCGGTGGATAGCGCTAGTTATTTCTTATTCACTGCAGGGACCCCCCACCGCCGCCAGCTTTATACACAGCGCCGCAGGTACCCGCGCGGGAAGGACACCACTGCAGGCTCCTGTCAGATGCCAGCATGGACCCCCCTGCCCGCTCCCCAGATGGCACAGCAGGTACCCCCTTTGCACGGGGGGCGAGGGGCGAACTGCCGCCCTCCAGTGGCCGGCAACCTAGGCACCTGCCTAGTGGTGGCGCCGGGTCTAGGTCGACAGTCAAAAAGTCAAAAGGTTATCTATTTGTACACATATTTCTACACATATACGCAATGATAATGTACAGATGAATCTGATCAGCTCTCATAGTCCAGATGGTTTCGCACATACTGTCCACTAGAAGGGATTCTACACACTGGCAGTCACTGGCTGTATACTGGACACCAGATTATTAGCAGCAACGGACTATTCTAACACTTTGTCTAACAATATGTTGCAGAGTTATTTATGGACCCCAAGATAGAAGCTCTCCCAGCAGCCACTGTCCTGGAAGGAGAAGAGATCAGACTACAGTGTGTGACCAACAGTAACACAGGAGCCCATCTCCTATACACCTTCTACAGGGACTCCCGGGCTGTACAAGGGGCTACCGCTGACAGCACCTATCTCATCCGCCAAGCTGGGGAACAGCACACCGGGGACTATACGTGTTCTGTGCAGTCCACGGATGGGAACGTCCAGAGGAACAGCACAGGCCTATATATCCTGGTGCAAGGTAAGTGCTCATGGGTTACTGTGTTTTCTATAGATTCACTTTTGCTTTTTTTCATATGGGACTGTACGGGGGAGGAGGTGGCATCAAATACCAGACCCGCCACTATCTTGCTACTGGGCTCTGCCACGTTGCCTACCATCAGTTGACCACAATTCCACCAACCCTGAACACTATTCTGGTCAGCTGATTTGTTCCTCCAATGATCTTTTAACAGGGAGGATAAAAGGACTGAGTGGGCACTCCGCTATTGGCCAGAACAATGTCGCTGTTCCTTGGCTCCAGGCTCCTTTGTTAAGTTACCTGTTCTCTGCTTCTCCGTTCCTGAGTTGTGTAACTACAGATCTCAGCCAGTTCTGGTAGTTCTAGTCTGCCGTCTCTGTGCCACTGCTCCAGTTACAGCACAGGTGATTGCAGCAGGTTATAACAGTCCCATCTCTGCAACAAGGAACATTATTGGGCTTAGGGGTAGACCTATGGTCAAACAGACTGGCCATGGCCGTGCGATGTAGGAGCCATGTTTCCCTGCGTAAATGGTCGCTGCTGACTTCGGACACAGGCCCTGAAAGTGACCACAACACAACGGCAACTACGCAACCACTTTGTGTTAACGTCCTCAAACTGTCAATCAACTTTGCGATAAATCCTCACTATGAGCGGGATTGCAGGGGCACCTTGGCACATGCGCAGTGCAATCGGTCTGCCGATAATCACACGTGCGCTGTCTGCCGATAATCGATCCGAGGTGCGGAATATCCACTTTTCCTCCATTCTCTGACAGAGCAGATGTGGGATTGATGTCACCATGGGAGCAGGCCACACCTCCATCTTGTGGCCAGATTTCAGCAGCTTAAATTAGGACTGGGCCCCTCTCATGCAGAGACAGGGGACTTCCCGGGACCACATCAAATCAGAATAAGTATTTATCATGTGATGTCTGGGGACCTGGCTCCTCTATTACTGTCCTGGCAACGTCCCAACCTAATGGACTTTTAATAAAGTTTTTTGACATTTACAACTATGTCGCCATGTTCTATATACATGAAGTGAGCTCATTTCATAAATGTACAGAGTCGGAGTAGTAGTAGTAAAAGTCTATTCATTTATTATCTTGTAGACCAGGCATGGCCAAACTGTGGCCTTCCATCTGTTGTGGTGGAACTACCGCATCCCAGCATGCCTTGCCATTCTTGTAGCATTCCCTAATAGCAGCACTGCGGCAAGGCATGATGGGACTTGTAGTTTCACAACAAATGGAGGGCCATAGTTTTGGTCATGCCTGATCTAGACAGTGGAGCATCTGGTAATTCAATACTGTATATGGCATGGTTGTGTTTTTGTTTTCTTTTGTATCTGCTATAACAATGTGTCTTCAATTAAAGTGCAAACAAGAAGATATGTGTTAGAATATATATAAGCGCCATGCGCCTCCTAACACGTTCTCTCTGGTCACCTATCACCTAGAGTTGTTCCAATCACCGGAGCTGCAGATCTTTCCATCCCAAACTGTCCCGGAAGGAGAAGAGGTCAGACTACAGTGTGTGACCACCAATAACACAGGAGCCCGTCTCCTATACACCTTCTACAGAGACTCCCGGGCTATACAGGGGGCTACCGCTGACAGCAGCTATCTCATCCGCCAAGCTGGGGAGCAGCACACTGGGGACTATACGTGTTCTGTGCAGTCCACCGGCAGAAACGTCCAGAAGAACAGCACAGGCCTATATATCCTGGTGCAAGGTAACTGTACTTTCTATAGATTACAGGGGACAAGATGGCATCTGCTACACTAAGGGATACATCTGTATACAACATAGAAGGACAGAGGTGCCAGGGGGAGTAAGGGAAGTAACAGGAACTGGGGTGACTACTCCTCACCTCTATAAGATGAAGTACTGTCAGTAACCACTAGAGGCCACTCGACGAAAGAAATTACTCCTTTTGTGTGCTAAAAGAGGTCATAACAGAAAGTGAAAGCAATTTTTGCAGAGACACTGATATGTTTCAAACTTGCTGGATATGCAGAGAGGGAGCCGTGGAGACAGAGATTGGAGGTAGGAGCAGATAGGGACTGAGGGTGGGGTGGAGAGTTTGTGGGCTAAAAACTGTCACAGCTCGAAGTGAAAGTAAAAACTGTCACAGCTCAGTGTGAAAGTACATTGCAGAAGCCTTCATTTTGACTGGCTTTTTTTAGCTAGTGTCATATAATATGGTTTCTTTTATATTATATTGTTTTAAAAAGTATCTTAACTTGATTTTACTATATCAAAATACCCCAAGTTTCTGGGGTTCTAGGTGTACCCCAGATCTCCGATCCCTGGTCAATCTAACATTTTTCCATGCCCCCACTTTTAAATGACCACTGTACACTTTCCTATATAGTGCAGGAAATTCCATTGCGCTTTACAATTGGATTCTGTAATAAAAGAAACTGGGTAGTTCCTGACCGTTATAGAGGAAGGAGGGCCCTGCTCGGCACACACATACAGAATTCCATGAGATACAACTGATTTGTACAGGAGTGCACTGTACTGAAGGAAACAGGTGGCTACAGATATGTTTAAGGGGAGTTGTATCAAACCATGGAGAGAGATAACGTGGAGAGAGATAAAGTACCAACCGATTAGCTCTTAATGGTTATTTGACAGAGTGTGTGTGTGTGTGTGTAAAATGAGAGGAGTTGATTGGCTTTTACTTTATCTCTCTCCACTTTACCGCTCTCTAAGGTTTGATACATCTCCCCCCTAAGACTGACTTCTATTAGTTTATTTATGAAGTTTTCTGTATTGAATACGGTATTTATCATGGAATTTCCTACAGTATTTACAATGCCTCTGAGACGTTTGTGAATGTTTTACAGACCCCGAGGCAAATTCTGACCCCATCATGGAAGGTGAGGAGCTTTGTATGGGGTGACCCTCTCATTTGTCTTCTGACCCCCCCCCCCCCCCTCCCCATGCTGGGAATGGTAAGGTGTGCCGAGCAGAGCGAGCCATGCGAGGGTACTTGTTGCCCTCATTGCAGGTCCATGTCGACAAGTGTTGACTGACACCCCCAAAAACATGAAGAACTCAGCCGTTCCATGTGTCTACCTTTAATTCCGTTATTACCTTTGATGTAGGTACATGTTTCTATATGAATGTATCAGTGACTAGTGACTATTTTTCTGCTCTCACTTTTTAGTGAATGGTAAATGTTTTTGTCCAGAAATATTGAGTACTTGATATTGTGTCTTTCTTCTGGCAGGCCGGAGTATGGTGTGGCCGGTGCTAGGGACCGTATTGGTGGCGCTTCTCCTCACCATTGTCCTGCTCTTTATATACCGGGACACGGTGGCTCCGTTATTCAGGAGATGTCTTCACCATCAGCCAGACACAGGTACTATCATTCCGGTAGTCATGTAGATCCTCAGCAGTGATCTGTGGTTCTCATCATTAAATACTCCAATGTAATCTTAATGCTATAACATTTTGTGTACCTCGTATTGATTCTGTGCTTCTGCTGCGCACGTGTCATATTGCTACTTCTCCAGGGGGGCTTCATTCTCTGTGCCAAGATGGCTAATATTGTGCATCTGGAGCCATCTTGGGACTGTGTTAGAGCGCCACGATGGAAGACCATAGTCTAGCTCTAGTGTGACCCATGTTTACCTGTGATATAGATGCTTTTTTGGTATCCTGCACCACTACCTGATACCTACATACACTCCCGGCTGGTGAGCTGTATGGCAACTCATCTTAAAGTGTGTATGTAACAGTGAGTACAGCTGTACTATCACGTAAATTAATAACAGACAGTAAGACAATAAAATAAGTGGGGACTCAATACACTCTTACCGGCCTTTTTAATGCGTCAACCTTTTCAATGTCCATCTTTTGCTTGTGTCGAACTAGTGAGTCTTAACCTAGATCACAGGTTTTCAAAGTCGGTTCTTTAAGACCCCACCCAGTGCATGTTTTCCAGGTCTCCTCACAAAATCAAATAATTAGCTCCACCTGTGGGTCTCCTAAAATGTGTCAGTCAGTAATGAGTGCACCTGCCAGGTGACCTGGGAAATGTCTATAATGTGAGTCACAAGCCGTTCTATTTACTGTGTTTCCCTTTTTTTTTTTTTAAGATCAGACGTTTAATAACTCCAGGGATAGGTGAGTACCTGGGGGGATCTGTGTCTGCTGTAACATAGTTGGTCTTACACTGGATAGTAATTACCATCATGGTCAATAAGAATAGTAACAACCTCCAGCTTGGCGATATTTACTCAGCCAAGAGACACTCTCAAAGTTCACTTTGCTGCGCATGCGGCCGGCTGTTTGCGCCCAGGTGCTTTTTGGTCATAAATAAGTGCCTGATCCAGATATGGACGCAGATCCCGATTAGTGCAAGTTCCCTTCTATGCGTGCCCAGGACAGGTATAGCAATGTCACCTGTAGTTCCTCTCTGCCTGATTGACAGGAAACGACATTGAAGTGGTGAGAGTGGGCGGGGCAGGGCTTGGTTGCTGAAAGCAAGGGATTGTACCCCCCATTTTCATGGCGGAAGAGCCAGTTTCAGAGACTCCCTAGCCTAATTGTCTAATTGATGTTAAGTATAGGCATCAGCTAGTGACAATGTCTAATAAGGCAATAACAACCTGGCGTTGCTGCTGTAACCACCAACTTGCAGGAATCTTGGCAGCTGCAGAATTATTCTTATTGATCTGTAGCCTACGGTAGGTGTCCACCAATGGTGGGAGTGACCACTCAGTGAGTCCTTAACCAGAGTACAGGGTGCACTGCTGTTCGTGGTATAATAATGATATTTATATAGCACTTTTCTCACAATAGGACACAAAGTGCTTCGTATAAGGGTATACGGTCATTTGGTCTACAGCATGTTGGTCGACACCAATAGGTCGACATGGGGATGGGTCAACATGGGTTTAGGTTAACAGGTGATTAGGTCGACAGTGTCTAGGTCAACAGTCAAAAGGTCAACATGGGGTTTGACACTGTTTTTTTGAGCCGACATGTGCCGATTATCGGTATTTCATGCCCTACCATCCACTAGACTAGGGCGTGGTGGGAGAATAAAATAGTGTGCCCGAAGCATGGCGAGGGAAGCGGTGCACTGGAAACTGTGTCAATGTCGACTGTCGACATTCGAGTAAAAAAACTGTGAAAAACCCCATGTTGACCTTTTGACTGTCGACCTAATGCTTGTGTCCACCTAGACCCATGTGGACCTAGACCCATATTGACCTAGAACCACGTCGACCTAACGGTTCTAGGTACTAACCCGCAGCAGGGTGCTTGGGCACTTAAGCTGCGGTGGTGTAGTGAAGATGGACAGCCCTTGTGGATGTAGGAGGGTCCAGGGTACCCGGTATGTGGAGGAGCAGCATTGCGCCTATACTCGGTAGTGCATGTCAGAGTTTACACCTCCTGAAGGAGCTGCGACAGGTTCTAGAGGTGGCTGGCTGTAGGAAAGAGCAGGGCGCAAGGTGCTGGGGCTCTCCTGACAGCCTCACTCTCTTGCGGTTGGACAATAGGTGGTGCACATTGCTCTGATTACTAGTAATCCACTTTATGATGTTTTCTGGTGAGATAGTAATGACGGCTGTACTCACCAATCGCTGATTCCATGCTTTCAGAGAGGCAGAACCTGGGCTGGCTCTAACATTAGCTGCCTAGGGTGCCGGGATCTGGGGGGCGCCACCGAGTCTGCCTATCCCAATGAGGAAGACCTCCTTGTCGTACCTAATGCAGGTGGTGGCTGTGGAACTTTTAAGACACCACCGCCACGCATTCACTTGAGGGGCTGGAAAGTGGGTACTGTTGGCAGAGTGGGGTTATGGGGAGCAGTGGATTGACGTTTTGTCTAGGGTGCGGAGGAGCCTTACACCAGCCCTGGGCAGAACCAGTGCTTCAGCACTGAGACAATGCCTTTCCCTGCGATGGGAAGACACTGCTCACCTGTCACATCAGTGTAAGCAAGACCAAGGTCCTGTTACCAGCCTAGTCCTCAGCCAGATCATTTATTAGAACTCTGTGGAGCCTGGGTTATGCTGGTCATTTACACGTGATAGGTTTGTGTATATTGACAAACAGCAGTGGGAATGGGCCCCAAATCAGTGTGGGGTATAAGTCCCCAAGAGGACTTAAGTGGAGACATGTATCAAGTGTTGGAGAAAAATAAAAAAAACAGCAACCAATCAGCTTCTATCATTTCAATGTCTGTGCTAGTTACAGGAAATGACAGATAGAAGCTGATTGGTTTCTCTGGGCAACTTCTCCTATCTCTCTATAATACGTCGCCCCCTTAATCTGGTCTAGCACCCTGCAAGCAGGAAAGTATGAAAATAAAAATCAACATTCAATATTATTAATATACATTATAAGCAACTTACCTGCTGTTTTATATTGTTCCTTACACAGAGGTGGACAAAGTGCAGCAGGTGAAGATACGCTCAGATCAAATAATGAGCTGGGAGAATATGGCAACAGTAAGGAAGCAACCTTTAATCTGAATGGCACTGGCACTGGCGGAAGAGGAGAGGGACGGGGCCGTGTGCAAATAATGGGAAATTATTTAACTTGGGGTTTACACAACTGGGGATCTATTACCACTAGCATTGGGGGGGGGGGGGGGATTGATGGTGATAACGGTGAAAAATCCCCCCCAGGATGTTCTATTGCCAATGGCGGTAGAAGAGGTTTTACAAATGGTTGACCTATGGACATGGGGTGGGGTGGAAATCCCCTAAACACATTTTTTATTTTTTAATGAAGTATTTTAATTTATTTTTATAAGTCCGTTTTTAACTTCATTATATTAAAAAATCTACAATTTTCTTGGGCCATTTGGCAACAAAAAATTGGCAGATAAATGGTTAAGGAGCCAATATACTGTATTATTTTATAATGGTGGCAACATGACATGTAAAGATTGTCTAATGGTGCTAAATAGATGTTTATTCTAGCACCCTGCTCCTGTCACAATCGCATACCTTATCGCATCTCTTATATATTTGGCTACATCTGTCACTCAAAGTGTGTGAGTGTGTGTATAACAGGAGGGACACATTGCTCTGTGGACTTCTCCCTTAATTAATGATTGCCAGCACCTTTCTAATCAATTAATAACATGTGTGAAACAGGTGATGGCAATCCTACATTATGAGGGAAGTCCAGAAACAGAGCAATGTGTCCCTCCTGGAGAGGGTCATGTTGGGAGGTATGTGACTGACTCACATGACAGAGAACCAGCCCAGTGAGCCCACAGTGCCAGACATCCTCTGCCTCCCCATGTTGCCCAGCAAAGACACTGCACCAGGTGAGCACCCCCCGCCGCCCCACTCACGATTCGCGACCCCCCCCTCCTGCGATTCGCAGAAAAACACGCCCCCCCCCCGCGACACCCCCCCCCTCTCCCGCTTCCAGCGCAGTCTGGTCTGTATCTCAGCTATTGTAATCCAGAAGAAAGTGCATATACACTGAATCATTACGGTAATCCTGAAGAAAGTGACTGAATGCTAAAACGTAGCTCGTATTGGCTGAAGCACACATTCATTATGCACTACATTCTATGGGAGGGATGTATTAAAATACACCGCCGCCCTTCGCTGCCTGTCCGCTGCGATTCCAGCGCATATGTACTAACATATGCATCTGACATCGCGATGCGGTGACGGAGGCCCTCCGCGATACCTGGAATGTGGAGTGCGGGGGGTCTCCGTCATCTCCCTGCATCCCTCACGCCGGGGACAGCTAAGCAGGCTGTCCCCGGCGCCTCCTTCTCCCCCCTGCAGCCGGAAGGACGTCGGCTGCGTCACTAGGGGGAGACAGGTGTTACCTTCCGGGTCCAGGAGGACCTGGACCAGGTAATCCAGAGGGAGGGGGAGAGGGGGTCGGCGGGTTTTTCGGCGGAGGCGGCGAAAAGAAGCCCATAGGCTTCTATAGGGTATCGCCACCCAAAGGTGGCGATACCCTACAATGCGGTGACGTGGCGGCCGGGTAATATAACATCGGAAAATGTGGTAAAACAGGGGTTTTACAGCATTTTCCCGTTAGTACATCCCGCTGCTAATGTGTAGAGTGAGTCCAGTACCTGAGGATACAATTAGAACATACTGTATAAAGGGTAACATCTTGTCCTTTCCTCTCCCGTAGTACCAGCCGGTGGACGAGACGTATCTTATGCTTACATTGATATTATTCGGACAGGAGAAGGTCAGTGCTCTGTTCTGTGTCTTATAGATCATTTAGTACTGACTTCTATGGATTCCTCTGTGACCGCTGCTTATATAAAGTATTACACACAATGCCATATATACAGGTTCTAAATGACCATTATCGTACACCATAACACCTTGTAGTCAGTTAAAAGCAAATGTTGTGAACCAGGTCCTATATAGCCAGATATCTATAATATATACTATTTATATATATCATATTCTCAGGGGCGTAACTAAAACTTTGTGGGCCCCATAGCAAAATTTATAATGGGGCCCCCGGGCAATGCCCATTCCACATTATGCGACACACGGTAATGCACCGTACACATTATGCAACACATTCGCAAGGCCCCATGCACATTGGCCCTTATTCAGATCTGATCGCAGTACAAATTTGTTCTTAAAATAGACAAAACCATGTGCACTGCAGGTGGGGCAGATGTAACGTGCATAGAGTTAGATTTGGGTGGGTTTTGTTGAAACTGAAATCTATATTGCAGTATAAAAATAAGGCAGCCAGTATTTACCCTACACAGAAACAAAATAACTCACACAAATCTAACTCTCTCTGCACATGTTACATCTGCCCCACCTGCAGTACACATGGTTTTGCCCATTTTGAGAACAAATTTGTACTGCGATCAGATCTGAATGAGGGCCAATATGTGACACATCGCAATGCCCCTTACACTATATGACACACACCACAATGCCTCTTACACATTATGCAACAAACCACAATGCCCCTTACACATTATGCAACACACCGCAATGCCCATTACCTATTATGCGACACACCATAATGCAACATCATCCTAGCAGTGGCACTGTCCTCAGACCTTGCCGATGATGGCTCCCTCAAGCCACTGTGGAGTCTGCAGGACCATAGTTATGCCACTGAATATAGCCATGCTGCAGTTGCTGGGATGCGGCTTGTGCCTATTTGTAGCTGGTGATCACTCCATTAATTTCGAATGGACCGATCACCGCCTGTGAATAGTCACAGCCCGGCGCAGCATGTCGCATCACAGCAAACATTACATTTGTATGGGTCAGACTTAAACACATAAAAAAAAAAAACTGTAAATAAAACAATTTAAACATATTATTTCAATATAATATTGCTACTGGTGCAGCATGTTCATGTGCAATAGCCCAGCTCACCAGCAGCAGCCAGCAGGACCGTATTCTCCCTCGCTTCCTGTCTAGGCGGCAGCACGGGTGGATGACTTTCTGTTTGTCAAGCCGCGGCGCGGGCACCAGCAGGTGAGTCGTTCCCGCTTCTCTACATGCCCAGCTTCTCCCGGACAGCACCACCCCCCTACCTGGCTCTCCCTACAATGGCAGCGGCACGATCAAGGGGTAAATATTTAAGAGTCTATGTATTGAGGAGAGGGCCCAGCGGTGGTGGCGCGCACACAAGCACAGGGCTCTCTAACAAATCAATAAAACTACTAAGGGTGCAGGGGATTGTTTGCTGTCCATGGGGCCCTCTCAGCTGCCGGGCCCCATAGCAGCTGCATCCTCAGTAGTTCCGCCACTGCATATTCTGCTTTCCAGTGTAGCGGACAAATAGAACCTGAGTAATAGTGAGGCCATTCAGGTATTTTGGTGTAATTATCATTAATGTTTGATGAGAAGGATTGTAATTATGATCTATTATCAGGATATAATATAATAGTACATAACATATTATATAGTATGGAAGAGGCCAGTAGCCTACGCACCTGCTGGTGTCACCTTTCTTTCATCACTGCGTCCTGGTGTATTGGCGCTCCCTGTTCTAAGCATATTATATAACTAATGTCACTTCTGTTCCTGAAATACACCTTTCTGCTTCCTTCCTCCAGGTTCCTCCGCTCCTACAGAAGGAAACGTGAGTATTTAGGGCTTGATTCAAGGGTCATTTGAAAGGGGCCAATGTTGGGGGGTCTTCACATGTGCATATTTTGGCGTTTCAGCGCAAATTTGCGGTGTTTCAGCGCTCAGTAAGCATGAATCAGTCCAGCTGAATCAGGCCCTTAGTACACTGGTGACCAGATATTTATTTACTTACAGTTTCTTATATGGTTGAACAAAATTGGGAGAAAAAGAGGACTCTTTTTTTGGGGCACTCTTGTGATATGATGATTTTATAGATAAAACTTGACTTTTATTTATTATGTTTTTAAAACAGGGGCTTAGTCTTGGACGAAGTAGCCGTGTGTTTCAAAATCCAGCTCCAGTCTTGCAGTGAGCTTTTTGTATTCTATGCTGTGCGCTGGGGATTTTGATAAGGATTCAGATTGGTTCAACAGTGAGACCAATTTGAATTGTGATGTGCTCCTAGTGAGCCTTCCGGCTTATTTTAACTAGGGCTCGTTTGAGGCAAATTGTAGAGTTGAAAGGGTTAATTCCCTATTGTCGTGGAGACTGCTGTGTCAGTTATAATATTGTTAGTGGGTCAGTGTGCGGAAGTGCGCATAGGTTTACTGGTCCCTCCAACAAGAGTATTTATTCACTCTGAGTGCATATAATATATCATGCACTTATTACACTAGATACGCCAGTTTATAGGTTTTAACCTTATGATTGGCCCAAAATACGTGGTTGCAGTCTAGAGAGATAACACTCTTCTTTGCTCCTTAGTGAGCTTAAGCTGGGCATACATCAAGGCGATTTGGTCCGATTTCGTTAAATCCTGTGCGCATCGGACCCGACTAGGTGGTCGGACCGGCTGGCCGTCCGACCACTCGTTCTGGGACGGGCGCTAAGCAGTGATGCATGCGATCCATCACAATGGATCGCATGTGTCCCTGCCGCCGGAAGGTCCCGGCGGCTTGCAGTCCATCGGGTGTCCGTACACTGCTGCGAGACGTCGCAGGCAGTGTATGGGCACCTTTACAATGGCACAGCCATAGTCTATTATTGTTCAATAGTAATACATCTCATTTGTCACGCTACGTAGCAGTTTCAATAAATACACAGTTCTGTATAGATTATTCTAAATACTTGTTGCATGCATTAATTATAACCAGACAAGAGTATGGTGCACAATATGTTTTCTGTGTCCTCATCTTAAGGCATACTTGCCTACCCTCCCGGAATGGCCGGGAGGGTCCCGCAAATCGGGTCCCCCTCCCGGTCCCCCGGGAAGGGGGGCAAGTCTCCCGCATTTCCCTACAGCCCCGGCTCCCCCTCTCCCCGCGGTCTAAAAACGATGACTTTCGCGGGTCCGCGGGGAGGGGCTAAATGACGCAATTCGCGGCATTTCGCGGCATTATTAGCCCCTCCTCCCACCCACGGACACGCAAATTGAGGCTTTAGCCCGTCATGGGGGCGGGGCTTGATGACATCACCCGTGCCCCGCCCCCAAAACGAAGCCTCTACCCACCCCCTTTCACTCCTCTCCGGGCTTCTCCCGGAAAGGAGTATGCCAAAGTCGGCAAGTATGTCTTATGGTGCGTACACACGGGTGCAATTTCAGCACATATAGCTGGGAATATGGTCGCTGAGCGACCATATTGCCAGTGATTTGTGTGTGCTGTCGGCGATGAATCACCGGGTGCGCGCTCCCGTGTGCAGCCCCTGATGGTCGCTGGTCGCAGGAGCTTGTATTGCTAGCAATATAGTGCTGAGCAATATATCTCCCCCGTGTGTACGGGGCTTGAATGTTTGCGCATGATTTTTGGCAACAGTGAACATTGTTAAACAGTGGTAGAGTGTGTAATACTAAGTAACAGTTTAAAGAGTTTTATGCTTCTTTAGTTTTGGCAACTGTTGCATGTGTCGACTTAAACACAGACAGGGTTTTAGTGCACAGCTGACTTATCTGTGAGGATTTCCTATTCTGTGCTAGTTCCCTACAGTTTCTTATATGGCGCAGTAAATTTCATTGCAATTTACAATAGGAGACAGTGATACTATATACTGGGTAGCAACAAACCGACATAGAGGTAGGAGGGCCCTGCTCGCAAGCAGATCTATTTCACCTCAATAAGTATAGACATTTCTTATCATGTAGTATACAGTAGGTCACACACAAATGTGGGGCCTGATTCATTCTTAGGAGCCAATTTCTCCTTGTTTGCACGTTGTTTTAATTAATAACTCTGACCCAGGTTCATTAGTAACATGTATTTTCTGCTCAGCACTGTGAGGAGCTCTGCTAAACAATGTAAAGTAAAATAGGGTGAGCCAGGGAGAGAAATGGGCTCGGTGTGTCCAAATGGTAGAAAACCCCTTAGTCCTGAAAACCACACGTCCCAAGCACCCCCCGGTATAAGAACCCTCAGTTAACCCTAACGTTCCTGAGAGTGATCCTCCAAATATCCACTATAAATGTCAGCAAAGTTCTTTTAGTATAAGCAAATACAAATACGGCCAAGTGAATTAATTGAAGTTTAGTTAAATATTGCACCCAAAACAAGAACAGTCGCTGTGAGTGGCGCTGGCATCTCACAGCAACGTTGGCACTTAAAGGGTTAATGACAAAAAGTTTGCTTGGCGATTTTCACACCTATTTTGACAAATTCCCTTGGTACTCAAAGGGTTAAGTATAAAAAGGATAAACATTTAGCAGTCTACACCCTCCCCGTCTGCAAAAACTACAAGCAGAGAATGAAATGTAAGCATAATCCCAGTAGGGCAGGGGTGTCCAAACTTTTTGCGACGAGGGCCAGATTTGGTGAAGTGTAAATGTGTGGGGGCCGACCATTTAGCCTGACATTTTTTGAATCATTAATCACATCAGAATGGTCCCCCACTCTGCCCCCATTCACTGTATGTCCCCCAGCCTGACCCTTCTTCACTGTATGTCCCCCACTCTGCCCCCTCCCTTCTCTGTATGTTTCCCAGCCCCTTGTGTGAGCCAGAGGAAAGAGAGGCAAAGCCGGCACTGCAAGGACAGGAGATGCTTGGGCTCCCGCTGCTGCCCTCCTCCGCTCTGCATGTTACGGGAGCAAGCTTCCCCCTTGCTGCCCCACTCCCCAAACACTGTTGTCACTGTGATTGTGGAGTAGGGTGATATACAATTGCAGGTGATGTAACACATCTGACTGTGGTGGCCGGCACCTCCTTACTGCAGCAGACCGCAAGGTAAAGGCCCCACCTTTAGTGTCCTGTGCTGTGCTTCCCACATCTGATGCTCTGCCCGCTTCCAGCTGGAGGCTGTGGGCCGCATCAAATGACAGCACGGGCCGCATTTGGCCCCCGGGCCTGACTTTGAACATGCCTGCAGTAGGGTGATTATAGATGAACGGAAGTACCTTAGAACAGTGGTTCTCAACCTTGGTCCTCAGGGACCCCCAACAGTGCAAGTTTACCAGGTGTCCACACAGAATCACAGGTGAAATAATTAGCTTTGTGATCTTTTAAAATGTGCCAGTGAGTAATTAGTGCACCTGTGTATCTGTGTGGTGACCTGGAAAACGTGCAACGTTGGGGGTCCCTGAGGACCGAGGTTGAGAACCACTGCCTTAGAATACTCCACTATAGGTAATGCCGTAAGAACCTTCTTATAACAGAATATAACATTTGGTAATATGCTGTTGTCTTTCCTAAAAACTTGTGGAAGGTAATTGTTATCGGTTGTGTATTGCTTTGTATAGGGTGAATACTCTGTTACATATTCTGCGGTTAAGTGTTCTGGGACCTCATCGGAGTCAAGACCCTCTGAGGAGACATCTGACCCGATCAACATCTACCAGAACTTTGCTGCCAAAGACCACTGAAGAGTTTGATGCCCAATGTGTGCTAAGGGGTCATGTACAATGTTCTCCAGGTGTGGACCACAAAACTCGCTGGTGGCCTTGATGTCCTAGCGCATTTCAAGATGCATACCTGTTCCACTCTGGCCAGCTGCCTCGGCAATCTAGAACTGCTCCGAGGTGAAGGCACGTGGATAGACATGAAGAACCTTACTCTGCAAAACCCCACACCGAACACCAACCTCATACCTCTAAAGAACCCATCCATTCATTACAATAGACTTTTTTACTTTCAGTTGTGTGAAGCTCAGAGAGTCCATGGAATTGTTCTTCTCTACTAAAAGCCAACACGAAGCTGAAAAATTGAAAGCGTAGGACAAGAACTGATCTCCACCAGCTCGGAGTTGGGGCAAAAAACATTATCTTATACAGTGACCATGGTTGTGCGCCATTCAAAAACAATACTGAGCCTTCTCTACCTCTTGTCCTCGTTTAATTATCCATGCTCCAAACGCTTGGGGGTACAAGGTGCACAGAGGTCTCAGATCCATACCTACCCATCAACTCTTCCATAGGCATAGTCATTTCTGTGCACCATCATGGAAATCTAAGTGCACTGGCACAAAGCTGATGTTGTACCGACAACGTGTGGTTTGTGGTTTGTTTAGAACGTCTTTGTTATGTTAGGGTACTGGGTATACTGAATGTCCTGTTGCTCTGTTGTGTACATAATAAATCCTTCTGTTGCCTAGATCTGCCCAGCAGTCACTAGTGGAGTGTATAAGTCAGAAGAGTGCGGTTGGTGTCTTGTAGCCACTGTACATAGAAATGCGAGAATGCAGAGAACCAGTTATCTGAGTAGGGTGCCTGTAGTAGAGCAGCCTTGCCAAGCATCAACCAGGAAACGGGGATGTCACACCCTTATGGTAAACAAAAACAAGCACGGGTAAGTGGTTGCGCTAAAAGAAGGTTGATAAAGGTTGTGCAATAGGTAAAACATGTACATATATTTATTATAACACTTAAACATTTGCTATATTCAGCTTAAAAAGATAATAATCAATAAAAGATAATAAAGAAATAGCTGCATTAATGTAAGTAAATGTTATCACCAGGAAGCAGTGTCCTTCTTTTTTTGGGCCCAAATGAAAAAGAAGTCCCAGTATGGTAGTGCCCATGGATATCCCAAGAGCTGCTTCTTCCAGATAAATATCAGAGAGGTGGCATTCCTCCACAGGGTGGTTCACAGGAATCTGGAAGGGATGGGATGTATGAAGCGATTGGCCCAATAGTTTGTTACCCAGAGAAATTAGGTGGCGTTCCTCCACAATATCGATATCCAAGTTATCTGGTTGTGGATCCTGAGTAGTACCAGTTGTGAGTGGTGTCTGGGACCAATAGAGAGATGGCTTTAGGTATGAGAAGATACGTTTGCGAGATATTTTTCAGAGGTGAAAAGATGAAACAGCATTACTTGTGTACCAGAAGCCGATGCGTTTCGCTGCTCCTGTGCCACCTTGAAAAAGCTGCAAAAGCGGTGAAACGCATCAGCTGCTAGTACACAAGTGATGCTGATTCATCTTTTTACCTGTGTTGACATGGACACAAAAAAAAGGTGAAAAAATGCAGATTTTTTTCATTTTTTCACCTTTTGTTTATGGCAAAATTTTAGTTTTGACCTCCTGGCTGTCTTCCGAGACAATGTTGACCCTTTAATCCATAACCATTATTGTGCAGGGTTCATCCGTTGTGTGTGTGCGCAGCCGCTTCACCGCCGGTGCACGATGAAGCGGGTCCGGACATTGGCAGAATGTATCCTCACCTGGAGAGAGTTAGATTACCTGTCCAGTGATGTGTGCTCTCCCACTTTTGTCTGTCCTTTTTCCCGCCTGCTGGTGCGTTCCGTGTATGCCCCTTTTTTCATTCCCGTTGTTCCTTTGCACATAATTGGATATCCGCATTAGATGTTTATTAGTGTTCTTATCTTATCAATATTTCAGCTAAGATTGTTTTCTCACCTCTTACACCCGGCACATGGTCACTAGGTCGACTTGCATTGGATCATCCACTGAAGGGCGACAGGCTTTAGGGCCGACACATTTAAAAGGTCGACAGGGTCATTAGGTCGACACAACCATTAGGTCTTTATTGGGAAGGTCAACAATCAAAAGGTCGACATGGGGTTTTCGCTTTTTTTTTCTTTCAGCCGACATGTGACGACAGGCAGTTTTTCATGCCCTTCCATCCACTAGGGCGTGGAGGGTGAATCGTGTGCTCAGCATAGTGAGGCACCGTGCCCGTAACATGGCGAGGGCAGTGGTGCGTCGAGACGATGTCCATATCGACTGTGTTGACATTCAGGACAAAAAAAAACCGTGAAAAACCCATGTCAACCTTTTGACTGTAGACCTAATGCTTGTGTCAACCTAATGACCCTGTCGACCTAAAGCTATGTCAACCTTTTTCATGTGTCGATCTAAGGCCTGTCGACCTTCAGTGGAGGACCTAATGCATGTCGACCTTCCTGTGGTCAATCTAATGATCCACACCCCGCCACCCACCTGCACCTTTTGCAGTGTAAGGTGTATATAGGGCCTAATTCAGTAAGGATCACATATGATCAGCTGCTCGTTTCTGTAAGCGCCGTCTGCCCCCGGGCTACGCTCCACTCTGTCCCTCCCCTTGAATGCATCTGCCTATCAGGACACGCCTTGGCCCCATTACTCCCCGTAGACGCCCCTGCTATGTGATTGCAGCACCCATCCACCAGGAACTGTGCTGCGGATCACAGAAGCAATCCTAGCTGAATCAGGCTCATAGTTCTCAGCAGATGGGATCACCGTCAGTGTTTATGATTTACTTTTATGAAGTGATGTCAGCGCTGGGTATAATTAGTGTGCCAGTAACTGACTGTACCATAGCCGCTTTCACTTCTGCTTTCCTATTAATTGGGTTTTGTTTATGTAAAGATCATTAGAAACTTCTGCAGAAGACAAGCCTATAAAACAATGTATACTATACTAGCTGGAATACCCGGGGTTGCCCAGGTTTTTAAGACTATTTGTTTACAAAAATCAATAAAATAAAATATGAAACACACAGTATAAGTAACATTAGTTGTTTTGTTAATTTACGTTAAAGTGCAGCACATTATGCATCTGCTGATATACTCTGTGCTGCTGGGGGACCCTGCTCCTCCCACTATATAACTCTCAGTGTGTGGGTTCATGCTCCTCACATCATGTCACTTCCCCTGTCACATGCAGCCCTGTCCTCACTGACACATCACTCATCTCCTGATATACTCTGTGCTGCTGGGGACCCTGCTCCTTCCACTATATAACTCTCAGTCTGTGGCTTCCCGCTGCCCCCATTCCCCTCCTCACATCATGTCACTGCCCCTGTCACATGCAGCCCTGTCCTCACTGACACATCACCTATCTCCTGATATACTCTGTGCTGCTGGGGGACCCTTCTCCTCCCACTATATAACTCTCAGTCTGTGGCTTCCCGCTGCCCCCATTCCCCTCCTCACATCATGTCACTGCCCCTGTCACATGCAGCCCTGTCCTCACTGACACATCACTCATCCGATCTCCTGATATACTCTGTGCTGCTGGGGACCCTGCCAGTGGCGCAACTATTACATTTCCGCCCCCCTGCTGCAAAATCAGGCAGAGCCCCCCCCCCCCCCCCCTTGGGTTAACAACCCACCTCCCCCTCCCCGTGCACAGTACCTCCTGCCGCTGCCGGAGCCAGGGCAGCCGAGAGGGGGGGGGGTACCAATTACCCGGGCCCAGGCTTGCTGGAGGGGCCCGCCTGATCAGACCCCTCGATTCCCGCTCCGTCCCTCCCGAGTAGCAACAGCAGCACACACCTACAGCATGTGCTGTGCTGACAGCAGGCTCAGCATGAGCGTCTCTCTGACAGCGTGAGAGCTGCACATGCTGTAGGTGTGTGCTGAGCTGAGTTTAGAGTTTATAGAGTTTTCTTTCACCCTCCTCTAAACATTTTGGGGGTGTGACCTAAGTTTGGGAGGTGCCAACACCGCCCAAACTTAGGCCACACCCCCAATATTTTACTGGGGCCTGGCATTCCTCTCGGCTGCCCTGCTCCCGGCTCCTGCAGCATATAAAAAGTGACTCTCAGAAAATGGCTGCCCCCATAATGCAGACCATTTTTGAGGATGCTTGAGTAGGCGGCGGCCTCCTCTAGCAACCTTAAAAACGGTCTGCTGTATGGGGGCAGCCATTTTCTGAGAGTCACTTTTTATATGCGGCAGGAGCCGGGACCTGACAGAAGCGCCGGCCGTGGCAGGAGGTACTGTGTACGGGGAGGGCGCGGGGTAGCGGCTAGGGGGCAGGGTAACGATAGCCCCGCAGACCCCCGGCGCCCACACCTTCTCGTCGCCTCCCTGCCACTGCGGGGGCTGCAGAGCTATAGTTACGCCACTGGACCCTGCTCCTCCCACTATATAACTCTCAGTTTGAGGCTTCCTGCTGCCTCCATTCCCCTCCTCACATCATGTCACTGCCCCTGTCACATGCAGCCCTGTCCTCACATCACTCATCTCCTGATATACTCTGTGCTGCTGGGGACCCTGCTCCTCCCACTATATAACTCTCAGTCTGAGGCTTCCTGCTGCCTCCATTCCCCTCCTCACATCATGTCACTGTCCCTGTCACATGCAGCCCTGTCCTCGCTGCATCGGGAGCCAAGGCACACTGAGTGTAGTGCATTACTGGGAGTTGACCTTGTCCCATGATACTTTGCACAAGAGGGCAGAGGCTGAGAGGTTTGTGCTGAGATCTGATTGGTGGAGCTCATTGCATGCTTCTCAGGCCCATGGAGGACAGCAGCAGCAGCCTAGTCATGGGAGGGTTTTTAATCAAAGGCAGCACTGGGACTGTGAGGTCTCCTACAGTCCTACAGAGTAAGGTGCAGAGGGACCTCAATGACACATCACTCATCTCCTGATGTACTCTGTGCTACCGGGGACCATGCTCCTCCCACTATATTACTCTTAAGTCTGTAGCTTTGTGCTGCCTCCATTCCCCTCCTCACATCATGTCACTGCCCCTGTCACATGCAGCCCTGTCCTCACTGACACATCACTCATCTCCTTATATACTCTGTGCTGCTGGGGGACCCTGCTCCTACCGCTATATAACTCTCAGTATGTGGCTTCCTGCTGCTTCCATTCCCCTCCTCACATCATGTTACTGCCCCTGTCACATGCAGCCCTGTCCTTACATCACTCATCTCCTGATATAGTCTGTGCTGCTGCCCCACCCTTAGGGGTGCTAGGGATGTGTTACCCACACAGTGTTTTTTCCCAGACAGGAAGTCATGTGTACCAAGTTTGGTGTCAATTGATCCAGCCATACTTGAGTTATGCTGTCTCCTGAGATACTAGGGTGCTAGGGGTGGGTTACCCCCACAGTGTTTGTTACCATACTGTAAGTAATATGTGTACCAAGTTTGTTGTAAATTGCTGCAGCTATTCCATAGCTATGTTGGAACATACATATGAGCATACAGCAAAAAATTGTGTTTTTTAATTCATAAAATATTAACAGTAATTAATTTCCATTTGGAATTTTACCTCGGGCGTGTTTTAAAAGGCTTGTAAACTGTGGATTTGTATAGAAAGACAAAAGGCCAGGCAAATTTTCACTTTTATATGTTAGAATATAGAGCGAGATACATAGCTATATATATATATATATATATATATATATATATATAGAAAGAACAAACGAACCGGCACTCTAGTATCCAAAAGACAAATTGCCCCGGGTGCCAACGAGAAGGAATGAAATACGTAGAAGAATAGACGTGTCACTCCAGGGGACTTGTGCAAATAGGTTTATATATCAAAAGAACATAAAGTTACATGGTAGAGGGTCAACGTTTCGATACACAGCGGTATCGTTGTCAAGACAGCATGTAACTCACAGGTATATGCCCGCACTGCGGCGGGACCACAAATATATAACATAAGTATCACTTACTTACTTATCGTAAGTGATACTTATGTTATGTATTTGTGGTCCCGCCGCCGTGCGGGCATATACCTGTGAGTTACATGCTGTCTTGACAACGATACCGCTGTGTATCGAAACGTTGACCCGCTACCATGTAACTTTATGTTCTTTTGATATATAAACCTATTTGCACAAGTCCCCTGGAGTGACACGACTATTCTTCTACATATATATATATATATATATATATATATATATATATATATATGCAATATAGCTGAGGGCACTCTCAAGATTTTCAATACTGCACGGCGGCAGTTACCGGTAAATAACTCGAATCAACACAGAGGTGTGTGCATCAACGTTTCGGGCGGGTAGCCCTTTATCAAGCCTTGTCTGTGCTCAGTACCCTACTGCACGTGTGCAGCCTCCTCCGGCCTGCTCCTCTCTGCCAGCCACCTCCTCTGTGCTCAGACCCTACTGTACGTGCGCAGATCTTCAAAAAAAATTAAGTGGTGGCCATTTACCGGCGATCTCCGTAGCGGGCGCGAAGCGGTGCTGTAAGTTCTGAATAGTAGAGCACTCAAACCCTATTGCACATGCTCAGATCTCCAGAGCGCTGAGGCCGGCATCGCAGGACTCCGGAGGGTAAGTATTAAATAAACGGGTGCATGGAAATCAGGGGCCCGAGCGCACACTGCACTCATTAAATACACCACAGTGCAGCAGCCTTATAGAGACGTCTTACCTGTAATACACAGCAATGTCTTTGTATTATTTAGCTCTGGATCCCCACACACTATGGAGTTGAGCCCAGGGATAGTCGTCGACCATTGATGATTTAAAAACATTGATGGTTTAAGGTCAATGTTGAATACTGTTGCCATCAGTGGTATAGAACCACCCAATGATTCCACCCCCCAATTAACATTATCAGTGAGGAGCACAGAGAGAGGTGAGGTTGTGTATGTAAGGGCCACACTGCACTGCTTTGCCCTGGGGCAGGGTTGCCTACTTTTAAAGTCTCCTCTCCGGGAGAAGCACGGAGAGCAGACTTTCAGCAGCACTTCGGGGGTGGAGCCTGATGTAGACATCATGAATGACGCGATTAGCATCTTTAGCCCCGTGCCATGAAAACTGTGAATCCCTGTAATTTACTGCTGCGGCCAGGGACATGCGGGGGGGGGGGGGGGGGGGTGCTGCCGGTATCTGGGAGGGTTACCCATCTTTCCGGGGGGCTAGGAGGGGGACCTGATTTTTGGGAGCCTCCCGACCATTCCGGGAGGGTAGGCAACCCTGCCCTAGGGCCCATAAGGGTGTTAAGATTTACCTGCCCAACTGTCCTGATGACAGCTCGACAGTCCCAATAAATGGGACAATGTCCCGCTGACCTGCCTGTGGGCCACAGTGTCCCGCGTGCAGGTTGGGGAGCCGGTGATCACGCTGAAAATGAGACTGCACACAATGGGTAAATCATTCAACGGTGAGTAGCTTGTGTATAGAATCCCCGATTTAGCTATTTTTCAGGTGATTCCAACCTTTTAGGTGGATGTATAACATTTGTAAAGTGTCAAATTGTTTGTGTTTTTCATCCGATCTATATTTATGGTACAATGGTATATATTTATGGTACAATTGTATACCATTAGATATATTTAATGTCTTGGCTTGGTCAATCGTTTAAGATATATCTTATGCCAAAATGACACCAAGGTACAAAATCGGATGGAATCACTGCCTGGAAGGTTCAGGGGGGAGTTCAAGGGAAATAGCATCCGACCTCAAGGTCAGGGATATCGTTGTAGTGTATGGGGGCTTAACATAGAATTTGACAACAGATAACCGCTTGGCCCATCTATTCTCTAGTCAATCACTCACAAAAGACAATTCAGCATTTTAATATGAGATGAGATGATCATAGAGGTTAGAATGTACACAAGGTTAAATTTGCATTTTCAATTTATTGCATAGGCATCACCTTTATTATATATATATTGGGGGTCATTCTAATTAATTCTGATGGGCCCCATTACGATGTTTGGGGGTCTGCGCATGCGCACAGTCTTGTGTGCGCATGTGCAGCTCCCCTTTGTGAATGGCTTGGCGACTTGCATAGTCGCCGAGCCGTTCGCAAGGTGCGGGGTGGGCGAGGATGACAACGGGGTCGGCCATGGGAAAGCCCAGCGTTTCCTGGGGGTCCCCATGAAAACGCAGGGCGTTGCCATAGCTATGCCCGATGTGTGCCAGGAGCGGTCGGCTGACATCACCACAGAGGAGGTCAGCTGCCCGCCCTGTCTTCGCCCCAGAGCACGCAAAGCTTAGCGAGTCAGCCAGAATCAGGACCATTATGCCGAGAAGAAAACAAATATCACAGCAAATAGTTGCAAACAAATAAATCCAATGTTGCAAGGAACAAAGGTATTATCATCAGCACTTGCTCCATTTCCCACAATATATAGTTAGTAATGTTCTATAGAGATATTTCGCAACAAGAATGTAACCACATACAGTATACACATATATGGAGCCAGGCACACCCTATGGATGGCCTATTCCCAGACATCCCCTGTTACCGCTGTTTCCTCTGTAGTTATGGTCACAGAGCCCTTACTTTATGCTGATGCTCTATAAAATGTTTGGGGAAGGAACATTTGGTGCCCAGATATTTCCTGCCCCTTCTTTTTATTCAAATCACAGCTAAATGCTAGTATAAAAATATATAGGAAGTGGCGAGTCCGCAGACTCTGGCACACATTGACGGGGCAACATGTCGGTCCTGGCATCCGTCATCCTCATCCGTAAGTACAGAACCTGTCTTCTCTCTCCTAAGTGACCAGATCAATAAACATCTTCTAGATCAGTGGTTCCCAGACTTTTTTGAATCACGGTGCCCTAAAGAATCAGAAGTTTATTATTGAGATATGTAGAGTTTAAATGAAGTAAATGGTGTTTATATGTAAACCTTAGGGTCAGCTATGTGGTGAGGGACGGGATTCGCTTCTGTTTGCCCACATATATTATGATTGAAAGCCACCAGCACTGATTTTGCCTATTTCATTCTCCATAAATAATTTGAGTTAGTCCTGGCCCACCAACCTAGGGCACCCCTGCAGGTATCCCGAGCCACCCCAGGGTGCTGCAGCACACAGTTTGGGAACCACTGTTGTAGTTGGAGATAAGCTCAGTGATTGGTGAGATCGTAGTGAGTTGAGTTAATCAGATATCATGCGTTGTGTAACAGGTAATACAGCTCAGGTAATTCACAGGCTTGAGTTTTTCACGTTTTTTTTTTTTGTCCCGAGTATCGAAATAGTCGACACGGACACCGTCAGTGTGTACCGCATCCCCTCGCTGTGTTCACCATGCGTTGGGAACACTATTCTATTCTTCCTCCATGCCCTAGTGGATGGTAGGACATGAAATACCGGCTGTTGACACATGCCGACCCAAAGAAATACATGAAAATGCTCACGTTGACAAATTGTCTGTCAACCTAATAATCGACACCCAGGAAACATTTCATGCTGAGGAATGTGGTGACTTTTATTATATGAACTTCTCATTTATTTCTATCTTTTCTTCCTTTCAGTGTCCGTTATGCAGACGTCCTGTAAGTACATTACATCATCCAGCTAAGTTAAAAACCTCTTTGTTATTGTGGTTCTGGTTTTGATCAAGGGAGAGGGGGAAAGGGAGAGATCTGCAGAGGCTGGTGCTAGAGCACCCGATTTGGCCCCAATTGAGACAATCTGGTATATGGATCTCGGAGGGGGTGCAGCCAGAGACACTGTATAGTACGAAATAGGAAGGAAAGAAAAGAGTGTCTTTTTTGTTGGCGCACAGAGGTAATTTGAAGAGATATTTATATTAAAATTACAATTCTTTATTAATAATTATTAAAAAAAAAACTGTCATATTTGTGAAATATGAGAAAATTGTGTACAAATAAACATACAGATGTTTGTCAAAATAAAAACAACGGTGTCCTTTTTGTCTTTTCTATTGTAATTTATGTGGAGTTTTATTGTAGTCATTCTTGGAATCAGACTTATATTTTCGGGAAATTCTATGTAAGGTATTTATTGTACATTCATTAGTCTGAGAGAGTTATGAAATATATTCTGATACGTGCAGTATCCCTACAGATTGCTAAAGTTTATTTAATCTGTTACTTTCTTTGTATGTGGATTTAATTATTACTTGCCACTAGGGAGCATAGTATCAGTAAATACTTTGAAATGAGTACAATGTTTCCACTTATCTTTATTCTAGTGCTTTGTTATTCCAGATTTATAGCCACGAGAGTAGCTAGAAGTAAATTCTCTGAGTTTGCCGGCTTTATATCACTACAAGTCAGAAAGTAACAGATTAAATAAACTGTAGCAATCTGTAGGGATACTGCACGTATCACAATATAATTCATAACTCTCTCAGACTAATGGATATAAAATAAATACCTTACATAGAATTTCCCGAAAATATAAGTCTGATTCCAAGAATGACTACAATAAAACTCCACATAAATTAAAATAGAAAAGACAAAAAGGACACCGTTTTTTTTATTTTGACAAACATCTGTATGTTTATTTGTACACAAATTTTTTAATAATTATTAATAAAGAATTGTCATTGTAATATAAACATCTCTTCAAATTACCTCTGTGCGCCAACAAAAAAGACACTCTTTTCTTTCCTTCTTATATTGTGGTGCTAGCCCTGGTTAGGGGAGGTGGGGGCCCTTCGGAACGTGGTAAATAACATCACAAATCTGCAGCTGCTTATTCTATCATTGGTAATACAGAACCCTCTCATCAGACGAAACGCATCGCTGATGATATTGGTGATTAACCAATAGGCCGATTAGGCTGCAGCCTATGGTGCCAGGCCTAATTTATTCCATGCTTGTTAGCTATCACCAGGGCTATTTTTGTGCAGGCTCCAGCAGGAACTGTGGCCCTTATTCTAGTTCACTCTTTCAGACAAAATATTTCTTAGATGGACAAAACCATGTGCACTGCAGGTGAGGCAGGTGTTACTTGTGCAGAGATAATTAGATTTGGGTGGGGTTTTACACCTGCCTCACCTGCAGTGCACATGGTTTTGTCCATCTAAGAAATATTTTGTCTGAAAGAGTGAACTAGAATAAGGGCCACAGTTCCTGCTGGAGCCTGCACAAAAATAGCCCTGGCTATCACCCATCACGATGTACAGTGGGGGGTACATAAGGTGATTGCCAGACGGCTGTGCCAATGTAATTTACTGATGGAACCGTTACTTTATGCGTCCTCTCGCATACACACTGAGTGGCTTTCCCCCTGCCTGGCGACGACGGAGGGGGGAGGACGGCGTTGCATAGCGCAGTGCTATGCAAAACCTTCCTCAAAGCCACTCATCTGCTGATATAACCAGCAGATGAACGGCTTTCCCGGCGATGTTACAGGGGCATACACACTGGGCAGCTTTGAGCTGAAAGCCGCTCAAACCTCCTGTTTTCAGCGACTTTCAGCTCAAAGTTGCCCAGTGTGTATGGGCCTTAAATCGTACATCCAGACTGTCAGATAAAACAAATAATTACATCTCTGTTCGACTTGTGGCAAATACATGTTTCTTCTACAAATTGACAAAAGGTAAAGTGTCAAATAAATCTGGGAACAGTGCCAGCTTGCCACATTGAAAGCAATGATAATAAACTCAGACACTGCACATATTACAGTGGATTAACGAGAATAATATTTATGTGGTTAACTAGAATATATCACTTCGGATATTAGATGACATATAGACCGGTTTAAAATATTGACCTATCTGTGGTACAGTTTGAAAAATTGATGATGCACATACAGAAGAAACGACATACAGCCTAATGTTAAATCTATCTTTATTTCTTCACACGAATTAATCTTACTCATTTGAACATACTTTGCTAAAAGCAACTGTTTTATTGACATTTATTAAAAGTTAATTTTGAAGACAATACTTTTTGATCCCTTGTGCACCAAATATGGACACTACTCTGTCCTCTTTTGCCTTGTTTAGCTATACTAGTAAGCCCGAAGCAAAAGCTTTGAAAGCTAGTCTGCTATCTTCTGTGTTTGTGCATCTGTGAGAAAGAGATGTAGTTTTACTTTATGCCAGCAGGTGGCAGTGTTTCGGAGACTCACGAACACTAGACACATGCAAAACAAATAACAAATTAGTCCTGGTGTGATTGTCTCCCTGTATCCTACAACTGAAAGGGGACCTTCTTTCTGCGTAGTCATACAATAATACCTGGGTGATATGTGGACAGGGAGAACGCCAACGCACGTTTCACTAAAATGTTTTATTAAGGCATGTAATGTGTCAGGAACTTACATTTCCATCTTAGTATAGGAAATAAATGAACTTTAGCACATCAAATCCCTGTAGGTAGTTGAAATCTATCTAAACCTAAATGAATGGCAATCTATTGACACATCAAAATTGATTGCACAGAAATGAGACATTGGCCCTTATTGAGATCTGATCACAATACAAATTTGTTCTGAAAATGGGCAAAACCATGTGCACTGCAGGTGGGGCAGATGTAACATGTGCAGAAAGAGTTAAATTTGGGCGGGGTGTGTTGAAATATAAATTGCAGTGTAAAAATAATGCAGCCTGTATTTACCCTGCACAGAAACAAAATAACTCCCCCCAAATCTAACTCTCTCTACATGTTACATCTGCCCCACCTGCAGTGCACATGGTTTTGCCCATTTTGAGAACAAATTTGTGCTGTGATCAGATCTGAATAAGGGCCATTATCTAAGATTGATGCATACTGCTCTTCTCCAGACGTGCGTTTCGCTACAGTCTGTTTTTCTCAAAGCAGACTATCACTGGATGCTGCAGAGTATGTACTGCTCTTCTGTTTTTCATTTATTTTGTTTATCTGTTGTTATGTAGGTGACACAATCAAACCTGTTGTGACATTTACCCCTCACTGGCAAAATGTAATTGAAGGTGATTCAGTGACTTTATCATGTAATGTGAGATCTACTGAAGGACTGGAACACTTCTCCTGGTTTATAAAAAATAAATGGATAAGAAAAAGTGAGCAAAAGTTTACAATTACTGCAGGAAAGAATGACGGTGGGGATTATACGTGCCGGACTAGAACTGAAATTAGTTACCCTGCCAGGCTGTATGTTGTTCCTAATGGTGAGTTACTGTATCTTTGTTTCACATGATCACATCACTGCCTGTTTCATATTATATGAGTGATGTGTGTATATAGTACTGTGAATGACTATTTGTCCCTATCTTTATAGTTCTATCAAACAATGACACCGATACAATTGTCCAAGTAGTGTAATGCTACCATTTCTTTCCAATATAAGTAATTTATCTTGTTCACTGATGGCACAACTTCCACCCCATAATATACATACAGTTGTGCACATAAGTTTACATACCCTAGCAGAATGTGTGATTTTCTGGCCATTTGTCAGATAATATGAATGATAGCTCACAAACTTTTCTTTCACTCATGGTTAGTGGTTGGGTGAAGCCATTTATTGTCAAACAACTGTGTTTTACTCTTTTTAAAGCATTATGACAACAGAAACTTCCCAAATGACCCTGATCAAAAGTTTACATACCCTGGAGATTTTGGCCTGATAACATGCACACAAGTTGACACAAACGGGTTTGAATGGCTACTATAGGTAACCATCCTCACCTGTGATCTGTTTGCTTGTAATCAGTGTGTGTGTGTGTGTGTGTATAAAAGGTCAGTGAGTTTCTGGTCTCCTGAAAGACCCTTTCATCCAGTGCTGCACTGACGTGTCTGGATTTTGAGTCATGGGGAAAGCAAAAGAATTGTCAAATGATCTGCGGGAAAATGTAATTGAACTGTATAAAACAGAAAATGGATATAAAAAGATATCCAAGCAATTGAGAATGCCAATCAGCAGTGTTCGAACTCTAATTAAGAAGTGAAAAATAAGGGATTCTGTGCAAACCAAATCACGAAAGCAGACAAGAAAAAAGAGTTTGTATTGGATGCACTCCTTACAAATGATCAGACAACCTTTTGGTATATTCCTTTTTACTTAAAAAAGTGGGGGCTCCTTTTATCTTTATTGGGTATATAGTGGATAACGAGACGGCCACATGTAGCGAAAATGAGGGGTTAAAATTCACATTGACACACATGCATTAATAGTGTTTAGGAAAGAAAAGTTGGTGATTTAAAGATTTAAAATGTAGGCAGAGAGGACTGTGAATGTTGGTGCTTAGATGCATACAGGGGTATATTCCCCACCAGGGTGTATTTCTGACAATATTACTATATCACATTTATAATCCCCACCAGTTTACACTTTAAATATTTGCCTCAATTGGCTTTCAATCGTGTAAATGGCTTCTTTTGTGGGATAAGTGATATTCTTGACAGATACAGCGCCCACGGGAACACTACGGTACTTCTGACTGACTACGCTAACTACGCTGGCCACTGGAACACTACGCTGATTCTGACAGGAACACTACGCTGACGGCGTACGATGCCGCCGTGAAATTAAACAAGTACCATTTTTAATTTGTGAACTTTTAATGCACTTGTCATAGGAATAGGAAATGTGGGTCAGCTGTACAATAAATGGGCATGGCGTCTCTGCATAAATGTGTCTGTAAGAGCTGCATCTGTGATTTCCCCTTCACTGGCTGAGTGACTAGTAGGACAGTATTATGTGAATGACGCCCTCTCCGGCTATAGGGAATGATGTAAGGACGGTGCACCTATTATCCTATGTGTTACATTGTAGGTTCTGCAGAGAGGCCGGTTGTGACTTTTACCCCTAACTGGAGGAAGATATTTGCTGGGGAAGCTGTGACTATAACGTGTGACGCTGGATCTGCAGCAGGAGGAACCCAGCAATATGTCTGGTACAGAAACAATGCTGTCATTTATACAGAGAAACAACAGACTATAACCATTACATATGCACAGAGCAGGGAGCACAGAGGGGATTATCAGTGCTCAGCAGGAAATGGGATCTTAAGTTACCCGGTCAGATTGGATGTTTCTCCATATGGTGAGTATACAAACACACACACACACACACACACACACACACACACACTGCCGGTGGAATGAATGGCAGGCTGAAGTGCTGGCTGGTTGGCATGCTGGTGGGCTAAAGGGCTGGCTGGCATGCTGGCTGTTTGAAGGGCTGGCATGCTGATGGGCTGAAGGGCTGGCTACCATGATGGCTGACTGAAAGGCGGGCTGTATGGCTCAGCCCTCAGTCTGGCTCAGCAGGCCGGAGGGTGGGCGTGGGGCTTAGTAATTGTACGAAAGAGGGTTTCCTCCTTAATTCCTTTCATTCTCTCACTATGTTATCAAATGTCAGATATCTGTTTTACTATGAAGAGATTGAGTTGGTCTTTTTCATGCTTATTACAATTATTACTACACTAGTATATTGGTTTTGGGTCACCTTAGTTCCTGCTCCAGCCCAGTCAAAGCCCCGCCCATCCAACCCTTAGCTCGGTCATGCCCCCGCCTCCATCCCAACCTCTCTGTTTTATCCATCGTAAAGATTCTATACATGTCCCCCTTTGCCAGACAATAGCTGCATTATAATATATTAATATAATACCCGGTTTATCTTTTCTGGTTTCAGCCTCTGTCCTTCTGCAAGTGCCACCCTATATATATGAAGGTGACTCACTGACGATGAGATGTCACAGTCGGCGTCCATACAAAGATGAAGAAGAGTCCGTGTTCTACACAGATAATGCGTATACACGTCCTGACAAGCATATGTTATATATCCCAAATGTAACCACAGCTATGACCGGGATATATGGATGTGAAAAGGATATAGGAGGATATAGAAGAAAGGATAAAATGTTTATCTTTATCCAAGGTACAATCAGTCATTTCAGCCATAAATTATAGTGCAGAAATCACCAAGATGCACAGATTATCGGGTACATTTACTAAAGCTTTTAAAAATGAAAAGAGGTTATGTTGCCCATAGCAACCAAACAGATTTTGCCTATCATTTTCTATGATGCAATAGGGGATTGATACTAAATGCCGGTGGTTGGAATCCCGGCGTTCAAAATCCCGACCGCCGAAATCCCGACAAGGGGGGGGCGTGGATCGCCCCCCCCCCTCCTTGCGGGCTCGCTGCACTCGCTACGCAGCGGGGACGCTGTCGTGGACACCCATAGAGGGAGAAAGTGTCAGGATTCCGGCTTCAGGATTTTGAACGCCGGGATTGTAACTGCATCCCATGCAATAGAGAAATAATAGACAGAATGTGTAAATTTACCACTATGTCATGGCGGTGATTAGTATGAGGACAGGTTGGTGGTGATTATATGAGGACAGGTTAGCGGTGATTAGTATGAGGACAGGTTGGCGGTGATTAGTATGAGGTCAGGTTGGCAGTGATTATATGAGGACAGGTTGGTGGTGATTATATGAAGACAGGTTAGCGGTGATTAGTATGAGGACAGGTTGGAGGTGATTAGTATGAGGTCAGGTTGGCAGTGATTATATGAGGACAGGTTGGTGGTGATTATATGAAGACAGGTTAGCGGTGATTAGTATGAGGTCAGGTTGGTGGTGATTATATGAAGACAGGTTAGCGGTGATTAGTATGAGGTCAGGTTGGCGATGATTAGTATGAGGACAGGTTGGTGGTGATTATATGAGGTCAGGTTGGTGGTGATTATATGAGGACAGGTTGGCGGTGATTAGTATGAGGACAGGTTGGCGGTGATTAGTATGAGGTCAGGTTGGCGATGATTAGTATGAGGACAGGTTGGAGGTGATTAGTATGAGGACAGGTTGGCGGTGATTAGTATGAGGTCAGGTTGGCAGTGATTAGTATGAGGAGAGGTTGGCAGTGATTAGTATGAGGACAGGTTGGCGGTGATTAGTATGAGGACAGGTTGGCAGCGATTATATGAGGACAGGTTGGCGGTGATTATATGAGGACAGGTTGGCGGTGATTAGTATGAGGACAGGTTGGCGGTGATTAGTATGAGGAGAGGTTGGCGGTGATTAGTATGAGGACAGGTTGGCAGCGATTATATGAGGACAGGTTGGAGGTGATTATATGAGGACAGGTTGGAGGTGATTAGTATGAGGACAGGTTGGCAGCGATTATATGAGGACAGGTTGGAGGTGATTATATGAGGACAGGTTGGCGGTGATTAGTATGAGGACAGGTTGGCGGTGATTATATGAGGACAGGTTGGCGGTGATTAGTATGAGGACAGGTTGGCGGTGATTAGTATGAGGACAGGTTGGCGGTGATTATATGAGGACAGGTTGGAGGTGATTATATGAGGACAGGTTGGAGGTGATTAGTATGAGGACAGGTTGGCAGCGATTATATGAGGACAGGTTTGAGGTGATTATATGAGGACAGGTTGGCGGTGATTAGTATGAGGACAGGTTGGCGGTGATTATATGAGGACAGGTTGGCGGTGATTAGTATGAGGACAGGTTGGCGGTGATTAGTATGAGGACAGGTTGGCGGTGATTAGTATGAGGACAGGTTGGCGGTGATTAGTATGAGGACAGGTTGGCGGTGATTAGTATGAGGATAGGTTGGCGGTGATTAGTATGAGGACAGGTTGGCGGTGATTAGTATGAGGTCAGGTTAGCAGTGATTAAATGAGGACAGGTTGGCGGTGATTAGTATGAGGACAGGTTGGCGGTGATTAGTATGAGGACAGGTTGGCGGTGATTAGTATGAGGTCAGGTTAGCAGTGATTAGTATGAGGACAGGTTGCCGGTGATTAGTATGAGGTCAGGTTAGCGGTGATTAGTATGAGGACAGGTTGGGGGTGATTATATGAGGACAGGTTGGCGGTGATTAGTATGAGGTCAGGTTGGCGGTGATTAGTATGAGGTCAGGTTGGCGGTGATTAGTATGAGGAGAGGTTGGCGGTGATTATATGAGGACAGGTTGGCGGTGATTAGTATGAGGTCAGGTTGGCAGTGATTAGTATGAGGAGAGGTTGGCAGTGATTAGTATGAGGACAGGTTGGCGGTGATTAGTATGAGGACAGGTTGGCGGTGATTATATGAGGACAGGTTGGCGGTGATTATATGAGGACAGGTTGGCGGTGATTAGTATGAGGACAGGTTGGCGGTGATTAGTATGAGGACAGGTTGGCGGTGATTAGTATGAGGTCAGGTTGGCGGTGATTAGTATGAGGACAGGTTGGCGGTGATTATATGAGGACAGGTTGGTGGTGATTATATGAAGACAGGTTAGCGGTGATTAGTATGAGGTCAGGTTGGTGGTGATTATATGAAGACAGGTTAGCGGTGATTAGTATGAGGTCAGGTTGGCGATGATTAGTATGAGGACAGGTTGGTGGTGATTATATGAGGTCAGGTTGGTGGTGATTATATGAGGACAGGTTGGCGGTGATTAGTATGAGGACAGGTTGGCGGTGATTAGTATGAGGACAGGTTAGCAGTGATTAGTATGAGGACAGGTTGGCGGTGATTAGTATGAGGTCAGGTTAGCAGTGATTAGTATGAGGACAGGTTGCCGGTGATTAGTATGAGGACAGGTTGGCGGTGATTATTATGAGGTCAGGTTAGCGGTGATTAGTATGAGGACAGGTTGGCGGTGATTAGTATGAGGTCAGGTTGGCGATGATTAGTATGAGGACAGGTTGGAGGTGATTAGTATGAGGACAGGTTGGCGGTGATTAGTATGAGGTCAGGTTGGCAGTGATTAGTATGAGGAGAGGTTGGCAGTGATTAGTATGAGGACAGGTTGGCGGTGATTAGTATGAGGACAGGTTGGCAGCGATTATATGAGGACAGGTTGGCGGTGATTATATGAGGACAGGTTGGCGGTGATTAGTATGAGGACAGGTTGGCGGTGATTAGTATGAGGAGAGGTTGGCGGTGATTAGTATGAGGACAGGTTGGCAGCGATTATATGAGGACAGGTTGGAGGTGATTAGTATGAGGACAGGTTGGCGGTGATTAGTATGAGGACAGGTTGGCGGTGATTAGTATGAGGACAGGTTGGCGGTGATTATATGAGGACAGGTTGGCGGTGATTAGTATGAGGACAGGTTGGCGGTGATTAGTATGAGGACAGGTTGGCGGTGATTATATGAGGACAGGTTGGCGGTGATTAGTATGAGGACAGGTTGGCGGTGATTAGTATGAGGATAGGTTGGCGGTGATTAGTATGAGGACAGGTTGGCGGTGATTAGTATGAGGTCAGGTTAGCAGTGATTAAATGAGGACAGGTTGGCGGTGATTAGTATGAGGACAGATTGGCGGTGATTAGTATGAGGTCAGGTTAGCGGTGATTAGTATGAGGACAGGTTGGGGGTGATTATATGAGGACAGGTTGGCGGTGATTAGTATGAGGTCAGGTTGGCGGTGATTAGTATGAGGTCAGGTTGGCGGTGATTAGTATGAGGAGAGGTTGGCGGTGATTATATGAGGACAGGTTGGCGGTGATTATATGAGGACAGGTTGGCGGTGATTATATGAGGACAGGTTGGCGGTGATTGTTATGAGGACAGGTTGGCGGTGATTAGTATGAGGACAGGTTGGCGGTGATTAGTATGAGGACAGGTTGGCGGTGATTAGTATGAGGACAGGTTGGAGGTGATTAGTATGAGGACAGGTTGGCGGTGATTGTTATGAGGACAGGTTGGCGGTGATTGTTATGAGGACAGGTTGGCGGTGATTAGTATGAGGACAGGTTGGCGGTGATTAGTATGAGGACAGGTTGGCGGTGATTATATGAGGACAGGTTGGCGGTGATTATATGAGGACAGGTTGGTGGTGATTAGTATGAGGACAGGTTGGTGGTGATTAGTATGAGGACAGGTTGGCGGTGATTAATATGAGGACAGGTTGGCGGTGATTAGTATGAGGACAGGTTGGGGGTGATTAGTATGAGGACAGGTTGGGGGTGATTAGTATGAGGACAGGTTGGCGGTGATTAGTATGAGGTCAGGTTGGCGGTGATGAGTATGAGGAGAGGTTGGCGGTGATTAGTATGAGGAGAGGTTGGCGGTGATTAGTATGAGGAGAGGTTGGCGGTGATTAGTATGAGGACAGGTTGGCGGTGATTATATGAGGACAGGTTGGGGGTGATTAGTATAAGGTCAGGTTAGCGGTGATTAGTATGAGGACAGGTTGGCGGTGATTAGTATGTGGTCAGGTTGGCGGTGATTATATGAGGACAGGTTGGCGGTGATTATATGAGGACAGGTTGGCGGTGATTGTTATGAGGACAGGTTGGCGGTGATTAGTATGAGGACAGGTTGGCGGTGATTATATGAGGACAGGTTGGAGGTGATTAGTATGAGGACAGGTTGGCGGTGATTAGTATGAGGTCAGGTTGGCGGTGATGAGTATGAGGAGAGGTTGGCGGTGATTAGTATGAGGAGAGGTTGGCGGTGATTAGTATGAGGACAGGTTGGCGGTGATTATATGAGGACAGGTTGGCGGTGATTATATGAGGACAGGTTGGAGGTGATTAGTATGAGGACAGGTTGGCGATAATTAGTATGAGGACAGGTTGGCGGTGATTAGTATGAGGACAGGTTGGCGGTGATTAGTATGAGGACAGGTTGGCGATGATTAGTATGAGGACAGGTTGGTGGTGATTAGTATGAGGACAGGTTGGTGGTGATTAGTATGAGGACAGGTTGGTGGTGATTAGTATGAGGACAGGTTGGCGGTGATTAGTATGAGGACTGGTTGGCGGTGATTATATGAGGACAGGTTGGTGGTGATTAGTATGAGGACAGGTTGGCGGTGATTAGTATGAGGACAGGTTGGTGGTGATTAGTATGAGGACAGGTTGGTGGTGATTAGTATGAGGACAGGTTGGTGGTGATTAGTATGAGGACAGGTTGGCGGTGATTAGTATGAGGACTGGTTGGCGGTGATTGTTATGAGGACAGGTTGGCGGTGATTAGTATGAGGACAGGTTGGCGGTGATTATATGAGGACAGGTTGGAGGTGATTAGTATGAGAACAGGTTGGCGGTGATTAGTATGAGGACAGGTTGGAGGTGATTAGTATGAGGACAGGTTGGCGGTGATTATATGAGGACAGGTTGGCGGTGATTAGTATGAGGACAGGTTGGAGGTGATTAGTATGAGGACAGGTTGGCGGTGATTAGTATGAGGACAGGTTGGCGGTGATTATATGAGGACAGGTTGGTGGTGATTAGTATGAGGACAGGTTGGCGGTGATTATATGAGGACCGGTTGGCGGTGATTAGTATGAGGACAGGTTGGCGGTGATTAGTATGAGGACAGGTTGGCGGTGATTAGTATGAGGACAGGTTGGAGGTGATTAGTATGAGGAAATGTTGGCGGTGATTAGTATGAGGACAGGTTGGCGGTGATTGTTATGAGGACAGGTTGGCGGTGATTGTTATGAGGACAGGTTGGCGGTGATTAGTATGAGGACAGGTTGGCGGTGATTATATGAGGACAGGTTGGCGGTGATTAGTATGAGGACAGGTTGGAGGTGATTAGTATGAGGACAGGTTGGCGGTGATTAGTATGAGGACAGGTTGGCGGTGATTATATGAGGACAGGTTGGTGGTGATTAGTATGAGGACAGGTTGGCGGTGATTATATGAGGACCGGTTGGCGGTGATTAGTATGAGGACAGGTTGGAGGTGATTAGTATGAGGACAGGTTGGCGATGATTAGTATGAGGACAGGTTGGAGGTGATTAGTATGAGGAAATGTTGGCGGTGATTAGTATGAGGACAGGTTGGCGGTGATTGTTATGAGGACAGGTTGGCGGTGATTGTTATGAGGACAGGTTGGCGGTGATTAGTATGAGGACAGGTTGGGGGTGATTAGTATGAGGACAGGTTGGCGGTGATTATATGAGGACAGGTTGGCAGCGATTATATGAGGATACGTTGGCGGTGAGAAGATGTTCGCTGGTAAGGTCCCAGCTTGTTACATTTGTTTGTGTCCAGCGCCCACATGTGGCAGGAGCACAGATCTCAGCATGGAGGCAAAGCTCTGTCTTTGACCTGTTTTCTTTCTTTGGACCCGCAAAATCTCGGACATGGTGCAGCGGGGAAAGGGGGTGCGAGGGCTGCGGGAGACTTGACTACCTTCCCGGGAGGGGGACACGATTTCCGGGAGCCTCCCGGCTTTCCGGGAGGGTAGGCAAGTATGAAGTACTACACCACTGGATCTGCATGTTTGTGTGACACTTGCTGGCTGTAAATGACCCACACGTCACTCCGTACTAACTAATCTCTTTCAGCTCTGTTTGATACCCCACATATAACAACTGATCAGCCGTCAGTGACAGAGGGCGGTGAGATGTCCCTGACCTGTGACATAAGACGTAACCCAGCCAGATCTACCACAGAGCTGGAATTTGCTTTCTACAGAGATGGGCAGGTTGTGCAGGACTTCAGTGCATCCGCTATGTACAGCGTTCTGTCAGCGCAGCTGGTGCATTCTGGGAATTATACCTGTGATGTCAGGACTCCCAGCGGTAGTGTGAGAAAGAGGAGTGATGGGTTATATGTACAGATGCAAGGTGAGTGTGGAATATGGACCTGTCTACTTTACATTCTGTTGTACTGATAGCATTACACATACAGTATGGTTACACTATAGTTTGTAATATATGATTTCTAACCTCTCTTACCACATATTCTGGAATATAGGTTCTAAGTGACTTTCCACAGACGATGTGCAACTACCTATGTGTTGGATCTCTGAGGTCAAATGATATGGTGTCTGTCATGCTCATCCACTTCTAAATGTATTAACGATGCCATTCCTGACGAGTTCTGCAGCATTCGCTATCAACTGTTTGATGAAGTACTGGGCCTCATTCCTAGTTTTGGGAGTGGTGCGCTCATGATGATGGTGGATATCGAGTCCGCTTTCCGCCTTTTGCCGCTTCCCCCGGACTCAGTCTGTTTTATGGGTTTTCAGTGATAAAAAAGTGCTAAAATGGAGAGTGATAAACAGCCAGCCAATCAGCTCCTACCTGATATGTCACAGACTGTGTTTGAAAAATGTCAGGCAGGAGCTGATTGGTTGGTTATCACTAGAGACAGGATTATATGCAACATAAAAAGCTTGAAATATGCATGCAAATATGCATGAAAAATTCTTAAAATATGAATGAAAAGTGTTAAAATATGCCACATTAAATAATTAAAAATCAGCATACAATTAGTTGCAGATAAACCTCAAAAATAGGCCCACAGCATCTGCAGATGTCTATTGCTATACACCGGATTTTTTTCTTCCTGGCTGCTACAGCAAACTGCAGCCTCCAATGCTCTTCTTGCATCAACTACATGGACCCTCATCTCCAGCGCCGATGGATCAAATGTCAGCATAGCGTGTGAGGGCGGCGCAGTAGAAGGCTTCCTCTCTGCGCGGCATACTCACTGTGACACAGCATTTCCTCCGCGCCGCGTGATATCACAACCCTTCTGCCCGCCTCCTCTGCTGCAGAAATCTGTCTCTTGATGTAAAGTCCCAGGCCAGGGGCAGGCAAAGGTTCAGGAGCTTCGTAATGGGATCCGCCCCCACTGACTTTTATCAACATGGATTGGCAGCCTAGAACAGTGTCAGACATATCGTACATCCAAGGTTCCCCACACTGCACACATATTGCCCCAGCCTGCACACTCTACCACTACCTGGCCAGCAGCAGCAGCAGGGCAAAGCAGTGCTGTGACTCACGGGTGGGAAGAGGGCGGGGCCTAAAATATGCACCATCACTAGATTTTAGTTAAAATATGCAATAACCAGTGAGAATGGGCAAAATATGCAAATATGCAAATGCATATAATCCTGTCTCTATTTATCACACTTCATTTTATCACTTTTGAAGCTTAGTGCATCTGGCCAAAGTCTTACTGTTCTACTTCTGTGATAAAACTGTCTCCCCAGTCCACATTTATGGGCATATGTAACACAGTCCACATCTCAGATGTGGGTGGGTTGTGATAAATTCACCCAAATCCGTATTGCTATCATTTAATATATTGAGGTTCTGAGATACCTCTGAGCCTGAGAATCCTCTTACCACAATTCTCAGGGTATTTTTTGTGAATGCGCGCACCTCCACCACCACTACCACACTTGTGCTCCGCCGTGACCTCTGGTGCTGTAAGAAGGGGTGCCGACAGGTCAACTGGGCCCCGGTAAAATGGAGGGAGTGACCACGCCCCAGTGAAAAAAATAAACGAGCGGGTGGGGACAGGCTGCCACTGGAGAGAGAGGCTGAGCAGCCTGCCCATCACTGCAACGGGGGGAGGGGAAGTGTTCATCTACAAATAACCTTTTATACTGTATATAATTATATGTCAATTGAAAAGCTTATTAATTGACAAAATATCAACATTTTTATTATAAACAGATATATCCAGATCACCAGGTTAAATCATTTTTATTTTTCCAGTATATGAGAAGCAGTTGGGTAAATGTGTTGTTGCGCACGTAACACGCTGATATAGCTCTTCCTGTGTCACCTCTATACCGGGTCTAAGCAGCAGGGAAAGGGTCCCTTGATAGAAGAAGCAAGAGAAAGACTGAGAATGTCTCTTCAGGGGCACTCTTTACTGTAATAATTAACTATTAAAATATAACTTTTATTTATGTTCCTTTTTTTATAAAGAGAAAAAGAAAACAATAAATAAGGAAGAAGAGAAAGATTGGTCTCTATCACTGCCCTATTATTTAAATTAGGCAGTGATAGAGACCAATCTTTCTCCTCTTCCTTATTTATTGTTTTTTTTTTTCTCTTTTTTAAAAAGGAACATAAATGCAAGTTATATTTTAATAGTTAGTATTAAATAATAGTGATTTGCTGAGAGTTCTCAGCAAATCAATGGATTCCTATTCGTTTCTATGGGCTTTTTTCTTTCTTTTGAAATCTACTCCTGCCCGGCTCTCTGCGCTGCCCCTCATGTCCCCCATTTTGGACGTCGAAGTGGGCTAGTTAAAAATACCCCATACCCCACCCCTGCTGGCTTACTGGGCATGCTAAAAGAAAAGAGGCAGCGCCTAAAGTCAGAAAAAAATTAAGTTAACGATTGGATTGACTGTACATCAATTTTTATGTATAAACCATAGATAATACAATTTTAATCATGTATAAAAACATTCAGTATGTAAAAGAATCACCACACTAAATTATTTAAAAAGAAAACTCTTTGGCATGGGCAGCACTGACGGGCACCATCCGTTCCTATAAATACCTTGGGTAGTTTATAGGGACTGGCTCAAGATGTAATCTAGTTACCATCCACCTCTCAAATTAGGGCTTGAAATGTCCTTTATGATCACTGGCACATGTAGATTCCTTCCCTGAATTACCAAAGTCCTTCGGCGATATGGGAGGTTCCCAGAGTCCTTTATTTGTAATCCGATCACTGTGGATCAAGGAGATGGCATGCACAGGAGATGGCTCACTTGCTGTGCCCAAGAGCTGTGGGGCCAAAAGGAGAGTTCAGTCTGTCGAGGCTGGTCGGGATAGTGTCCACTTGTATTGTGGGTGCTGCTGCTGTGTCCCTGACGCGTTTCGCTAGAAGATAGCTTTTTCACAAGGGCAAGATCTCCTGTGCAGCCTGGCAATGGTGGATGCTGCTGCCAGGGATTGCGCTGTCCCTTCTTCAGTGTACAGGCAAGAACCCCTCCAGCTGTTGCTATGGATAGCTGCAGCTGATATACATTGTCCCCTGATATCAGCATGCTATCTTAAAGATAATGATAGGGGTGCATAGCGCCTTCGTCAGATAACCCGCTACTCCTCCTTTGTACATATGGAAGTGGTATCCGCGACGATAGAACATTTGCCCCATTGTATCAGCACAAATAGCGGCAGGCAAGAGGGGGAGGCAGTTCCCTTATGACGCGTTTCACTTCATCTCTTTTTTTTTTTATTGTAGCTGAGAGAAGCCTAAATGCATCAGAAATTCCCAGCAATTGAGAGATGATGGACAATCTATGGAGTAACTGGTAATGATTTTTACAGATACATTTTAATAGTCTGCATAGCAAATATAATATAGTTTCAAGATTGTGGTTACATTAATATGGACAGTAATATGAACAAGTAACATAGAAAATGTAAAACTACACCTACATACATCTCTTATTTCCAGCATTGCCTAGTAAGACCTCTCTCTGTTTATTCTGTAGGTACATCTATCAGTCTCCAGAATGCGAACCGTCTGGCTCTGTCTGCCGGTGATCTTATAATGCTTTTCTATATATCATTCAGCCACATGGACACAGCAAGACAAGTCTGGTAATGCAGAGGATAATTACAGATGGTGTTACCTGCTGGGACCACAAGAGGTCGCCAAACGCAGCAATCAGCAGCACATTGCGACAACATATAACATTACTCATAATTAGCTTTTACTTTATAATGGCTTAATGCATTGCTTTCTGGAATAGGTTTCTGCATTTTAAAATCTTCTTATAACAATTAGTGTTAGGAGAAAATAAAATGTCCTCTGTACGAGGAATAAAACCATCCCACTGCAATAGTGTATTTTATTGTTATTTTGCTGTGATAGTTATGTACAGTACACAATATAGATAGAAGCACTTTACCCGATGTGTGTTTTCCTAATACTATAATACTAATACAATATGTGACTAGAATGCGCAATATTTCAAAGTTAAACACAGGATTCTGTGTGTGTGTCACCGCCTATAGAGGTGAGCCTAGAAATGCGTCAGATTGTGATGCACCTCACATGCGTTTACCAGGAAGGGATTGGTGATGTCCTGCAGCCAGCAGTGTTGGCATTTTCCTCCAGGCACTGGTATTAGCCAGTCCACGCAACCACCCCGTGATTCTCTGCCCGCCGGCACTACAAGGCATACCTGAGAGCCCGCACAATCTGCTAGCTGAGTGACTTGAATTCCATCAGGTGCAGCACTCCCATAACATCTGGTGTTGCACTAATGTAACTAGAAATTTTGCACACACCCCCCCCCCATGCCAAAAAAAGTCCCTTCCCCCCCATACATCAAGTGTTGTATTTTTACCTACATGCTCGTTGCCAGGGGTTTCCATGCTCATTGCCAGGGGTTACATGCTCATTGCCAGGGGGTTCTATGCTCACAGCACATCAATGCTCCGAATACTGTAGAGGTCCTGTAGGAACTCCCAGAATCTGTCTCTAACCAGGCAAATCTGCAGAGAGTAGACCTGTGCCACCGCTGTGCCAGCTTCCCCCGCCATCGCTCGGGCTGAGGTGCATCACGAGTCTTAGCAACACCTTGGGGTAAATGTATTACTGCACAGGGTTTGTTATGTGTGTGGACCCCTTCACCTCAGGTTCCCGGTAAAGCGTATCTACACATCGCCAGAATATAATACTACCGATGTAGCCGATGTGGGAGAGGGATAGATTACCTGCCCAGTGATGTACCACTTTTGTGTGTCCTTTTCAGCATGCTGGTACCTTCCACACCTGAGCCCGGATCTCCCTCTGCCAACAGCCACTGCGCCAGTGTGCACAATTTGTCAGATGATAAGTTTTGAAGCAAACTTTATTAACAAAGAAAAAGAGACAACATGGCCGTTGGGTCAGACAGGGGGATGCAGCAAAGCCAGTCAGACGTGGTAGTATTATAATGTGGAAAAACCAAACCAGGCAGGTGATGGGACCGTTTAGACATATGTTTGGTCACATCGGCATTACAGGGGGGTGACCAAATTGTATAGACCCACCAAAAGTATTGGAAACATATCGGGAAAAATTGGCAAAAAAATGCCCCTTCTCCACTCCCAATGTTTATTCGCACCTAGCTGGATATCCCCCGTAAGCTGTGTACAGACAGGGCGATTTTAAGCACATATTGCCAGTGATTTGTATGTGCTGTGGGCGTTAAATCGCCAGGTGCGCGTTCCCATGTTCAGCCCCTAATGGTCGCTGGTCGGAGGAGCATGCTCCTCTGACCAGCAACTTCCCTGCCTTTTCTCACGGCAGTGTCTCATCTCTCCAGCCCTGGTCGCTGATGAAAACAGGACACTGAGCAATATATTGCACCGTGTGTACTAGAGATGTTCAGACTCGGATTCCAGAGATCCGAGCCCCCACGAACGTCATCATTCCGAGCCCGGTTCCGAGCAGCGCTCGGAGATTCCCGCCTGACTCGGGTCCGTCCGCGTGGTCAGAACGTCATCTCCTGGCGCCGGATTTCGCGAAGCTTTAAAAGCGGCTGCTGCGCCCGCCATCTTCACTCCAGTCTAGTAGTGGGTTGGGAGAGGGTGTGTTGGTGCTGCTGCTGGGGCTTAAACTTGAGCTTGACCTTGAACGCAATATTTTGTATTCGCTGGGGCTGTCTCTCAGTGCTGCTGTGTAGTCTAACTGTGTACTTGTAGTACTGCGGTCTACCTCTGGTGTGCTGTGCTGTGCTGTAATTATTTTATTCGCTGGGGCTGTCTCCCTCAGTGCTGCTGTGTACTCTGTTCTCCTCTCTGCTTAGGGTGGGCTCTCCCTAGCAAGGAGGACAGTCTAACTGTGTACCTGTAGTACTACTGTCTCCTCTGTGCTGGGGCCTACCTCTGGTGCTGATGTGTGCCACTGAGTGCCACTGCCAAGCTGTACCTAATAATACAATTAATTATATTATTATAAATTCTGCTGGTGCACTGCATAAAGCTACTGGTGATGTGTAACTACCTTTTGTGTTGACCACTGGCAGTGCTACTGCCTACCTACCTAGTAGTTTATTTTCTCTACCTACTAGGCTGCTATATTATTAATACTTAATTAATTGAATTATATATAGTCCACTGGTGCTGCCTGCACTGAATACTGTGAATAGAGGTTGCCAGTATTATTTACTCAGTCCACTGTTGCCACTGGCAGTGTTACTGCCTAAGTGTACCTACCTAGTAGTACAACTACATTCTAGGCTGCTATATCTCATTTAATTAAAAAATAATACTTGTGCTGCGTGGGACTGTAAAAAATAATTCCATGCTGCTGGTGCACTGACGTGTGCCACTGAGTGCCACTGCCAAGCAGTACCTAATAATAAAATTAATTATTATAAATTCTGCTGGTGCACAATACTAGTATTGCTGACTTATCTACCTGTCTTGTGCCTAGTACTGTCTTCTCTACCTGTCTGTGTCTAGTACTGCCGTATCTACCTGTCTGGTGTCTAGTACTGCCGTATCTACCTGTCTGGTGCCTAGTACTGCCGTATCTACCTGTCTGGTGCCTAGTACTGCCATATCTACCGTCTGGTCTGGGGCCCACTGCCTAATACTGCCGTATCTACCTGTTTGGTGCCTAGTACTGCTGTATCTACCTGTCTGGTGCCTAGTACTGCCGTATCTACCTGCCTGGTGCTTAGTACTGCTGTATCTACCTGTCTTGTGCCTAGTACTGTCTTATCTACCTGTCTGGTGCCTAGTACAGTACTGCCGTATCTACCGCTGCAGTGCCACTCTTACATGAGCCAGGTGTTTGTGCCGCACTCTTGTGTGGCTTAGCATAGTTATCCAGCTACCTCGGTGCAACCTTTTGCCCTAAAAACAATATTGTGAGGTGTTCAGAATAGAGTGGAAACGAGTGGAAATTAATGTTATTGAGGTTAATATAGCGTAGGAGCAAAGAAAAAAACTGCGATTTTAGCAGTTTTTATGCTTTTTTAACAAAAAATCAAAACCCAAAACCCCAAAAATCCAAACACAAAACACTTAGGAAGTGTTTTGCCAAAACCCATTAGAACCCAAAACCTCAAGGTAATCAGAACCCAAAACCCGAAAAGTGGCCGGTGCACATCCCTAGTGTGTACACAGCTTATGATCTTTACTAGTGTTCTTGTTTTATCAGTATTGCAGCTAAGATTGTTTTCTCCCCTCCGCCACCCACTGGCACCTTCTGCAGTGCAATAGTAATTAGTCCAATGTGTACAGTTCTTATAGTTTCATCGTCTGAAGTGATGTCAGTGCTGTGTATAGGAAGTGTGCCAGTAACTGGCTGTATGATGGCGGCGCTCACTTCTGCTTTTCTAGCAATTTGGTTTTGTTTTATGTAGAGACCATCAGACACTTCTACAACAGGCAAACTATGAGACTAGTGTACTGTATATTACAGTACTGTAGTGTCTGCAGAAGCCTGATAGAGACGGTCCTGTAATTCACATCAATGTCTTTATTATATATCTCTGGATCCCCACACACTATGAAGTTGAGCCTAGAGAAGGCCACTGATCATCGATGAAACATTGATGGTTTATGGATAATGTTTAATACTTTTGCAATCGATGGGGGGGGCAACCAGATGGTTTAGAACCACCCGATGGTCCCTCTTCCCCCATCCTCCTACTATCTGTGCCCACATGTAGGTGTAAATTTGGACCATGATGTCTCTTATTGTTACACTATACGGATCACCCAGGAAGGGGGCGTGGCATTACACTAATTGCAGCAGTAGCGCCTGTCAGTGCTCCATTGATGAACTACTTGTCCTGCAGTACTAATTATTAATCCTGGTAATGCAAGTGAAGCACATGCGGAATAAAGGCTTCTCCATCTCTACAGGTGGCCAGTACGCTGGGTGCGTACTTTGCTGAACTCACCAGCAACGTGCGATGCAATGAGCAGCAGTGTCATTCACCAGTGATTTACTGTATACCAAGACATCCCCAGAGGCCATCTTAATGGTATTGTGGGTCCTAGGCAAAGCAATGCATTAGGGCCCCTACTTAAGTTATGAAAATCATAACTTCCTATGGTGTCTCTTCACATGCTCGGAACCGTCCAGCAGTTAGCCGCTTACAGCCATTTATCTGTGTGACTGCAGCCGGTAGAGGATGTTTACCAGCAAATCTGATTTTTATTGTATTTCACAATCAAAGCAGCCGGCCGGGCAGCAATCTCTACTAGCTTAACAAGAAACTCCGGAGGCACCAGCAAACCCCTGCTCGAAGGCCCCTAGAATTGCGGGGCCCTAGGGCTGCTGCCCAGTTAGCCCATATGTTAAGATGGCCCTGGACATCCCCTGCTGATTCCCCTGCAGTTCTGGTCACAGAGCTCTTACTGTATGCAGATGTTCTATGAAATGTTTGGGGAAGTAATATTTGGTGGTCAGATACAATATTTCCTGCCCCTTCTTTTTAATGAAATCACAGCTAAATGCTAGTATAAAAATACATAGGAAGTGGCGAGTCCGCAGACTCTGGTACATATTGAGGGGAGAACATGTCGGTCCTGGCATCCGTCATCCTCATCCGTAAGTACAGAACCTTTCTTCTCTCTCCTAAGTGACCAGATCAATAAACATCTTCTAGATGGCGGGAAGGTCAGTGATTGGTCAGATTGTGTTGAGATAATCAGATATCAGGCTTTCTGCGCTCAGCACACTATTGTAATCTTCCTCTCTGCCCACTGGCATGGTAAAGAGTTCCCAGCCTCCCTCATTCCAGGCATGATATATGGTCTAAAGCTCACAGCAGACTATGGGGGGGATATTCTAACATCCGCGTCCCCTTACCGCCGCCCATCGTCGGCTACCGCTAACATAATTATCGCATATGCTGTAACATATGCGATAATTATGGCAAAGGACAGCTCTTGCGTTAAGAGCTGTCCTTTGCGGTGGGAGACAGAGGGTCCCACCGGGACCCGGCGGCTCCTCCCTCCCTTACCTGGCGCTGCTGCTGCTGCGCCGGGCTCTCCTCCTCCCTGCACCCGGAAGAGGATCATAGTGCAGGGAGGAGGAGGTCACAGGTCCGGGCAGCACAGCGCTGTGCTGCCCGGACACAGGTAAGGGGTGGTCGGTGCGGGGCGGCGATGGGTCGCGTTAGAAGCCCATAGGCTTCTATGGGGCATCGCCAGATTTTTCTGGCGATGCCCCCCGTCGCGATAACCCGGCAGGGGATGCTTAGAGCATCCCAAAATGCGTTGAAATTCCTGATAACGGGGTTTTTACCACATTTTTAGTTTAGAGAATCTCCCCCTATGCTTTTAAAGGTGAGCAGTTACCAACACACCTGTCACTAATCATCTAGGGAAATGGCCAATGGTCACATTCTCTCATACAACCTGTACTTCATAGCTTATGTTAACCATTTCCTAGATGATTAGTGACAGGTGTGTTGGTAAATGCTCACCTTTAAAACACAGTCTGCTGTGAGCTTTAGACCAGATAGGTTGCCTGGAATCAAACATTAATGTGATAGCTATGAGTATTGTAGCCATTTTGACAACACATGAAAAGGTTGACATGAGTTTTTTTGGATTTTTTTCATCCTTTACCATACATGTGCACTTTGATTCTGAGTGGTAAATCAAATCTACAAATTTGCACACAAAAAAAATGTTCATGTGTGGATCATTTTCATGTCGATTTTTTTTTCCATTGCGTCAACATTTTGCCTATGTTGACTTTCTACAAGTCGACCTTTTGGTGTCAACCTATTGACTGTGGGACTTAATGAGCCCTTTACACCATGCAGCCCACCAAGGATCCCATTTTGGCAACATTAAGTTTGGCAATCATTATATGTGTATATGAAACGCTTCATGCTGAGGAATGTGGTGACTTTTATTATATGATATTCTCATTTATTTCCATCTTTTCTTCCTTTCAGTGTCCGTTACGCAGACGTCCTGTAAGTACATTACAGATATCTTTTGTTTGGCAATATGTGACTACATGTAAAACTACTCTACTTGTTAATCTGGTGCTGGCCCTGGTTAGGGGGGTTAGGGGGATCAGGCATACTTGCCTACCTGACCCTCTCCTTCAGGGAGAACATGCTCTGTTCCTGGACTTCCCTGGTAATGTAGGATTGCCATCACCTGTGGTGAGCTAGGTAATTGATAAGAAAGGTGTCACCACAGGTGATGGCAATCATACATAACCAGGGAAGTCCAGGAACAGAGCATATTCTCCCTCATGGAGGGGGTCAGGTAGGCAAGTATGCCTGACCCCCCTAAACCCCACCCAAATCTAATTATCTCTGCACAAATAACACCTGCCTCACCTGCAGTGCACATGGTTTTGTCCATCTAAGAAATATTTTGTCAGAAAGAGTGAACTAGAATAAGGGCCTCAGTTCCTGCTGGAGCCTACTGAAAAATAGCCCTGTATACAGATATCACATAAAAAACCCCAGGTGGGGAACCGTACCCTCTATTATTGTCCACTTATTCTAAGTAGACAATATGCGCTTGATAGGTGGGAGTAATCAACTCCAAACAGCAATCTTGTATCCCTTGCGAGTTTGTCACCATGTGCACAGAATCAGATTAGAAAATGACCTTATATACTTATATATCATATTGTAGTGATGGTAGGGTGACCAACTCATCCCTTTAATCCGGGACACATATTAATTACACAGGTTCTGTGGCTGACTTTCACCTGGTTTTAAACTGCCACAGAACCTGTGTAATTAATATGTGTCCTGGATTAAAGGGATGAGTTGGTCACCCTAAGTGACGGGTAGGGGTCATTGGCTCCACCCATATTAGGTCAACATGTATTGGGTCAACCATTGAAGATCATTATGGCTTAGGTCAACATTTTGAAAACCAGCACCGGGCCTAAGCAGCCAACAGGCTAATGTCACAGCTGGGAAGACTTTTTATACAAAGCCTGACTGGTCAGCCCGGGCCGGCACCCTGGGGAAGTGGGGATCCCCCCAATAAAGGGGTCCCCCACACCAGGCTGCCCCCTGCCCGGCCTGAAGGTGGGGATCCCCATGCTGCTGTGTCTGCTACCTTTACACTGCAGCCTCGCCTGCTGCTCCCACACGCAGCGGTCCTCCTTCTCTATGACTTGGAGGTGTGAACTGCCATACCTGATCTCCACAGCCCCTCCCCCCCAACCTGGGCTTCATCACTGGACACTAGGCTGTGTCCATCTTGTCTCATCCATGTCCTGACCTGATCTGCCTGTTCATTTGTTCTATCCAAACTATCTTCACTTTCTGTTCTAAGAAAAACCTCAACATCTTGTTATTTTACTCTGCAAGGAATGTGGTTTTTCACTGGGTCATAATAAAACTCCCTAGAAGTTCCTTTGTCACCGACCTAACACATCACCTCATCCTCTGATAGGAATCAACTGCCTTTTTGGAGTTTTCCAATATCTCCTGACCCCTGCAGCTCAGCCAAAGGCTGGATTATCACATTTATATAAAGCCTATGACTCAACACTGGAAAATACATTTGGTAATCTGGTGATATATTTTATGTTTCAAAAAAACAATACTTTTGCTCACCTCATTTACTGTACAAAATGTCATGCATAATTATATTGCTGATTAGAACACTGAGACACATCAACTAGACCACTGTCCTCAAGGAATCCTAACAGTTCATGTTTTCCAAGTCACCTGTGAATTTTTTTAAAATCACAGTTGGTGATGCACCATGCACCTGCTGGGTAACCTGGAAAACATATCCTGTTAGGGTTCCTTGAGGACCGAGTTTGGGAACCACTGAACTAGACCACAGCCATCACCCATTTTCATACATGAGACTTGGGACTGCTGTCAGTGTGCTGTGTGCTATGAATCAGTAGGCGTTGGGAATGTGTGCAGCTGTGGGTGAGCAGAGTGCTGTACGCAAGGTGTGACCACTCAGGTAGTGTAGCATAAGCAGGGTGTGTTTTTATTGGCACAAGTGAATGTACAGCCATGCTCACTGTTACATTGGTTGGTTGGATGAGTGGTGGAGGGGAGGCTGTAGGGAGCCAGTGTCTTCTCACAAGGTAGCGGTGCACTAGGTGTAGGATACTGGAACAGGGTGATAGCAGGGTGAAGTCAGGGGTCTCAGGAGCTAGGAGAAGGACCTCTGACCTAAACCATGCTGCTCATACACAGGGGCAAGATGGTGTCACACGTGTGGTGGCCGGTGCACGACGGGAGAGGTCTCCCCTTACCTTGTGACTTCGAAGGCGATTCAGGTTCGGCGTGCCTCCACTTTCCGGTGGGCAGGAGATAGACGCTTCAATGAAAGGGACACTGGTTGATAGAATAACTCAGTTTTATTGCAGGTTAGTTTCGGATTCAGACCACTGACCCCCTCGGCTAGGCAGTAAGTGGAAGAGTAAGGCACAATAATGACACAACAAACAATCACGCGACCTAATGTCGGCACGTGGAGATAAGAGAATACGATACTATCAATACAATACTACCTTCTACAGTTAACACGGTGAGCCGCTGGCTAACAGTGACGAGAACATCAATAAATCAGATTATACAGGTTTCCGCTGGCCTAGATTGGCCGCAGTCACTTCCTGTGTTCCTAGTACCGTGCGGCCTATCATGGGTCAAACACCCCCGCTTAAATATTATCACTGAACCGCTGGGTGCCACCGGTACTACCAACACTGAAGTTCTCTTCCGGACTCACGACCCATATCATGCATGAATTCTCCGCATTAAGTACATACCACCACATATAACCAACACAGTAATGAATAATTTTGGTTAACTGGTGCACCAGGGTACCCCCTTTAATCAACAACCTGAGGTGACGTCACCATTTATATATCATTCAGTCTCGGCCGACCGGTGCACAGGGCGAATAGGAATGTCCATCCCGGGGTTTACTCTGTAATACGTAGGGTCTCTATGATTCCTTTTGAGCAGGACTGCAGGATTACTGAATCCGGCCACAAGGTGGCACTGTCTCCTCACACATGTGGAAGTCTCTGTAACACCTGTACTTTGTACAGGATACGGACTGTGAGGCAGGATGCAATTCCAAAAGGGCTATCCTGTGCAACCTGCTAGTTCCTCCTAATGAGGGGGATGTCCCTTCTGTCCGGCGCTTAGGTGAGACCGGGTCCCTTGGACACTGAACTATAATACCCGCGGGTTTAGGGTCTGAGGGAATGCTGGGTAGTGGCTTTGGTCGGTGGGGGTACTCCAGATAGGCCTTGCTGTGGGGAGCTAGTCACGCGGGCACCAGGGGCTGGGTAATGGCTACCTGTAAGTGTGGGGGGTTACAGTCGGTACCTGGAGGCTGGTCACTGGCGCAGGCTCCCGCCCGTCACGACCTCCGGCTCCATGCGTCAGGTCCCCTCTTGGCTCTTCCCGACGGGTGGCTTCTCTCTTGGCGGGGCTCACTAGTGGGGGTGCCACAGCCGCAGCGTTGCCCCACTCAGTGCGTCGCCGTCCGCCTTGCTGGTCTCCCTGGAGCGCTGGCGCTTCACTGGCGCCGGGACTTCCCTCGGCAGGTGCCGGGGCTTCTCCTCCTCTCCGGGAGCTGGGGGCTTCTATTCCTGACGTCACACACCGGCGGCCGGCTCTATCAGAGTTCTCCGGCGCTCTGCTCTCTCTCCGCTCACTCCTTCTCTCACCTGCTCCCCGGGTCCTCCCCCTCACTCGTCCCTCCAATTGGGCCTCTCCTAGGCCTGTCAGTCACTTCAAAGGCGCGAAACCCCGGGGAGAAATTAACCCCGTGCATGCTGCGCCAGGGATGCTGCTGGCATTAACCCCCTCGCGTCCAGAGAAGGGGGTCGCGGGGTTTGGACAGTTCTGGGGCACCACATTCACCCCTGCTTTTTCGGATGCGTGTCCCCGCGCATCATAACACCACGGTAACAACAACAGTGCTTTCAGCTTACAATACATACACAGCAGGTTATAGGCAAATATCTAATCCTGGTACCGCCGGGGAAGTGTACCCCGAGTACTCCTTTCGAAGCGCCTTAGCTCAGGCTCGGGGGCCACCTCCTCGGCCGCGCGAGGCGCGATTAATTCAACTGGCGACCTAGGCTGGGCTTGCTGTGGCATAATGGACCAGCCCACCGTCATCAATGGCTCGAGAGGGTCAGTGGGCAGTGGAGGCGAGAGGACCGCTTCACCCTTCGGCTCTTCGTCCCCATCATCCTTTGGTGCTTCCTTTGGCTTTCGGTCCGGTCTTAGGCGGAGCCCGCGCTGACTTCTGTGGGCCGATGCTGGAGGGGCGCCGCCGAACTTCGAGGTCTGGCCACCCGCCACTATCAACATGGATTCGACTGCGTGCGAGTTCAGCCCCCGCTTGGGGTTCACTTCGATATGTGGCCGCTTCTTCCTCATTGGCTCACTCTGTACTCGAACCTGAGAGCTCTGTTGGCCACATCCGTACGCTTTCCCGTTACTTCTTCCTACCCCATCTTCTGTTTCTTCGGGGTACACACCACTCCATCGGGGTGGATCTTTCGGTGGGTAGTACCGTTGGTGACTTCTGTGGCTTGGGTAATTCCAACGGCGCTCTCTTCTTGCGGCATATTGGGTACCTCTGACTGGAACGCCACCAGGGCCAGTGACGTTGGCTGCCCGGAGGCCCTTTCTTCCCCTGATGATGTCGAATTCCACCGGCTCTCCGGCCCCAAGACTTCGATAGGAATCTGTTGCATTTTTCTTCTCGATAGCGGTGAAGTGGACGAAGATATCCCTTGCTGCGTCAGCACAATTAATAAAACCGTATCCCCGTTGTACGTGAAACCAAACCACTCTTCCCTGGTTCTTCATGTGGGTTGGAGGGTAACGATCCGAGGTGGCAGATAACTCGCTTGCACCTATATAGCATTGTCTGCCGTAACAAGCCTGCCCATCTTCGGGAGCTGGACCTACGCTTCCTGTCCTCCCAGAGGCTCGGCCCTTGACCTTGGGGCGTTGGGGTTTAAAGCTTCGTCCTGGTCGCAACCTCTCTCTGTGTGTCCAGCCTCTTGGCTTTGGTGGTGCATCAGACGTCCCTGTCCCTCAAACTGGTCAGGAGGCTGCCGTCCATACTCTCGGGGCGGTTCCCACCTGCTTCGGGCCGGTCTTTGTCTTTCGGCTATCCATTTTGGCTCCGAGTAATTCTGTGCCGGCGAGCTCGCCATTCTGCGCATCTCCCTCTGCATCTCTGCCATCCCTACGACCAACCCCTCCATTTGTTTCTGGAGTGTCTGCATCGCGTCCCCGTCGGGCTGTTGGCCACCCTGTACCGCCAAGTCGTAGGGCCATTTCGCCTTCTCCGTGCCGCTGGTTGTGGCTCCGGTTGAGTTTGCTCCTTCTTTGCAGCCGATCAGTTCTGGATACTCCTCTTCCCTATTTTTAGGGTTACCAATGATAGCGAGGGCAGCCGTCTTGAAGTCCCGGAAGGTCTTGCCAGGTATCTGCGACCTCAGCAGCCGTAACTGGACCTTGACATTTTCTTGGGCCACCCCTTCGACAAATTGAACTGTTAAGGCCTCGTCGGCGTTTCGCACCTCCTCCGGGTCCACTGCTTGAATAGCCTTTAACGTCTCCTGTAGGCTCAGGGCATAGTCCCGTAGGGACTCATTTGGCCGTTGTTTGCGAGCATACAATTTCATCTTCAGCTCAGGGATGGTCTTCGTTTCAAATGTTGTGAAGATTTTCTTTAGCACGTCTGTCGCACTTTTTCTATCTTCCATTGGCCATGAGGCCACTTCTCTGCGCGCCGACCCAGTCAGCTGCCCCATCAGCATTTCCACCTTCTGCTGTTCGCTAGGCTTATACATCCGGAACGTGGATTCTATGTTGTTCCTGAAGTCTGCGAATGGGGTTTTCTGTAGCTGGTCATCGTCTCCGCTATAGGTCAGGAGCCACGGGGCTCCGAAATAGTACGGCAGGGTGATGATTATACAGGTTTCCGCTGGCCTAGATTGGCCGCAGTCACTTCCTGTGTTCCTAGTACCGTGCGGCCTATCATGGGTCAAACACCCCCGCTTAAATATTATCACTGAACCGCTGGGTGCCACCGGTACTACCAACACTGAAGTTCTCTTCCGGACTCACGACCCATATCATGCATGAATTCTCCGCATTAAGTACATACCACCACATATAACCAACACAGTAATGAATAATTTTGGTTAACTGGTGCACCAGGGTACCCCCTTTAATCAACAACCTGAGGTGACGTCACCATTTATATATCATTCAGTCTCGGCCGACCGGTGCACAGGGCGAATAGGAATGTCCATCCCGGGGTTTACTCTGTAATACGTAGGGTCTCTATGATTCCTTTTGAGCAGGACTGCAGGATTACTGAATCCGGCCACAAGGTGGCACTGTCTCCTCACACATGTGGAAGTCTCTGTAACACCTGTACTTTGTACAGGATACGGACTGTGAGGCAGGATGCAATTCCAAAAGGGCTGTCCTGTGCAACCTGCTAGTTCCTCCTAATGAGGGGGATGTCCCTTCTGTCCGGCGCTTAGGTGAGACCGGGTCCCTTGGACACTGAACTATGAGACCCGCGGGTTTAGGGTCTGAGGGAATGCTGGGTAGTGGCTTTGGTCGGTGGGGGTACTCCAGATAGGCCTTGCTGTGGGGAGCTAGTCACGCGGGCACCAGGGGCTGGGTAATGGCTACCTGTAAGTGTGGGGGGTTACAGTCGGTACCTGGAGGCTGGTCACTGGCGCAGGCTCGCCCGTCACGACCTCCGGCTCCATGCGTCAGGTCCCCTCTTGGCTCTTCCCGACGGGTGGCTTCTCTCTTGGCGGGGCTCACTAGTGGGGGCGCCACAGCCGCAGCGTTGCCCCACTCAGTGCGTCGCCGTCCGCCTTGCTGGTCTCCCTGGAGCGCTGGCGCTTCACTGGCGCCGGGACTTCCCTCGGCAGGTGCCGGGGCTTCTCCTCCTGACGTCACACACCGGCGGCCGGCTCTATCAGAGTTCTCCGGCGCTCTGCTCTCTCTCCGCTCACTCCTTCTCTCACCTGCTCCCCGGGTCCTCCCCCTCACTCGTCCCTCCAATTGGGCCTCTCCTAGGCCTGTCAGTCACTTCAAAGGCGCGAAACCCCGGGGAGAAATTAACCCCGTGCATGCTGCGCCAGGGATGCTGCTGGCATTAACCCCCTCACGTCCAGAGAAGGGGGACGTGGGGTTTGGACAGTTCTGGGGCACCATACATGCACATGTACATTATCAGAGGCCATCTTGTTTAGGGAATGAGGTTCCCCCCGAGGAGCCATTTTGTTAAAGAGCACACAGTAGCCCACTCTACTTCTAACAGAAGGCTCTGTATGTGGCATTATCATACAGTGGTGCAGCTGGGATGTACGGAAGCAGAGGAGCAGTCTGCATGTTACCAGGGGCAGGTGTCAGTGGTAGAGATGAGCACAGGTTACAGCAGCACAATGCTTAGTACACAATACAGCTGGGATGTAGGGAAGCAGAGAAGCAGTCTGGAGGTTACCAGGGGCAGGTGTCCGTCATAGAGATGAGCACAGGTAACAGCAGCACAATGTTTAGTACACAATACAGCTGCGATGTAGGGAAACAGAGGAGCAGTCTGCATGTTACCAGGGGCAGGTGTCAGTGGTAGAGATGAGCACAGGTAACAGCAGCACTAAGTACACAATACAGCTGCGATGTAGGGAAACAGAGGAGCAGTCTGCATGTTACCAGGGGCAGGTGTCAGTGGTAGAGATGAGCACAGGTAACAGCAGCACAATGCTTAGTACACAATACAGCTGGGATATAGGGAAGCAGAGGAGCAGTCTGCAGGTTACCAGGGGCAGGTGTCAGTGATAGAGATGAGCAGAGGTAACAGCAGCACTTAGTACACAATACAGCTTGGATGTAGGGAAGCAGAGGAGCAGTCTGCAGGTTACCAGTTGCCGGTGTCAGTGGTAGAGATGAGCACAGGTAACAGCAGCACTTAGTACATAATACAGCTGGGATATAGGGAAGCAGAGGAGCAGTCTGCATGTTACCGGGGGCAGGTGTCAGTGGTAGAGATGAGCACAGGTAACAGCAGCACTTAGTACACAATACAGCTGGGATGTAGGGAAGCAGAGGGAGCAGTCTGCGTGTTACCAGGTGCAGGTGGCAGTGGTAGAGATGAGCACAGGTAACAGCAGCACAATGCTTAGTACACAATATAGCTGGGATGTAGGGAAGCAGAGGAGCAGTCTGCAGGTTACCAGTTGCAGGTGTCAGTGGTAGAGATGAGCACAGGTAACAGCAGCACAATGCTTAGTACACAATACAGCTGGGATGTAGGGAAGCAGAGGAGCAGTCTGCAGGTTACCAGTTGCAGGTGTCAGTGGTAGAGATGAGCACAGGTAACAGCAGCACAATGCTTAGTACACAATACAGCTGGGATGTAGGGAAGCAGAGGAGCAGTCTGCAGGTTACCAGTTGCCGGTGTCAGTGGTAGAGATGAGCACAGGTAACTGCAGCACAATGCTCAGTACACAATACAGCTGGTATGTAGGTAAGCAGAGGAGCAGTCTGCATGTTACCAGTTGCCGGTGTCAGTGGTAGAGATGAGCACAGGTAGCAGCAGCACTTAGTACATAATACAGCTGGGATGTAGGGAAGCAGAGGAGCAGTCTGCATGTTACCGGGGGCAGGTGTCAGTGGTAGAGATGAGCACAGGTAACAGCAGCACTTAGTACACAATACAGCTGGGGTGTAGGGGAGCAGTCTGCGTGTTACCAGGTGCAGGTGTCAGTGTAGAGATGAGCACAGGTAACAGCAGCACAATGCTAAGTACACAATACAGCTGGGATGTAGGGAAGCAGAGGAGCAGTCTGCATGTTACCGGTGGCAGGTGTCAGTGATAGAGATGAGCAGAGGTAACAGCAGCACTTAGTACACAATACAGCTTGGATGTAGGGAAGCAGAGGAGCAGTCTGCAGGTTACCAGTTGCCGGTGTCAGTGGTAGAGATGAGCACAGGTAGCAGCAGCACTTAGAACATAATACAGCTGGGATGTAGGGAAGCAGAGGAGCAGTCTGCATGTTACCGGGGGCAGGTGTCAGTGGTAGAGATGAGCACAGGTAACAGCAGCACTTAGTACACAATACAGCTGGGGTGTAGGGGAGCAGTCTGCGTGTTACCAGGGGCAGGTGTCAGTGGTAGAGATGAGCACAGGTAACAGCAGCACAATGCTTAGTACACAATACAGCTGGGATGTAGGGAAGCAGAGGAGCAGTCTGCAGGTTACCAGGGGCAGGTGTCAGTGATAGAGATGAGCAGAGGTAACAGCAGCACTTAGTACACAATACAGCTTGGATGTAGGGAAGCAGAGGAGCAGTCTGCAGGTAACCAGTTGCCGGTGTCAGTGGTAGAGATGAGCACAGGTAGCAGCAGCACTTAGTACATAATACAGCTGGGATGTAGGGAAGCAGAGGAGCAGTCTGCATGTTACCGGGGGCAGGTGTCAGTGGTAGAGATGAGCACAGGTAACAGCAGCACTTAGTACACAATACAGCTGGGGTGTAGGGGAGCAGTCTGCGTGTTACCAGGTGCAGGTGTCAGTGTAGAGATGAGCACAGGTAACAGCAGCACAATGCTAAGTACACAATACAGCTGGGATGTAGGGAAGCAGAGGAGCAGTCTGCATGTTACCGGTGGCAGGTGGCAGTGGTAGAGATGAGCATAGGTAACAGCAGAACAATGCTTAGTACACAATACAGCTGGGATGTAGGGAAGCAGATGAGCAGTCTGCATGTTACCAGGAGCAGGTGTCAGTGGTAGAGATGTGCACAGGTAACAGCAGCACAATGCTTAGTACACAATAGAGTTGGGATGTAGGAAAGCAGAGGAGCAGTCTGCAGGTTACCAGTTGCCGGTGTCAGTGGTAGAGATGAGCACAGGTAACAGCAGCACTTAGTACATAATACAGCTGGGATGTAGGGAAGCAGAGGGAGCAGTCTGCAGGTTACCAGTTGCAGGTGTCAGTGGTAGAGATGAGCACAGGTAACAGCAGCACAATGCTTAGTACACAATACAGCTGGGATGTAGGGAAGCAGAGGAGCAGTCTGCAGGTTACCAGTTGCAGGTGTCAGTGGTAGAGATGAGCACAGGTAACAGCAGCACAATGCTTAGTACACAATACAGCTGGGATGTAGGGAAGCAGAGGAGCAGTCTGCAGGTTACCAGTTGCCGGTGTCAGTGGTAGAGATGAGCACAGGTAACTGCAGCACAATGCTCAGTACACAATACAGCTGGTATGTAGGTAAGCAGAGGAGCAGTCTGCATGTAACCAGTTGCCGGTGTCAGTGGTAGAGATGAGCACAGGTAGCAGCAGCACTTAGTACATAATACAGCTGGGATGTAGGGAAGCAGAGGAGCAGTCTGCATGTTACCGGGGGCAGGTGTCAGTGGTAGAGATGAGCACAGGTAACAGCAGCACTTAGTACACAATACAGCTGGGGTGTAGGGGAGCAGTCTGCGTGTTACCAGGTGCAGGTGTCAGTGTAGAGATGAGCACAGGTAACAGCAGCACAATGCTAAGTACACAATACAGCTGGGATGTAGGGAAGCAGAGGAGCAGTCTGCATGTTACCGGTGGCAGGTGGCAGTGGTAGAGATGAGCATAGGTAACAGCAGAACAATGCTTAGTACACAATACAGCTGGGATGTAGGGAAGCAGATGAGCAGTCTGCATGTTACCAGGAGCAGGTGTCAGTGGTAGAGATGTGCTCCGGTAACAGCAGCACAATGCTTAGTACACAATAGAGTTGGGATGTAGGGAAGCAGAGGAGCAGTCTGCAGGTTACCAGTTGCCGGTGTCAGTGGTAGAGATGAGCACAGGTAACAGCAGCACTTAGTACATAATACAGCTGGGATGTAGAGAAGCAGAGGGAGCAGTCTGCAGGTTACCAGTTGCAGGTGTCAGTGGTAGAGATGAGCACAGGTAACAGCAGCACAATGCTTAGTACACAATACAGCTGGGATGTAGGGAAGCAGAGGAGCAGTCTGCAGGTTACCAGTTGCCGGTGTCAGTGGTAGAGATGAGCACAGGTAACAGCAGCACTTAGTACATAATACAGCTGGGATGTAGGGAAGCAGAGGAGCAGTCTGCATGTTACCGGGGGGCAGGTGTCAGTGGTAGAGATGAGCACAGGTAACAGCAGCACTTAGTACACAATACAGCTGGGGTGTAGGGAAGCAGGGGAGCAGTCTGCATGTTACCAGGCGCAGGTGTCAGTGGTAGAGATGAGCACAGGTAACAGCAGCACAATGCTTAGTACACAATATAGCTGGGATGTAGGGAAGCAGAGGAGCAGTCTGCATGTTACTGGGGGCAGATGTCAGTGGTAGAGATGAATGAACATAAGTGAGAAGAGATGCCTGTATAGATGGTCACCTGAGTAGGAGAGAGCTGTAATTGAAATGCAAGAAGAGGGCTGTGAGAACAGGAGGGAAGAGGGCCCTGCTCCAAGGAGCTTATAGTCTAGAGGGAGGGGAGACAGACCGGCAACATAAGGGTACAGGCAAGGAGGCCAGAAGACTGAAAGTGAGCATGGCAGGGATGGCCAGGACATAACGTGGTAGGTAGGGAGAACGGCCTCGGTACTAGGTTATGGAGAGCATTCCCAGGCTGGGCACCCCACTGGCATTAACATAGATGTTTAATATTACAACTTTTAATGCAATTATCACAGTATGTGGGTCAGATGTACAATAATGGGCTGGGCTTCTCTGCATAAACGTGTCTGTAAAAGCTGTATCTATGGTTAAAAATACAATAAAATAGGGCATTAGCTGAGTGACTAGTAGGACAGTATTATGTGAATGAGGCCCCTCTCCGGCTATAGGGAATGATGTAAGCACGGTGCACCTATTATCCTATGTGTTACATTGTAGGTTCTGCAGAGAGGCCGGTTGTGACTTTAACTCCTAACTGGAGGAAGATATTTACTTGGGAATCTGTGACTATAACGTGTGATGCTGGATCTGCAGCAGGAGGAACCCAGCAATATGTCTGGTACAGAAACAATCTCACCCTTAATAGAGAGATCAAACAGAATATAACCATTACATATGCACAAACAGACCACAGTGGGGATTATCAATGCTCAGCAGGAAATGGGATCTTAAGTTACCCGGTCAGATTGGATGTTCCTACATATGGTGAGTTTTCACATTCATTTAATTTATATTAAAAAATAATAAAGAAAGTTGTTAAAGGCAACACAATCCATGTTAAGACAGCTACCCTCGATCTAAACCATACTTGCCTACTTTCGAAAACTAGTTTCAGGGAGATTATAGTTGGTAGTAGAATTTTGCACAGCACCCCATTGAGGGGGCGTGTTATGCTCTACCCAAAGGGCGTGTCTAGTTCCATATAAGGAGATATTGTGAACGTGGCACCTAGAAGCGTGGGTGTGTACTGCTACATCTGAGAGGAATCTTTTTAAATGACTTATATAAATATGTATATGAGCCCCAAAGCAGTTAGAAAGAGATGCATGCAAAAAAAAAGTCACTGATATGTGTCAGGGATTTTTCCATATAAATTAGCCACAAGAAATGCATGTAGCTTTCATTGTGGGGTCATTGTCTTTTATCACCAATGCTGGGAAATGGTGCTGGTGATTCAATAAAAATGTATCTATCTCTCATTCCTTTTCTTCCCCATTAAAATGTCACAGAGTAATATGGGCTAGGTGACATGAGGGAGATTGCTAGACTAATGAGGGAGAGAGGGAGATTGCTGCTATGTCAGGGAGTCTCCTACAGAATGCAGGAGGGGAGGTAACTATGATGTAACAGTGTAATGTGGGTTAGGTGACATGAGGGAGATTGCTAGACTAATGAGGGAGAGCGGGAGATTGTTGCTATTTCAGGGAGTCTCCTGCAGAATGCTGGAGGGAAGGTAACTATGATGTAACAGAGTAATGTGGGCTAGGTGACATGAGGGAGATTGCTAGACTAATGAGGGAGAGAGGGAGATTGCTGCTATGTCAGGGAGTCTCCTGCAGAATGCAGGAGGGGAGGTAACTATGATGTAACAGTGTAATGTGGGCTAGGTGACATGAGGGAGATTGCTAGACTAATGAGGGAGAGAGGGAGATTTCTGCTATTTCAGGGAGTCTCCTGCAGAATATAGGAGGGTAGGTAACTATGATCTATACTGCCCCCTACCCCCCATTTAGCTAATACAACTAGGAAGTAGGAACCAATGAAGGTTCTGGGTTAGAACATTTTTTTTCTTGTGCTTTTTGTTCCCCAAGGAGAGTCACATGACAGGAAATGGAATAGCGCACCGCGATGTTCCACAGCTGGCCAATCTGCTTAGTCCTGTGCATACAGCTCATAGGGTTAGGCGGAGACAATACTCAGTCAGTGGTGTGGCGGCAACTCTCCCTCTCCCTCTGCGCAGCGACTCGCATCACCCCCCCACCCCCTGGAGTGACTCGGTGGCCCGCGCCGCATCACCCCCTCCCCAGTGGAGCGACGCGGTGGTGGCTGCATCACACACATACTCCCCCCCCCCCCCACCTGGGGCGCTCTGGTGCCTTGCACTGACCCCTGGTGGTAGTGATAATGCTAATAACTACTACACTAGTATATTGGACTCGGTCACCTCAGTTCCTGCCCTGCCAAAGCCCCGCCTCACCTGACCCTCAGCTTTGTCCAGCCCCACCCCCTTCTCTACTGTTCTGCCCCCCGCTCCATCACGCCCTCTGCTCCACACCCCTTACTCCATTTTATCTCATTCAAAGGTTCTATACATCTCCCCCTTTGCCTGACATAAATAGACTAAAATACATGAACATATCCTGCAGTATAATAATATAATAATATAATACCCGTGTTATAATTCTGGTTTCAGCCTCTCTCATTCTGCAAGCTCCGCCCTATATATATGAAGGTGACTCACTGACGCTGAGATGTCACAGTCGGCCTCCATACAGAGATGAAGAAGAGACTGAGTTCTACACAGATAATGAGTATACGCAGCCTGACAAGCATATGTTATATATTCCAAATGTAAACATAACTATGACCGGAATATACGGATGTACAAAGAAAATACAAGAACAGAAACGAAAGGGTAAAACATTTATCTTTATCCAAGGTAAAATCATTATTTAAATTCATCAATAATACAATTATAATGCACAAGAGTTACAAAGCTACATAGATTATGGGGTGGATCGTGCTGCACTAACTAATCTCTTCCAGCTCTGTTCGATGCACCACAAGTAATAACTAATCGGTTACCGGTGGCAGAGGGCGATGACATGTCCCTGACCTGTGACATCAGACGTAACCCGGCCAGATCTACCACAGAGCTGGAATTTGCTTTCTACAGAGATGGGCAGATTGTGCAGGACTTCAGTGCATCCGCTATGTACAGCGTTCTGTCAGCGCAGCTGGTGCATGCTGGGAATTATACCTGTGATGTCAGGACTCCCAGCGGCAGTGTGAGGAAGCGGAGTGACGGGTTATATGTACAGATACAAGGTGAGTGTGGAATCTGGACCGGTCTACTCTACATTCTGGTATTTCCTCCACCGTACATGGGCTTTTCCTCCACCGTACATGGGCTTTTCCTCCACAGGACATGGGCTTTTCCTCCATGGCACATGGGCTTTTTCTCCACCGTACATGTGTAGTATACGGAGCAGGGGTCGTGCAGGTTCTTGGTTTCCGGGGGAATAAAGATGCTTCGGATGAAGACGGACCACGGTTGAAGTAGAACACACTCTTTTATTTGTTCACAGAGGAAATAAAATACAAAATAGGAAAACAACCTATAACACTGACCAATAGTGATACACCACAGCGTAATACTTTCTGCACATATCACAATAGCAAAGGCACTTGGATTCAAAAATAAGGCAAACGTTCATGCAATAACTATGCCAGAGTCCGATGGTTTGTGCTGACGCCGTGCAATCCCAGCCTAGAGGCCACAAGGAGATAACAATACGGTAAATTAGGGATGTCACAGCGACGCAACTAAATTCGGATACCTGAGATTTAATAAGTATCGACTCAATGCTTAAAACTAGCATCTTACTCGCTTATCCTGCATATGCAAACAGGCCTAAGGTTACCGGTAACCCTGTCAACGGCAAATAACCATCAGACTACGACACTATCTAATGTCCTGGACTTACAGGCCCTGATGGCCTGACCTGTGCACAAGGGTTTGGACGGGGCCCGAGACGGTGGTCCTAACTGGTCACGGAATATGGGGGGATTGATCCAAGGATAATTCCTGGGGGGTAACGGGCGTACTGCACAAAGGGTGCTAGGTTAGCCACAGCTATGCACGGGGGAGTCCCTGAGATGTAAGTCGGTCTCACCAAAGGGTAAGGAGGCCTCCTGGCTTTTATAGTTACTGTGTTTCCTTACGGGCGAGAGCAAAGGGGAAAGGATTATGGATAAGGGAAATGCTCCCTCTTACTTGTAATAGCAGTCCCTCTGGTTGCAGGGGAGAGGGTTCTGTCTCTGTACTCCGGCTGGTGCAAGGGTGAGGGTAACTGCGGGAAGTTGGACAGACTGATCCGGGTAGCTGTTACTGGTCTGGGGCTGTGGTTAGAACAGGGGACAGTAATGGGGTAACCACCCACTTAGCACAACAATAGTCTCCAGGGTCAGGTGCTCCTGAACTGGGGGAAGAGTCTGGGTGTTCTGCTCAGAGCAGATGGGCTAATGGCAGGGGACTGCACTGGTAGGGTAAGGTCTACCTGGATGCTAGACCTCAGGGTGCCCAAAGGGCTGACTCACGGTTACGCGTCCTCTCCTCTGGGTGTCACAAGATGGCGGCCGCCTCTCGCTTTCTGTCTCTTCTCCCAGCCGAACAGTCATTCTGGACTGATATGCCACTCCTGTGGTGCCGCGCACGAGGGAGGTGCTGGAGGTCAACACTGTTGGGCCCCTTCTGGCTGGTGTCACCGCCCGATCTCGCTCCGGCGCTTCGCGCCGTGTGCTGGGGTCAACGGGGGTCACAGCTGCACTTTGCTGTCTCAGTCACAGCCGTGACATCGTGCCGCTCTCCTCTCTGCGCCGTCACTCCGATACCCGGCTCTCCTCTTCTCTTGGCCACGTCTTCACTCCTGCGGCACGCCACCAAACCCGTTCTTCTGTTGGCGCTCTCCTCTGCGGTTCTCCTCACTCTCCTCCTCACGTCAGTCAATGGCCGCCCAGTCTGCAATGCAGCCGAGTTAAACCCATCGCTGCCAGATGCTGGGTCTGCTGAGGCAATTTTGGGGGTATTACACATGGGCTTTCCTCCACAGCACATGGGCTTGCCTCCATTCCGTATTATTTATTAATACAGTTTGTGACACAGAAAATGCATTACTCTACATATCCTTCATAGATATCTTCTAGTAGTCCATTATAAATGCAAATATACTATACTGTATACTGTATACACAACATGCAACCGGGCACATAAGTACACCACGGGATCTGCATGTTTGTGTGACACTTGCTGGCTGTAAATGACCCACACGTCGCACTGTACTTCCAGCTCTGTTTGATGCACCACAAGTAAGAAATAACCAGTCATCAGTGACAGAGGGTGATGAGATGTCCCTGACCTGTGACATCAGACGTAACCCGGCCAGAGCTACCACAGAGCTGGAATTTGCTTTCTACAGAGATGGGCAGATTGTGCAGGACTTCAGTGCATCCACTATGTACAGCGTTCTGTCAGCGCAGCTGGTGCATTCTGGGAATTATACCTGTGATGTCAGGACTCCCAGCGGTAGTGTGAGGAAGAGGAGTGACAGGTTATATGTACAGATACAAGGTGAGTGTGGAATCTGGAGCTGTCTACTCTAGAATAGAATAGAATCTTTATTTATCATAAAATGCCCACATACAATGAACATTAAACGAAAATAAATTGTGAACAATACAAAAATACAAGCAGAGACATTAAAAAACGGTAACACATGACTACTAGATTCATACATACGTGTTTTAACCCTGAGTATCTCATATATTTAGCCAGATCTGTCACTCATCCCCTGTGTAGCTAACGTTCCCGCCCAGCAGGATACACAAACCCGCCCTCCTAGGGAAAAGTGTTCTATGTTTATAACGTTCTACACATCCCACCCCCTTGACATCACCTCCTCCGCCCAGCCAGGGCTATAGTACACGCCCACCATCCACCATTACACCACAGCCACCATTACTTCCCCACCCCCCATACCCTCTGCCAGCAAACCCCCCCCCCAGACACCCACGACCCCCCTCCCGCGATTCGCGGCACCCCCAACGACCCCCCTCCCCCCATTTGCGGCACCCCCGAGACCCTCCCTCCCACGATTCGCGGGACCCCTGCGATCCCCCCCTCTTCCCATTCGCAGGACCCCCATGACCCCCCTCCCCCCAATCGCGGTACCCCCCGCCCCCCCTCACCCCATTCGCAGGACCCCCGCGACCCGCCACCCCCCACCGCGATTCGCGGCACTCCCCGCGACTCCCTCCATTCGCGGGCCCCCCGCGACCCCCCATTCGCGGGACCCCCCCTCCTGCCAATCGCAGGACCCGCGCGACTCGCAGGACCCCCACGACCCCCCCCCCCTCCCGCGATTCATGCGACCCCTCCTCCAGCGATTCACAGCGCCCCCCTCCCGTGATTTGCGGACCCAAGCCCCCTCCCGCGATTCACGAAACCCCCCCTCCCGCTATTCACGGCACCCCCCGCGGACCCCCTCCCACGATGTGCGACCCCCCCCCCCGCGATTCGTGGCACCCCCGCGATTCACGGCACCACCGCGCCCCCTCCCGCGATTCGCCGCGCACCCCTCCCGTACTTTGCTGCGCCCCCCTCCCGCGATTCACGGCAACCCCCCCATCTGCGATTTGAGGCCCCCGCGATTCTAGCCCCCCCTCCCGTGATTTGCACCAACCCCCCCGTGGAATTTGCAGACCCCCTCATGTGATTCACGGCACCCCCAGCACCCCCTCCTGCGATTTGCAGACCCCCTGCCGCGATTCACGGAACCCCACAGCACCTCCGGCACCCCCTCCCGCCATTCGCAATTCCCCGTGACATCCCCCAGCGATGCACACACCCCTCCCACGATTCCAGGACCCCCGCAACCCCCCTCCCTTCATTCACGGCACCCCGCGCGCCCCCCGCGATTCACGGACCCCCTCAACCACCCCCTCCTGCAACTCACTAACCCCCCACCCGCAATTTGCGGACCCCCCCTTCCAGCGATTCAAGCCCCCCACTGCCAGAAGTGTCCCCATGGTCCTCTGCACCAGCGCCACAACTTTTATCAATGTCTTGCCCACATACCACTATTATACAGCCTCCTGCTCTCATACACCCCCTTACTCCCTCCCAGTGCGAGGAGACGCTCACCCACTGTCGGGAGCTGAATACTGTCCCCCACCCTCCTCCAGTTCTATGGATGCCCATCGACCATCAATGATTTCAAATCATCGATGGTTTATGGCCGATGTGGAATACTTTTGCCATCGATGTGGGAGGACCAGATGGTTTTCCTACATCAATGGCAAAGGAGAACCAATCAAGTTTCAAATTTTTTTGAAGGTGCCGGGACACGGAGCATAGCTCCGCCTCCCACACCCGGAAGTCCCACCACCGAGTTCTGATTGATCCATGGCCTATTCATTCAGATATATTGGATGACCATCGATAGCTACAACAATCGATGGTTATCCAAGTATTATTACTACTATCGATGGCATGGTGCAAAATCGCTATCAATGCCAACCATCGATGGCATCTGCACCAATGCCCATCCCTACTCTGCAACAGCCAAAAACCTTTACTACCCCTCATGCCCACACACCTCTATCACTGCCCTGGCTCTTGTTCTCCTGCCCCGTAACTTTCGCCAGTGGGAAGCCTTTCACCCTGTGTTGCCCACATTCCCCTATCATGCTTTACCACCCAGCCTCCTGCTCTCATGCACCTCCCAGTAGGAGGAGACACTGACTCAGGGGCACCGTCCTGTACTCCTGTGCTGCCACGCTGGACCCTCACCCACTGGCAGAAGCTGCACAGTGTCCCCCTCCCTCCTCTTTAGTCCCCCTTATGCCCACACACCCCTATTACTACCCAGCCTCCTGTTTTCCTGTGTAGTGACCTCCGCCAGTGGGGAGCCGCTGACTCAAAAACACCCTACTATACTATTGCACACACACACCTAAACAGCACGCACACACAGCCCCCCCCACACCCACAAATGTCACTGTACCATCCACACTATCAATGTACATCTTACTCTGTAACCGCTTTTTAATTAAACAAAACAATACACACCCCCTTCCACATCATATGCTCTCTATTTAACACATTTCACCTAGAACTCAAGTTGCAATACAGGCATCTTACATACAATTCTAACCATCTTTCTCATATACAAATGTTCACAAATTAAGGGGGAGCAGCCCCTTACGCCGGTGTGAAGAGCGCCCGGAGGGTGCGATGAATCACCTACTTTAAAATATTTAAAGTGCGAACAGCCACTGGAAAAAAACTCTCCCTATATCGTTTAGTTTTGCATACAACTGAACGATAGCGCCTATTTGAGGGAAGTAGGGAAAATAAATCATTATTAGCGTGAGTAGGATCTCTCAAAATACTATTGGTCTTTGAGAGAAGCCGCTTCTTAAAGATGTCATGTAAACTTGTCAAAACAACTCCTACTGCTTTACCTGCAGTTGACATGACCCTCTGAAGGGACTTCCAGTCGGCTGCCGAGCAGGGACCAACCCATGCCACAATACCGTACGTGAGAACACTCTCAATCACGCATAAGTAAAAGTTCACCAAAGTCCTCTCACTCATACGGCCAAGCGCAGTTTCCTCAGAAAATACATACGCTGGTGGGCCTTTCTAATGACAATATTAATAGGAGTGCTCCATGAGAGATTTTTAGATATATTAACACCCAGATACTTAAAAGTGTCAACGGTCTCCATCTGTTGACCATTTAAAACCAGTGGAAGATACGTGGTCTTACGAGACTTCCTGAAATCCACAATCAATTCTTTGGTCTTACTCACGTTCAGGATCAGACAATTTTCCCTGCTCCATGACTCCAATTTAGATACTTCCAACCTACAGTATACTCTACATTCTGTACTGAAAGTATTACACATATAGGGCCTTATTTTGGTTCATTCTTTCTGACAAAATCCTTCTTAGATGGGCAAAACCATGTGCACTGCAGGTGGGGCAGGTGTTACTTGTGCAGAGAGAATTAGATTTGGGTGGGGTTTTACTTCAAAGTGAGATCTATATTGCAGTGTAAAAATAAAGCAGTCAGTATTTTCCCTGCACAGAAACAAAATTACTCACCCAAATCTAATTCTCTCTGCACATGTTACATCTGCCCCCCCTGCAGTGCACATGGTTTTGTCCATCTAAGAAGGATTTTGTCAGAAAGAATGAACCAAAATAAGGCCCATAGTAAGGTTACTGTAACATCCCATGCCTCCCAACTTGTGTCCTGATTGAATTGGGACCTGTACGGCCGGCCTCTAAAGGGTACGGAGCTACAATCAAGGTGAGAATGGCATTGGCTAAATGGGGATGTCCTAGCGCCACAATCTCCATTTCAGTCATTTTGGGGGCGTGTCCAGTGCTCCCTGAGCAGCCCACTGGCTCTCCTCAATGCACTAGTAGATGCCATATTCAGGGATTACCAGCTGCTCTGAAAGATCACTGGCTTTTTCAACCTGCCCACCCCCGCCCGCAGGACACCGCAACACGTGGGTTGGTCAGCAGGACAGTATCCAATTAGCGGGCCTGTCCTGCTGTAATCGCATCCTCAGTACACTTAGCCTATGTGTCAGCGCCCATTTACCAGCCAGTTACAGCAATTCAGCTGCAGGTCAGTGGCGTAGCTACATATGTGGCAGGCCCCTCGGTGGCTTGGGGGAGCCAAAGTGGGCGCCACTGGTTGAACTGACAGGCGACCCAGCCAAACAGAGATGGTCCCGCCCTGTACATTTCTAATAAGCAGGGACCCAGCGCAGTGCATATTAAATGAGTGGGTCCCCACCCCGCAGGTTCTGCTCATTACATATACACAGGCCGGGGACCCTCTCAATAAATTTGCACCGTGCTGGTTCCCTGCTCATTAGATATGCACGGAGCGGGACCAGCTCTGTGCACACTGCTGCCTGGGTGACCTGTCAGCTCAGCCAGTGGCACCCATAGTCCATCGCCTCGCCCCTTTATAGGGCTGGAATTTTTGTGGGCAGGGGGGGGGGAAATTTCTGGCTACGCCACTGCTGCAGGTGTAGATGCAGCTGGGTTATGTAGGACTGATGTTGGGTATACAGGATCTGACTCAGATCCATCTACAAAGTGAGCGTGTGGTCCAGGCCCTGACTTCCTCATCACACAGGTCTTCCCCTGAGGCCGTGTTCCACCACATGTAACATTATATAATACGTGATATTTTATTTCTACCTTTTAGCCATTGCTGTGGATCAGCCCCAGCTGACGCTGATACCAGAAGAGGTGTCGGTGGGGGGTGAGGTTGTGCTTCGATGTGAGTCCAGGGAAGGCTCCCTACCTATACAGTACCGGTATTACCACAACGGCACACTCCTAGGTGCTATCACTGTGCATGACCAGAAGATGGCAGAGCTGAGACTGAGCATCTCCTCACTGACCATGGCTGGTCCCTATCACTGTGATGCTGCCAATGGTTACTTCCCTGGAGAGCAAGGCAGTCATACAGTCCATCTGCTTGTTATGGGTGAGTACCGGCTGGGACACCTGGGATGTATCCAAGTAAGAGGAAAACATGTTCTGTTATACTGTGACCTGTGCATATAACACTTATATACTGTACAACCCTGCCCGACAAGACCAAAGCTGAGATGTATCACATACTGGAGAGAGATAAAGTGGAGACCAAACTGTCATTTTTAAAACACAGCCTCTACACATAAACCATAAACAGTTGATTGGTTGGGACATTATCACTCTCCAATATTTGATAAATCTGTCCCAAAGTAAAAATACAGGATTATTGCAGAGCCTGTACCCAGGGGTACAGGCTCTGCAATAATCCTGTATTAATACAGATGGTTGACATGGTCAAAATGTTGAAACAAGCAAACAGTCAACATGGCTGTGGTCAACATGTGAAATGGTCGACTTGTTTTTCTTTTTCATACTCTACCATCCACTTGGACATTGATCGAAAAGTGTATCTCCAGTGTCGCACTAGTGTATGTTGACCTTTTGTGTCGACCTAGTAATTGTCCAACCGCTATATATCACCCACCTCCCACCCCCCCCCCACCCCACCCCCCACCCCATAATTTAGGATAGGAATCGGATTATTTCTGATTTTGTGCCAATACACTTATTTGGTTTCCAAATTACCGTAAACGTTTAAGGTAAAAAAACATTAATATATTTCTGGAAACTTACAGCTGGTGGAAGATGGAAACAATTCAAGGTTCTTACTTCTCCAATACATACTTTCCTACTTTTGAAAACTGGTTTCAGGGAGATTATAGTTGGTAGTAGAATTTTGCACAGCGTGGCGTGTCATGCTCCACCCAAAGGGCGTGTCTAGTTCCATATATGGAGAGATTGTGAAGAGATTGTGCACGTTGCACCTAAGATCCTGGGTGTGTACTGCTACATCTAATAAACCTTTCACATCGGCCACCCGGGAATTACCCAGCATTTTTGAATGCCGGGTCATTTTGCCGGGTGCAGCCTGACCCCACTTCACACCACCCGCCAATTACTGGGTTAAAGCATTTCAACCCGGGAGATTGCTGAAAAACCCTGATTTTTCGGTTTTGCAAAAAGGTCAACCCGGGTCTTAAATCCCAGCACTATGACCCTGGTCAAGAGCAGGGTGTGGACCAGTGGGAGATCTAGACTTCTCTACTAGGGGGGACGATTTACTGTTTAAACTTGACTCTCCACCTCCAGTTCTGACTCCTCCCCTTCCCATTCCTGACTCCTCCCATTGTAAGACTGGCACCCCCCCCAAAAAAAATCATAATAATAAAAATAATAGTAAAAAAAACAATAATAAGCATGGGGGGTATGCATTGCACACATATACATAGCACACCACAAACACACATATGCATTTCACATCACACACAGCTCACTTGAAATATATACATACCCCCCCCCCCCCGAAAAGGGGGCGTGGCCTCGCGAAAAGGGGGCGTGGCCTCACGGGGTGCCGCGAACTCCGGCCACGCCCCCGTTTTCGCCGCTCGTCTATTCTCGGCAAGCTGGGGGGGCTCCCAACTGTCCCCCCCATCGCGGAACAATGGCGGCCCCGGGCGGGACGCGGGAACGTCCCCGAATATCGGGACGTTCCTGCGAAAATCGTGACAGTTGGGAGGTATGTACATAGTATATCACACATACAAACACACTGTATGTGCAGCCAGACACACCAGCATCCGGACAGTGCACACACAAGGGAGCTCCAGGCTGTGGCTGCTCCCTCTCATCAGGCGACTTCATCCTGAAACCGGGCACACACCCACCGTGTGCCCGCCAGGCAGTGCTGCAGACACAGCCCACCCCGCACTGTCTGTGAGCAATCAGGGTGGCAAACCACCTAATTTACAGCCCACCAGCCAATAGGACAGCAGGATGGGGAGAGAAAGCCCCGCTATATCAGCTACTGGGTGAGAGAGGCGGTGTCATCACCTCCCCATCATCACTACAATCATTACTTAGTAGGTGCGGGTGCAGATGCGGCAGTGAAGAGTATACCCCTTGCCCCCCGCAGTGATTTCACTGGCCTAGGAGGGCGACCGCCCCATTCGCCCCCCCCCCCCCCTTTAATCCGCCCCTGGTGAGGACCTATTCACACCAAAGAAAATCTGGGATTTTCAGCAAATTCCCGAAAATCATTGAAAATCTTTAATTTGCTTCTGGTGTGAAATGGGTATGAGAAAGGAATCTTTTAATCTGACTTATATCCAAATTTAGTTGAGCCCCAAAGCACTTATATCCGATTCTGTGGGTGCTCCAGGGCCCGAGCACCCACGGAAATTGATGAGTGCCCACAGGCACGAGTCCCACTGTTGGGCCACCGCATTAACTAACTTGCTAATTTGTGGCTGCAGCACCCAAAACAATATGCCGGGAAGAGTGTACTGTGTCCACGGAGTAATACATCGCGGACACGGGCCAGCTCTTTAGTCACCTGGCGGCTGCCGCATGCGCATTTGCGCATACAAGATGCTGCCCAGCGCCACTAGCTGAGCTGACAGCAGCATCTGCCCAGCATTCCTGTGCATGGGGGTACATACGGTTATCAGCTGCAGGTCCACAAGTTATATGTAAAAAGGGGAACACTGCTGCTGTAATTTGAATATTGGAGACAACTGTGCTGCGTAATATAAATTGGTATTGTTTTGAGCTCTTCCCCATGAAGCCACTCCCCTATATTTTTGCCTTGAGCACCCACCAGCAAAAACATAAATCGGCACCTACAGTATGAGTAAGAGTTACTATACTTTGGAAATTGCTGGGAAATGGTGCAGATGATTCAATGTAAATGTAACAGTGTAATGTGGGCTAGGTGACATGAGGGAGATTGCTAGACTAATGAGGGAGAGGGAGATTGCTGCTATGTCAGGGAGTCTCCTTAAGAATGAAGGAGGGGAGGTTACTATGGTGTAACAGTGTAATGTGGGCTAGGTGACATGAGGGAGATTGCTAGATTAATGAGGGAGAGAGGGAGATTGCTGCTATGTCAGGGAGTCACCTGCAGAATGCAGGACGGGAGGTAACTATGATGTAACAGTGTAATGTGGGCTAGGTGACATGAGGGAGATTGCAAGACTAATGAGGGAGAGGGAGATTGCTGCTATGTCAGGGAGTCTCCTGCAGAATGCAGGAGGGGAAGTAACTATGATGTAACAGTGTAATGTGGGCTAGGTGACATGAGGGAGATTTCTAGACTAATGAGGGAGAGAGGGAGATTACTGCTATGTCAGGGAGTCTCCTGCAGAATGCAGGAGGGGAGGTAACTATGATGTAACAGTGTAATGTGGGCTAGGTGACATGAGGGAGATTGCTAGACTAATGAGGGAGAGAGGGATATTGATGCTATGTCAAGGAGTCTCCTTCAGAATGAAGGAGGGGAGGTAACTATGGTGTAACAGTGTAATGTGGGCTAGGTGACATGAGGGAGATTGCTAGACTAATGAGGGAGAGAGGGAGATTGCTGCTATGTCAGGGAGTCTCCTGCAGAATGCAGGAGGGGAGGTAACTATGGTGTAACAGTGTAATGTTGGCTAGGTGACATGAGGGAGATTGCTAGATTAATGAGGGAGAGAGGGAGATTGCTGCTATGTCAGGGAGTCTCCTGCAGAATGCAGGACGGGAGGTAAGCATGATGTAACAGTGTAATGTGGGCTAGGTGACATGAGGGAGATTGCTAGACTAATGAGGGAGAGAGGGAGATTGCTGTTATGTCAGAAAGTCTCCTGCAGAATGCAGGACGGGAGGTAAGCATGATGTAACAGTGTAATGTGGGCTAGGTGACATGAGGGAGATTGCTAGACTAATGAGGGAGAGAGGGAGATTGTTATGTCAGGGAGTCTCCTGCAGAATGCAGGAGGGGAGGTAACAATGATGTAACAGTGTGATGTGGGCTAGGTGACATGAGGGAGATTGCTAGATTAATGAGGGAGAGAGGGAGATTGTTATGTCAGGGAGTCTCCTGCAGAATGCAGGAGGGGAGGTAACTATGATGTAACAGTGTAATGTGGGCTAGGTGACATGAGGGAGATTGCTAGACTAATGAAGGAGAGAGAGATTGCTGCAATGTCAGGGAGTCTCCTGCAGAATGCAGGAGGGGAATTAACCATGATGTAACAATGTAATGTGGGCTAGGTGACATGAGGGAGATTGCTAGACTAATGGGGGAGAGAGGGAGATTGTTATGTCAGGGAGTCTCCTGCAGAATGCAGGAGGGGAGGTAATAATGATGTAAAATCCACCATTGTCTGCCTAAAGTGAAGCCAGATGCAGGCTGTGAGACTGCTCTGGTTTCAATGTGACTGGCAGTGATTTCCTATTGGACGTCCAACCTGCCAGTCAGTCAAGGCAGTCCCATTCTGAGGTGTTCCCTCCCTCTGGGATGCCTCTCTGTACAAATGTGCGGCAGCCTCCAAAACAGGTTGTGCGCATGCGCCATACCCGGGAACCTGATTAAGCCTCCGGGGCTGCTGCAAAGGCAGCCTATGGAGGCTTGGGCCAGTGCATTGCGCAGTATGTATGAAGTTACCTGGACCGGCAAGCGTGGGGAACGCGGTGGTGGCAGAGGAGCGGGGGGGCCCACATTGCAGCAGCCTCCCACCTCCAAAAGGGTAAGAGCCGCCACTGGACAAGGTTCACTTCTGTTTGTCCAAATGTTATGATTGTAAGCATTGGTTTTGACTATTAAATTGACCATAAATAATAGGAATTGATCCTTCTCCATCAACCCAGGGCCCCCCTGCAAGTGTCCTGAGACACCCCGGGGTGCCATGGCACACAGTTTGGGAACCACTGTCCTACACAATAAAATATTGAACTAAATAGATTTGCTCTGTATGAAATCTAATCTGTGCTAGTTATATTTAGTGTTACGTTCCAATTCCAATCTGCATGTAATTAGCAATATATAAGTTATATACTGTAGATACTGTATGGTGACTTTATCACAGCCTTATATATAAGCTCTTTGTGAACCCAAAAATCAGCCATTTGAGTCCCTTTAAAGAACAACTGATCCTAAAATGCCAGAATCCAGAAAGCAGTGGTAGGGGGGCTTGTGCTTATGGGTGTGGCTAGCTTCCAGAGGAGGTGTGGCTATCGTCCAGAGGGGGTGTGGTCATTCTCCAGAGGGGGTGTGGTCAGCTAACACAGAGGCCTGGCTAACTATTAGAGAGCTCATGGGCTGGACCTCTTAATAAATATGTGTAAATACCGCTTGCGCATGCATGACATAGGGCCCCATTTATCATTGATCGCATTTACAATGCGATCTGGGCGGAATATTACCACCCAGGATTGCATTGTAAAATGCGATAATTTTGCCCCAATGTATCAACTGCCAGGGCGCAGGGACAGGGCTCCGAAAGGAGCCTGTCCCTGTGATGCCCGGAGCCGGAAGCCGGGGGGTCTGCACATGCGCGGTTACGCGCTGACCCCCCCCGCGACCCCGCTGACAGCACTGCCGCTCAAGCAGTGCGAGGTGTAGCCGTAGGCTACAATGGGCTATCGCAATATCAGAATGGCGATAACCCAGGGGTGCGATGCCGGGCTGCCCGATGTTAATACATCGGGCTGCTTCGCATCCCCCATAGAAACCTATGGGGGATGCGGCCGGCGGCGCTGCAGGGGGGGATCGCAGCAGGGATCGGAGATTCCTGCTGCGGTCCCCTGTGATACATTAGGGGGATTCATAATATTTGCGGTTAACCCCCGAAAACTGGTGTTTTCGGGGATTTAGCCGCAAATATTTGTTGATAAATGCGGACATTAGCCTGATACTTTCTGTGTACTGATTGTGTTCATACCATATTTCTCCAAAGTAATGACACATTCTTCTCTGACAGACAGGAGTATGCTGTGGCCGGCACTTGGGATTCTTCTGGCGATAATACTGATCCTCACCGTCCTGCTCCTTCTGTACAGACACAAACTGGCTCTGCTGTTCTCAAGATGTCACTAGAGACAGACGCCCCTGGTTATGTGACGCCTCTATATACATACTAGGTGATCCATCTCGCCCTACGGGCGCTCTTCACACCATCGTAAGGGGCTCTGCTCCTGTAATCTGTGAATGCCTTTATTGCGGAGGTGCACCAGTTGAGTGAGGGGCAGTTGCAGGGGTGCTGTGTGTGCCGGACTGATGGTGACGTGGGTGGGGGAGATATGGGTGGTGGGTGCGGTGTTGGAATGTCTGGGTGGGAGAGGTATGGGTGCGTGGGTGGTAGGGGTGGGGGTGGTGTTGGTTTGGCTGGGTGGAGGAGTTATGGGTGCGTGGGTACTGGGGGTGAGGGATGGGTGGTTACAGTGTTGGTTTGACTGGGTGCGGGGGTACTGCGGGTTGAGAAGGGGTGGGTGCTGAGGTGCTGTGGGTGGGTGCATTAGTACCTCGGGTGGGGGAGTGGTGGCGGGGTTGGTGCAGGTGAGGTAGGGTGTTCGGTGGTGCTGTGGGTATGGGGGGGCGGGTGCGGGTGTGCTGCAGGTGGTGGAGTTGCAGTTGCCGGGGTGCTGAGGCTGGAGGAGGGGCGGGTGGTTCTGTGGGTTGGGCGGGTGTGGTGGTGTTGCGAGTAAGTGAGGTGCCGGTTGCGTGGGTTCTGAGGGTGGGTGAGGGTCGGGTATGGGTGATGCGCGTGTGGGAGTACTGCGTGTGCAATAGGTTCGGTTGCGAGTGTGCAGTGGTTCTGAGGGTGGGTGAGGGTCGGGTATGGGTGATGCGCGTGTGGGAGTACTGCGTGTGCAGTAGGTGCGGTTGCGAGTGTGCAGTGGTACTGTGGGTTGGGGAGGAGGGGGTGTGTACCAAAGCAGAGGTGTATGGTGGAGCCATGGCACCAAGAGCAAGTTTTTGTCACTGCACCCCCCAGACCTTGGTTTCCTCCCCCATGTTATTTTAATACTATTTCCACATAATACACTCCCCCCCAATAGTGCAACTTGCTGAAATGCCCCTGGTAGTGCCACTTGTATGCAATACCCCTGCTTTGACTGAGTGGGTTGGGATCATTTGGTCTACAGCATGATGGTCGACACCATTAGGTTGACATGTGAAAAGGTCGACAGGTCATTGGGTCAACATGGGGGTTTTCACTGTTTTTTTACCCGAATGTCAACACAGTCAAAATGGACACAGTTTAAAGTGTGGGGACTGCTACCGCGGTGATAGGCTATTAGCCCCATCTGCCACTCTGTGACTCCACCCAGTGTTATACACACAGTCACAGAGTGACAGATCTGGGCAAATATATAAGAGATATAATATAAATACGGCTGGGAATATTACCAATGTTTCAGGTTATGATAACGCACAAGAGTTTCTAATATACTGAAAGTTCCAGTATTGTGCAGCGCTAACAGTATCTAATGGCATATCCAAGGGCAGAGAGGAGAACAAATCTGGGGGCTGAAAGCTACTACAGATGGAATTTCTCTTTAAATTCAATTTGAATCCAAATTTGTTAAACAATTAATACTCCAGTATTTACAGTTACAAAAGAGGGGGGGTTAGGCTATGGGAGGAGATGGAAAGGGTTACTTACCAGCGGGAGGGGATGGTTAGGCTATGGGAGGAGATGGAAAGGGTTACTTACCAGCGGGAGGGGAGGGTTAGGCTGTGGGAGGGGAGGGATAGGGTTACTTACCAGCGGGAGGGGAGGGTTAGGCTGTGGGAGGGGAGTTATAGGGTTACTTACCAGCGGGAGGGGAGGGTTAGGCTGTGGGAGTGGAGGGATAGGGTTACTAGTGGGAGGGGAGAGTTAGGCTGTGGGAGGGGAGGGATAGGGTTATTCACTAGTGGGAGGGGATAGTTAGACTATGGGGGGGATGGATAGGGTTATTCACTAGTGGGAGGGGATGGTTAGGGGAGGGGAGGGATAGGGTTACTCACTAGTGGGAGGGGTTAGTTAGGCTATGGGAGGGGAGAGATAGGGTTATTCACTAGTGGGAGGGGTTAGTTAGGCTATGGGAGGAGAGGTATAGGGTTACTCACTAGCGGGAGGGGATGGTTAGGCAATGGGAGGAGAGGTATAGGGTTACTCACTAGCGGGAGGGGATGGTTAGGCAATGGGAGGAGAGGTATAGGGTTACTCACTAGCGGGAGGGGATGGTTAGGCAATGGGAGGGGAGGTATAGGGTTACTTACTAGCGGGAGGGGATGGTTAGGCTATGGGAGGGGAGGGATAGGGTTACTCACTAGCGGGAAGGGATAGTTAGGCTATGGGAGGAGAGGTATAGGGTTACTTACTAGTGGGAGGGGATGGCTAGGCTATGGGAGGGGAGGGATAGGGTTACTTACTAGCAGGAGGGGATGGTAAGGCTATGGGAGGGGAGGGATAGGGTTACTTACTAGCGGGAGGGGAGGGTTAGGCTATGGGAGGAGAGGGATAGGGTTACTCACTAGCAGGAGGGGAGGGTTAGGCTATGGGAGGGGAGGGATAGGGTTACTAGTGGAAGGGGAGAGTTAGGATATGGGAGGGGAGGGATAGGGTTACTTGCTACAGGAGGAGAGGGATAGGGTTACTCACTAGCGGGAGGGGAGGGTTAGGCTATGGGAGGGGAGGGATAGGGTTACTTACTAGCGGGAGGGGATGGTTAGGCTATGGGAGGGGAGGGATAGGGTTACTTACTAGCGGGAGGGGATGGTTAGGCTATGGGAGGGGAGGGATAGGGTTACTTACTAGCGGGAGGGGATGGTTAGGCTATGGGAGGGGAGGGATAGGGTTACTCACTAGCGGGAGGGGATGGTTAGGCTATGGGAGGGGGAGGTAAGGGTTACTCACTAGCGGGAGGGGATGGTTAGGCTATGGGAGGGGAGAGATAGGGTTACTCACTAGCGGTAGGGGATGGTTAGGCTATGGGAGGGGGAGGTAAGGGTTACTCACTAGCGGGAGGGTTAGACTATATGTTTTCACTATATAAGAAACTTAAACTAAATGAATAATAAATTAGATTAGCTGGGACGGGATGATATGGGATCGGCTGTAATGGGTTGGAATGGGATGAGATGGGATGATATGGAATCGGCTGTAATGGGTTGGGATGGGATGAGATGGGCTGGGAGTGACTGGGCTGGGATGAGATGGGCTGAGATGGGATGATATGGAATCGGCTGTAATGGGTTGGGATGGGATGGGATGAGATGGGCTGGGAGTGGCTGGTCTGGGATAAGATGGGATGGGCGGGTATGATATGGGATCAGTTGGGATGGTCTGGGATTGGATAAGATGGGGTAGGATCGGCTGGGATGAGATGGACTGCGATGGGATGAGATGCGGAAGGATCGGCTGGGATTGGATGAGATGGGGTAGATGGATAAGTCTGCAGAGACTGGGGCTGACCATACAAGGTTAACCCCTTATGGTAGACAAGTACATAAGGTCAACAAGCTCAATATGTTGACAGGTATAAGGCAGACAGGGCTTAATGTAGACAAGTAATAGTGTACATGGTAAAAGAGGTCGACATTGCAAAGGTCAACACACGAATGGTGGACAAGTTATTTGGGGGTGTTCATGCTTTTTCCATTTTTTACTTTGGGGGGGGAATGTCCAAGTCTCCACTGATTATGTTTACATATGGTTAAACATACAAGGTGACACCGAAACAAAGTTGCTAAATTGTGTCAACCTTTTTTGCACTGACCATGTTGACTATTTGACCCTGTTGACCTTACATATTGTCTATGTATGTATGTATGTATGTATGTATGTATGTATGTATGACCTCACTTGTCTGTATGTTTACAGCAATAAAACAAATAATTATTCTCTTATGATGACCTCTATTTGCACTTAAAGGGGAACTCTGTCTTCCACAATCATCTCCTGGCCTCACTTGTTTTGTTGCCCTGAGATAACAGCAACAGGTCTTTGTGCAGATAAAGTAGATTAAGCGAGGGCTGTATAGGCATGAGGGCATATAAGAGCCTTGTAATTTTGTGATTGGTTTAATAAAGTTAGTTGAAATGTTTCTTACCCATAGAATCCAGGGTTGTAGGTGTAGCCAATCAGGTGTAGAATGGGTGATAGCTTATGCAGGGGTATATAAGGGGTAGTCAGATGATTCTGCTTCCTCTTTGAGTCTGGATTCCCACCCGCCCTCCCTTGCTTTCTTCAATAACCACCCGTCCCGCCTGTGGCCTCGCATGATTGAAGCGATTTGAAGACCATGTCCCCTCGATGAGAGGCAATGCCACGCTCAAAGGCCCCGCTGAGCCACCAGTGAAAGTTGAGAGGTATGGCCCTCCAGCTGTTGTGGAACTACATGTCCCAGCATGCCCAGCCACAGTTTTAGCAAGCCATTATATAAATTCTGTGTCAGGGCATTCTGCGATGTGTAGTTCCACAACAGCTGGAGGGCCATGAGTTTGACACCACTGCTCTACAGTTACTGCCCAGTGTAATGTCCTTGTATTTGTCCAGACAGGATTATTATAATTAGAGCTATACCTATTGTGACAAGAACACTGGAGTAGTGTTTGAGGGCAGGTATATTTGTCCCAGGTTCTTGTCCTACACCTTTTAGAAACAGGTGTTTGACATCACAGAGGGCTAATCAGCAAGCAGCTGTGAGTGGGATGAGAAAAGGCTGCCAGACTGAGCAGTGTGTGCAGACTGCCTGGGGAGACTGCAGAATCTGTGTGAGAAACAAGCTGCCTTATACAAGTGAGCCACCTAGTGTTGACTGGGAAACTTTGTGTTTTTCTTTAGTGACAGTTAGGAACATCCTGTGTTTAGTTAGTGACGGACAGGCAAGGAATTTTCTTTTGATGTTTATTTTATTTTCTGCTGGATAAAACTGGTTGCGGCCAGTTGCACCACAAAGACTGGAATTGTATGATTTCTCAGCTGCTGTTTGCTGCCTTCTACCCCAGGAAAAGGCATCCAAATCCCCCTACAGTGTTACACTATCAAAATATCATCAGGGTTTGGTTTGTGATAGATAATTGGGGTTGTTGTCAGTATTTATCAAGGCTCAATCATGGAAGAAGACAAATGTGTACTGTAACCTGACTTTATGATTACTTGTGACAAAATCCTACCAAACTCTCTGGGACTGCTCCCCGGAGTCATGTAATTGGGGCTTTCCTTAAGACCGTGCCCCCACATTCCTACAAATGGGAGCTTCCTGTGAGGCCTCACCCTCTTTCCAAAAGACAACTCCCCTTTTTAGAAGGGGCAGAATAGACATATGGTTTAAATTCAGCTCATTGTCTTTTTGCTGCATACTGTATATGGAGCAATAACACTTTATTTTAATAAGAGCACAAAGCATCCAAAGATTGGGGCCTGTTGATTAGGGTGACCAACTCATCCCTTTAATCCGGGACACGTATTAATTACACAGGTTCTGTGGCAGTTTAAAACCAGGTGAAATGGAGTCTTGAGGTGTGGCAGTTTAAAACCAGCCACAGAACCTGTGTAATTAATATGTGTCCCGGATTAAAGGGATGAGTTGGTCACCCTACTGTTGATAGATAAGTGCAAATTTTATTGCAACATATTAATTTTACAGGTGGGAAATGCTAAAAGCATTTGTTTTGTGTGTTTTTATTTTTTTTCTGCCTTTGTAGCAAATTGTTAGAATGTTTTATTTGAGGTTAAAGTTATACCTTACTTGCCTACCTGACCCTCTCCATGCGGGAGAAAATGCTCTGTTCCTGGACTTCCCTGGTAATGTAGGATTGCCATCACACAAAAGATCCAGGAGACATTCCCCAGAACATCACCATAGTGCGCAAGGACATTGTGACTTATAATTTAGTATAAATTGTCAGGTGCTTTCCTTTGCTTGAATATTGAATGCAGGTTATTTTAACTTTTTGAGTGCCAAGTGAATTTGTCAAAAAAAGGGGTGAAAATTGCCAAGCAAACATTTGTATTCATCTTAATGACCTGTAATGTTTGCCTTATACAGGAAATATGTTTTTTTAACACATTTTTCATTTGAATCTATATAACAAATGTGGGCGATGCTGGCATGTTTAGTGCATATGTTGCGCATCTCTCACAGCCTGTAAAGGTGCCCATACACTACTAATATTTATCTTCAGATCTGGCTGGTTGGAACAAAAACCTGGTTATGGATGAGTGACAGTTCAGTTTGTCAGTTTTCCAGCATTTCCAAGCAAATGGTCAACTGTCATTTGCTCTCATCCATAACCATGTCTTTGTTCCAACCAGCCAGATCTGAAGATAAATCTGCGTGTGTATGGCCACCTTTACACGATAGGCTGAGTCATAACCTGAAAATGGGCGCATCATTGCCTTTTTTTGCCAACCTGGTTGTAGTCGCTCAACCCCATAGATATTGCGGTACTTGTTTCCTAGCACGGCCACACCGATCATGATCTGGGGCATCGCAGGTAAAAAAAATCGCGTCGGTCGCATCGCATGCGGGCCAAAAAATCGCATGCGATGCGATCGAAGTGATGCCCGCGATTTCCCATAGGGAACAATGTTAAATGCCTCAATTTTCCCAAATCAACATAGGGAACAATGGTAAATGGTCCAGAAACCCCCCAAAACACCCTTGAACAGTGAAATGGCCCCCCAAAATGAATTAACGCCACCCCACGATCAACGTGAACCCGAAGCGTGGCGAGCGCAGCGAGCCCGCGAGGGGCGGCGGTATGCGTCCTCCGACCTTTTGCATACCCCTACTATCCACGTCGGCGTGGAGTTGAGAATAGAATAGTGTGGCGAGCGCAGCGAGCCACCGAGCCCGAAGCGTGGCGAGCGCACGCGGATACCTGTGAAGCCCGCGAAGGTACGCGTTTACCTGGGAAGGTATCCGCGTCCCCTCGCGGGGCTCGCCACGCTTCGCGCTCGCCACACTATTCTATTCTCAGCTCCACGCCAACGTGGATAGTAGGGGTATGAAAAGGTCGGAGGACGCGTACCGCCGCCCCTCGCGGGCTCGCTGCGCTCGCCGCGCTTCGGGTTCATGTTGATCGTGGGGTGGCGTTAACTAATTTTGGGGGGCCATTTCACTGTTCAGGGGTGTTATGGGGGGTTTCTGGGCCATTTACCATTGTTTCCTATGTTGATTTGGGTAAATTGAGGTATTTAACATTGTTCCCTATGGGAAATCGCGGGCATCGCGTCTGGACCATTTAAGGCTTTTTTAGCCGCATGCGATGCGACCGACGCGATTTTGACTTTTTTCAATGCATTTCAATGGCAAATCGCGGGCATCGCGTCGGTCGCATCGCAGGCCACTAAAAATTACCCGCGATTGTGGCCGTGCTAGGAAACAAGTACCGATATTGCAGTTGCATCCACAATGGTATCCTGCCCATGATGAGATGAATGAATCCGCATGGTCTCAGTCTCTGGCACACCTGCTACATACAGCTACTTCCATGATCACCAAACAATGCCAGTCTTCTCATTTTACTTGGTCTTTAAATCAAATAATCAAACAAATGTCATTAATAATTTAGATGTTTTCATCTTTTTACAATAGCGACGATCTGGAAAATAGAAACCGGTTACAAGTTTATGGGTAATGACGTCCGATTTGTCAACTTTAAACCGGAATAGTGTTGTACTGCGTCGCTGTATGCTTATATACAGTGGTAATAACATATATTTGAAAATGGTGAATAGTCAACATCTGGTATAAAATGTTTCTCTAGATTTTGTTTTCTAGTATCTATGAGGATGTTCTTGGACGTGTTTTCTGCCTCAGTACAACAACTATATAGGAATGAGAAATATGTATTATCATATAAAACAAAATAAAAAGTATTTAAGAACTGTGTGTAATTCCAGATTTCTTTTTTATTTGTAATGTTATTTATAAATGAGAAAATATAGATTTTTTTGTTTGAATTGCTATCTCCATCTACTCTGTAAATAATCCATTTCACCGGCCGTTTCAATTTCCCTGATGAAGTCAGTGCAGATGAAACGCATCAGGTGATTGGAACAGCTTAGACTAAAACTTCCTTCACCCATTTCATTTCTGGGATTATTTGTTCTTGAAGATCAGTGAGTTTGGAGAAGAGATTACTCTTCTTTCTGTCCTTGGGGCTCTGCTCATAGGGCAATGGGTGCTATTCCCCCAATACAGTTTATATAGAATGTATTTATATAAAAGACTGTGTATATATTTTGTAAGTTGTGGGCTTGGAGTCTACAGGCTTCCATGGGTGCTGAGGAACTGTGGTATTCAGTGGCTTTAAGAGACACACAGCTGATCTTCATGGGGGTTTCTATGGTATTGGAGCAGTCAAATATAGCCATGCTGCACTGGGAGAGCCCCCTGTCTGAGCACGGGGACCAGTGATATTCCAGGGAGCACCTGTCAATGGCCAACGGTCACAACACCTGGTAAGCAAGGCTGCCATCTGGTGGGATGGGGGCGGGGCCTGCAGGAACTCCAGTCCTGGGTATGGACAGAAATTGATCTCGGAACTGGAGTCTATCAAGTGTAATTTAAATTTTTTTTTCCCTGAAAGCAATGTAGAGGTAGAGTACTGCGGCCAGTGCTGCGGTCACTGAAGGTCTAACCAGACACGCCGGGGTACAAGAAGGGGCCCTGTCTATCATGTCAGCCATGGGCCTCACAATTACTGATGGGACCCCTGCTTGTAAGTAAGGGGTCAATGTACTAAATCTTGGAGAGAAATAAAGTGTAGAGAGATAAAGTACCAGCTAATGAGCTCCAAACTGCCATGTTACAGGCTGGGTTTCAAAAATAACAGATGCTGGTTGGTTGGTAGGTACTCTGTCTCTCGCCATGACTTTGCACATATACCCCTTAGTCACTACTTATGAGATGGAGCTGCAGATACCCCAGGGACCTGTGTAATAGTCGGAGCAGCTGGGAAGAGAGGCCGGGTATCACCGCATTGGTGAGGAACACCTATGGGAGCCATGCAAAGCAGCTGCTGTAGGCAGGTAGTGCAGAGCAGCTGCTGCAGGCAGGTAGTGCAGAGAAGTTTCTGTAGGCAGGTAGCGCAGGGCAGCTGCTGTAGACGGGTAGCGCAAAGCAGCTGCTGTATTCAGGTAGCACAAAGGCAGCTGCTGTAGGCAGGAAGCACAGAGGCAGCTGCTGTAGGCAGGTAGAGCAGAGCAGTTGCTGCAGGCAGGTAGCGCAGGGCAGTTGCTGCAGGCAGGTAGCGCAGGGCAGTTACTGTAGGCGGGTAGTGCAGAGCAGCTGCTGTGGGCAGGTAGCACAGGGCAGGTGCTGTAGGCGGGTTGTGCCGAGCAACTGCTGCAGGCGAGTAGCTCAGAGCAGCTGCTGTAGGCAGGTAGCGCAGAGCAGCTGCTGTAGGCAGGTAGCGCAGAGCAGCTGCTGCAGGCAGGTAGCGCAGGGCAGCTGCTGTATTCAGGTAGCACAGAGGCAGCTGCTGTAGGCGGGTAGCGCAGAAGAGCTGCTGTAGGCGGGTAGCGCAGAAGAGCTGCTGTAGGCGGGTAGCGCAGAAGAGCTGCTGTAGGCGGGTAGCACAGAGCAGCAGCTGTAGGCGGGTAGCACAGAGCAGCAGCTGTAGGCGGGTAGCACAGAGCAGCAGCTGTAGGCGGGTAGCACAGAGCAGCAGCTTTAGGCGGGTAGCACAGAGCAGCTGCTGTAGACAGGTAGCACAGAGGCAGCGGAGCTGTCCAGGTGCTGAACATCAGTAGTGGAGGTGCTGGAATCCCTTCCACTTCATAGTGGAAGCGGTACATCTGTCAGAATGAACTTAGGTCTACAGTCATTAGGTCGACCCCACTAGGTCGACTGGCAGGAAGGTCGACCTGACTTAAGGTCGACATGGGCCAAGGTCGACATGACTTAAGGTCGAATTTGCATAAAGGTCGACATGAGGAAGGTCGACTGGTCATAAGGTCGACATGGGTTTTTCACTGTTTTTTGATCCGAATGTCGACACAGTCGACATGGACACAGTTGGCAATGAGAATCGGACCCTCGCATCGCTCGCTTCGCTCGCAATGCTTCGGGCACGGTGCCTCGCTGCGCTCGGCACACTATTTTATTCTCCCACCACGCCCTAGTGGATGGTAGGGCATGAAATACCGCCTGTCGGCACGTGTCGGCTCAAAAAACAGTGAAAAACCCATGTCGACCTTATGACCAGTCGACCTTCCTCATGTCGACCTTTATGCAAATTCGACCTTAAGTCATGTCGACCTTGGCCCATGTCGACCTTAAGTCAAGTCGACCTTCCTGCCAGTCGACCTAGTGGGGTCGACCTAATGACTGTAGACCTAAGTTCATTCTAATAGATGACCGCTTCCCTTCATAGTAACCTATCCTTATGTCTGTCATTCATCCTCAGTCACAGCAGTGCAAAGGACGTTAGCACAGAACGCATGTGCCATAGCCCAGCCTGCAGCTGAGTACGAGGTCCCCGTCACACAGCTCTGCTACAGACTGCTGACACATTGTCATATAAGAAGGGGAAGGAAATGTAATGCTGATATCTTCCATGGGACGTGCAGTATATAGCTACAGCCGGCATTATAGCCAGTGACTTCTACCTGTAGCTCTTCTCTATATATCCCCCCCCCCCCCCCCCCCCCCGAAATAACCCTGGATATTGTAACAGAGTACATGTGTCCACCAATGCAGGGGGACAAGGCCAGAGACTCTAAGGGGTAAACTTTCTAAAGCTTCTAAACATGAAAAGAGGTGATGTTGCCCATAGCAACCAATCAGATTATTTCTATAATTTTCTAGGATGCAACAGAGAAATTATAGACCGAATCTGATTGGTTGCTATGGGTAACATCACCTCTTCTCATTTCCACATGGACCCAGGGATTGGTAAAGTGAGCTGTAGCGCCACTCGCCATGCAAGGGAAGCACTACAGCAATTGGAGGTCCACCGGCCCAGTTGTCCACATTGACACCAATGAAAGTGAATAATGTACATCACAGCAGCACACCTACACGCTGTCAGTGAGACGCTCATTGCTGAGCCTGCTGTCAGCACAGAACATGCTGTAGGTGTGTGCTGCTGCCCAGGAGGGACGGAGTGGTAAGGGGGGGACGGAGCGGGGTGGAACCAGGGCCCCCGCCGGTCCCCTCCAGCAAGTCTAAGGCCCGGGTAATTCGGCAGCCCTGCCAGCTGTGAGCTATATATATATATAACACACCCCTGAGTGATGAGCAGTGGATTCTGACACAATAGCGATCACGTCATCAGTATCCGGGGTTCCCATTACAGTCATCTCTGCATGTGCTGGGTCTAGGGTGACCAACTCATCCCTTTTATCAGGGACACATATTAATTACACAGGTTCTGTGGCTGGCTTTCACCTGGTTTTAAACTGCCACAGAACCTGTGTAATTAATATGTGTCCCGGATTAAAGGGATGAGTTGGTCACCCTAGCTGTGTCTGATACATTATCATGGCTGTAACTACTGTGATTGGTGAGGACAGTCATGTACATCTGATTACCTTGTATACCCGGGATATCATATCTCCTGGCATAAAGAAAGTCATGTGAGCAATAGGTCAGTGGTTGAGCTTCCAGCCGCCCTGCACAGGGGACGTCTGACTGTGGGAGGCTCAAGGGAAGCCCAGAGTTACTGAGCTGCAGGTGCTGCCCCCGGTACAGCTGGAACCACAGTGTATGCAAAGTGTTTCCTGCTCTGATACAAGTGTGCTTCCTGAAGCTGAAGAAAGATCATTTTATTCACAGTATTTAACTAGTTAAAAGCTGGTCAAAATGACGGCTTCTGAAAAGTACTTTCACTTTGAGCGGTGACAGTTTTTACTTTCACTTTGAGCTGTGACAGTTTGCAGCCCACAAACTCTCCACCCCACCCCCCAGTGCCAATATCCTCCTACCTTCAATTTCTGTCTTCAAGGCTCCCTCACTCCATATCCACAGATCAGTGTCCCTGCAAATATATATATATAACTTAGGTTCTACCAAACCCTAATACACACAAACAAAGAACAATGTCCAGTTGCATAGACTGTACCTGACCTTTAAGTTATTCACCAGCAGCAATATGTATATATGATTCAGGGTTGCCTACCCTTCCCGAATGGCTGGGAGGGTCCCGGAAATTGGGTCCCCCTCCCTGCTCCCAAGAAAGGGGGAAAACCGAAAACCCTCCCACATTGCTGTCCACCTCCCGTAAACTGCCCCTCGGGGGGGTCGTCCGCAGGTTAAATGACGCGATTGCAGCATTTTAGCCCCGCCGTGCAATGCCTGAAATACTGGCATTCCACGGCAGGGGCGGGGCTAAAATGCAGTGATCGCTCTAGACACGCCCCCAATAGCACATTACTTCCATGGCTCCACCCCCGAACCGCCCCTTCCCCCTTCCATAGATGGCCCCGCCCCCTGCTTCACAGAGCAGGCTGCCCTCCTAAAAGTCGGCAACTATGATATGATTACATTCAGGGTAGGGATATATTTATCATGATACAGATAATGTGTGTATGGTTTGTGTGATCACATTACTGTATTCCGTCTGTATATCTTGCTCTGATCAGGGCAAAGGTACTTACAGCCAATCACATCATCAGAATCCTGCATTTCAGACAAGTGTGCTTTCTTTGGGATTGGCTACTTGTGTGGGTGTGTGACCAATGACAGGGCTCCATGTGACAGGAGCCGCATTGTTAGGAGGGAAAAAGAGAAACCAGACTGACAGTCACAGTAGTAGCAGCTTGGCTTCCAGAAAGCCCACAATAATATTGTCACACTGATGTAGATGTTTGGGTATCCAGATGGAAGACATACAGTGTACATGCAGGGCCAGCGCCACCACTAGACAGCTTTAAGCATTTGCCTAGGGTGCCGGCCACTGGAGGTCAACAGTTAGGAGCAGCCCGCCCCCTGGATGAAAGTGAGCGGCAATTCAACCCCCCCCCCCTGTGGAGCGACTCGGTGGCCACATCAAGGCCCCCCCTCCCCCCCCCCCCCCCCCGTGGAGTGCCTCGGCACCCATTGCCGCTTCACCAGCCACAACCCCTTGGAACGACACGGCAGCCGCATCAACCCCCCCCTGTGAAGCAGGTGTGTTTGAACAGGTGTGTTTGAAAGATGACAGTTGTGAGTTGATTGGCTGGTGCATTACCTTCTTCCACTTTATCTACACTTTATCTCTTGACCAGGCTTAATACATCTGCCCCACTGAATCATTACATGATTATTTCTCAGATTTACTTATTAGAGGTTAGTGTACTAAGCTTGGAAAGTGATAAATGGCCAGCCAGTTAGTTCCTAACTGCCATGTCACAAGCCGTCTTAAAAAAATGACAGTTGTGAGCTGATTGGTTGGAGGTTTAACACTCTCCATTTTATCACTCTTCATGGCTTAGTACATCTGACCCTTAATGTAAAATTATTTTTGCAATAAACCAATAACATAAGTGGCGGAGTAAAAAGAGGAAGTGAAACGCGTGTGGTGCATGTGTGTATATGTATATATAATGCTGCGTATACTGTACCAGATGCAAGCACCATGGCACGTCTGCTACTGTTGGTCCTAATCTGTAAGTATTGAGATTCATTATTTTATTTTACCGTTATGTTTATGCTTTTTCCTTAGAGATATTTAACCCTTTGAGTGCCAAGTGCATTTGGCAGAATAGGTGTGAAAATTGCCAAGCCAACATCCTTATTCGTCATAATGACCTGTACTGTGACCTTATTATAGGAAATATAATCTTTTTTTACACAACCTTTTTTATTTGAATTTGTATAACAAATGTGAGCGGGTGTTTTGAACGTCTCTGGGAGATGTTGGCACTCAAAGGGTTAATCAGTGATCTACTGTATGTACATGTGAGTTCTAGACTTTGTCCTATGAATCATTACACTATATACATGAGAGGAATGGGGTATATGCTGTATACAGTGTTTGCCTTTTGCAGCTGTATACAAAAGTTCCCAAAGAAACTAAAGGAATCCTATCCCCTGTCGTACACCACAGTACTCTGTGGGAGATGTACTAATCCTTGGGTAGAGAAACAGTACCAGCCAATCAGCTCCTAGCTGCCATTCTTAAAACACAGCCTCATGGAAGTTATGAGCTGGTTGGCTGCTACTTTATCTCTCTCTCTCTCTCTCTGCTTTATCACACTCCAATGCTTAGTATGTGTAGCGGGTGAAGGGATGTCTAGGTGGGGCCGTGCTGATTCACTTACCGACTTACCTTCCTTCCATGCTGTGATACATACTTGCTCTGTTATGCTATAAAGTACAGTTCTGTCCCACGCTTGCAGACCCGACTCAATACTCAAGGAACAGTGCCAGACATGGGCATTATGCCTGTAGGAGCACATGTGTGTGGCAGAGTCTGCTTCTACAATGTGCAGAGATGTGCCCAGTAACCAACCCCGGTTCTAGCTCGGCCATGGTTCCAGTGTGTGTAGATAGAATTAGTTCCAGCAGTGATATAAAAGGGAACTTCAAGCTGAGATTTGGTCGTACAACAAGCATTGGAACATTTGCGCTATTAAGAGTGCACTTAGAGTAACGCATTTCGCAATATACATGCAACTTGATTGTTTTACATCTTAAAGTCATTGGAATTAATTAAAGTATTTTTCAAAACCGGTTATTTAATGTTTAAGCAAATCCTCATTTTTTTGTCCACATGCAATAGTGGACTACAAGAGAGCGAAACGCACGTGCTTTCTAGACTCATACATGATTATCACTGCTACATAAATGTTAAGGTACCCATAGACGGTCAGTTCCCGGACCGTCCGTTTTGTACTATGCGATGCGCGCTCCCGCGAATCACATAGTACGGTACAAAAAGTATGTGCTGCACATAATTTTTGTACTAGCTAAACATCGCATCGGATCGCATTGCATGCACACCGCATGCACTAGGCATGCGATCCGATGCGATGCGTGCTAATTAGGACCCAAACGGATCCGTTTAACGGACCGTGTATGGGCCCCTTTAAATAAATGCATTTAATCCAATTCTTTTGAGACCCTGCATGTAAAATTATCCTGAATTACTGTGTGTAGCGCTGTGTGTTACATTCACAACTTGTGCAAGGCTGTGCAGAACGTAATAACATCCGAACATTGCACAAACAGTATAATGTTATTTCCAAAGTATATCGCTTACATCTCACATTTATTATCCTGTGTTTCAGCGTCATTTGTGGATCATTCAAGTAAGTTTATGTTCTATTCATTTTTCTGATGTATTTCTGTATTATAGCAGCGTGGGCCACACAGCAGGTTCCTGTGGGCGTGTGGCCCACGCTGTGCTTCACCTTACATGGATGCCTTTGATGTATAACTCCTGAAGACGGTCCTGCTAGGACTGAAACGCTAACGTTGAGTACTAATCTTTCATTGTTGCTTATGTGAAATACAATACACAGCTGTTTTTATTTGCATGAAATTCGTCTGGAGAGTGACTCTTTTCTTGTCTATATACATGGACTTTTTTGCTAAGAGTTCTGGACGTCACCCCAGCTGTTGCACATTTATTATATGGAGTGCGATCTTATACTACATATATTTATATATATTAGAGAGAGAGAGAGTGACTAGTAAGCCCACTCAAAGCAAATGCTTCCAAAGCTAGTAGATGTAGTTTCACTCACTGCCAACAGATGGCAGTGTTTCGGCAGTGTTTCGGAGCCACACGGACACTAGACATATATATATATATATATATATATATATATATATATATATATATATGCAATTGTAACTGATACCCACAGCGCAATATTTCTGTCCAGGGTGATATAGGGAAGACCTTCACCGACAAAGTCTTAGAAGATTTGACAAGAAATATAAAATCCAGGAGTCTTCTTTCTCTTGAGTTTTCTCAGACTCCTGGATTTTATATTTAAAGACTGTTATATGGACATATTTGGTGTAAGTGAAATATAGGTTTCGCCCAGTGGTGTAACTACTGTAAGGCAGCCCCAGCAGCCGCTTGGGGAGCAAGCAGCAGCAGGGTCTGTGTGGGCACCGGAACCTGCACAACGCACTGACATGCTGCTGCCTGCCGCTGCCCACTGACTGAGCACTGGACGCGAGTCAGCTGCAGAGCGGGTGGGGCCATGGCAGAGATGACAAATTCCTCCACTCATTCAATTGACTGTACACAGAAAAGATGTGTGACCCTGGGGTCACCTAGGAGCGCTGGTAGGATAGAAGGAATAGGTGCTTGTAATAAACAGTAAAAAATCTGAAAGCTATTGCAGCTCCTTGGAAACAGAGGTTGTGTGCCTCTGTACAGATACAGCAATTCAAAGAAATTGCATGCTGCCTAGGCTGCATGCATAACCAAGGAGCGCAGTTGCACTCAGAAAAGGAATAACAATAATAAATTCCCTTAATGGAAATATTTATTAAAAAAAACAAATATAAACAATTTATACATAGAATAAAAATTCATAGAAGTGCACTAAACATCCTAGCATCTGATGTGTGTGACCTCTAGCATGTATATACATCACATTTCAAAACTTACAAACTAAACCTGAAATAAAGACTCAGAGACTTAGGTTTGGCAGAAATTGTTAGCTGATTTATTTTAGCACTTTTGAGCTAGATTAATTTATTAATAATTAATTAATTAATGGTGGCCCAGAAAGAACGGCTAATTAACTAAGCTCCACCCACACAATCTGCATACGTAATCAAGCCTACCCTAACAAGCGGTATCCGCTCGACCTACTGCATTGACTACCCACCCATCTGATGGGTTCGCTGCCCCCCGAGCGGGAGATCGAGCGAAGGCCTAAGCCAATGAGAGGCGAGCGCACCGAAAAGAATAAAAATTCATAGAAGTGCACTTCAAACAAAGATTTGACAGACAAGACAAACAACATAAGACAAACGGATGCTTGGCATATATGTTAGACCAAAAGGCTTATTTCTCAGTATAATATTGGCAAGGCAGATTTTTATGTATAGTTACCACTGTTCCCTCTAAGCTGTGCGCACGTGCGCATGCACACAACTCGACGAGCGTGCGCACAGACATTACAGCAGAGCGCACAAAGCAGCAGTGGTCCCTTTTTGAAGTTGTGAACTCAATTAATGTGTGTTTCACCCATTAACTACATTGTGTGCTGTGTTTTGAATGTTTAATATCATTTTGAAGTAAAGTTAACACAAATGCTGAACGTCATTTTCCAGTTATATATAAGTGACGCACAAAAATTTAAATTTCCTTCCAAAGTTGCACAGCCAAAATCTTTTGCCGCACACAGTCTTCATAAAATTAGAAGGAACATTGATAGTTACCAGTCCTGCTCTATCAATAGAGCTTTAGGCTGCACAGAAATGTCACCACATTTTGGAGCTGTGTTGATGCCAGGATATCGCTGAGTGACCCCTGTACACTGCTGCTAAAATTCTTCTGCAGAGTGGGTATACTCTTTTGGCTGCTGCTATATCCCTCCTCAGCAATTGAAACATCCAGCTGAATAGAGGAAGGACTGAGCCCTGACCACATAAAATGTAGTGACATTTCTGTGCAGCCTAAAGCTCTATTGATAGAGCAGGACTGGTAACTATACATAAAAATCTGCCTTGCCAATATTATACTGAGAAATAAGCCTTTTGGTCTAACATATATGCCAAGCATCCATTTGTCTTATGTTGTTTGTCTTGTCTGTCAAATCTATGTTTGAAGAATAACGTAATGTCTGCAATAAGCATGGAGTGGGTTAAACATCCAAGACTGTTGTGTGACCTAGGGAAGCATGTGACTCGGTGTTCCAATAAGGACTTAGGGAAGGGCAGTGTTAGCTGGGATATCAGGGCAGGAAAGGGAGGAGTATTTCTCTCTTTCCTGAAAGTTTTCCCGCCCTCCCTCCCTTGTGTTATTATGGTTGGGTGGGTGTTAATCGCGTTGGCTGATAGGCGGGAAAGAACGGCAGGTGAATAGAATTAGTTCTTATTCAAATGATGATGCTACGTATATGTTTGCTTTTCGGTGCGCTCGCCTCTCATTGGCTTAGGCCTTCGCTCGATCTCCCGCTCGGGGGGCAGCGAACCCATCAGATGGGTGGGTAGTCAATGCAGTAGGTCGAGCGGATACCGCTTGTTAGGGTAGGCTTGATTACGTATGCAGATTGTGTGGGTGGAGCTTAGTTAATTAGCCGTTCTTTCTGGGCCACCATTAATTAATTAATTATTAATAAATTAATCTAGCTCAAAAGTGCTAAAATAAATCAGCTAACAATTTCTGCCAAACCTAAGTCTCTGAGTCTTTATTTCAGGTTTAGTTTGTAAGTTTTGAAATGTGATGTATATACATGCTAGAGGTCACACACATCAGATGCTAGGATGTTTAGTGCACTTCTATGAATTTTTATTCTATGTATAAATTGTTTATATTTGTTTTTTAATAAATATTTCCATTAAGGGAATTTATTATTGTTATTCCTTTTCTGAGTGCAACTGCGCTCCTTGGTTATGCATGCAGCCTAGGCAGCATGCAATTTCTTTGAATGACTGTACACAGAGCCGGCTATTGGCTACTGTGAACAGGATGGGTAGATGAATGGACGTACTAGGGTGGCCTGGGATGCGTCGGAGCCAAGGGAAGCAGCAGTGTCTGCTGGTCTCTCTTTCTCTCACCTGCTTCAGTTTCTCTGTTATGTGATGTCATCATGTCACACACTGGGGAAACATGCTGGAGAGGAGCCTGGAGGGGAGTGGGCACACACTTTTTGGCAGGGGGGAGCAAAATTTATAGTTACGCCACTGGTTTCAGTGGGTGTTATAACACTTCTTCTTGTCATATATAATGCCAGTTCAAACAACGTTTCAATTTATGAAATACATTTTGATCACTATATATATACTGAATAGTACTGTGTATATGCATCATTGGTTATTTTGTGTCTGTACTGCTTATTAGAATTATATGTTTATACTGTAGGTGGTATAAATGACGGGTATGGCTCAAAGGAAAAACAGTGTCTTGGTCGACACCAAAAGGTTGACATTGACAAAAGGTGGACATGAAAATGTCAACATATATTTTTCAAAAAAAGGTGTCAATGCTGACATCTGAGCATGTGGACCCCCAATTAGTGTAGAATATGTCCTTGCTTCCCTCATCATGCTTCCGTTCAGGTATCTGGCTACACTACCACTGTGCTAGAATCACTCTGCCATTCCCAGTTGGAGAACCCATAGGACAGTTGGAAGATATAGTATGTCCATATTGATGCCTATAGTCAATAAGATGTAGCCAGACAGACCTTAAGGCCCCCATACACCAGAAAGAGATTGTACACAAACGTACAATCTCAAGGGGTTGTAAGATTGTATGTACATCGTGTGTACACAATCGTGCAATACCAAGTCCTGCGGTCGAATGGTTGGTCCTCTGATCAGATGTGATTGGGACCAGATTGCATGTGCTTTTAAGCACATACAATCGGTCATTTGATTGGTCTGCCGCCTTCCCCCGCCGCTGCTGCCTTCCACAGCACTCCTCTGTCCACCTGAAAAATGGTATAATTGTGATGGACAGCAGGCGCTTAAGATACAATAACAAATTTATTGGTTTACATATGATGAAAAAATATGTATAAAAAACATGTATAAAAATGTATAAAAACAAGTGGAAAACAGTATTGAGATTGATAGCTGTCTTACTCTAAAGGGGAAATTGGAGCCTGCAGGATGTTATGGGTTGCAGGGTAACAGTCCGGATGTGCTACCCATCAGGATCCAATTGCTTTCAGCACCCACCTCCCATTCTAGCACAAGTCTCCCACCAAACCATCCCCTTCCCTTCACAGAACCCACTCCTACCACAGCGCTCCTCACCCATTTCACTACACCTCCATACGCTCCTCTTACATTACAATACCCCTTTTTGCACTCCTCACACCATACCCCAACTGCCCTCAAAGAACACCACAAGGTGACAAGGCACGTACTCTAACAGCACAGAACACTTCTGAAGCTGGGGCTGTGTGTGGTCTCCTTTCGGCAGCCTGCTTCCGACGCAGGCTGTGCAATCAAACAGGCATCACAGCTCACCCTGCACTAAATCTACAGTTCCGCCGGCTGTGACTTGTGTCACGGGGCACTAGGGCTGCGGATCAGATCACAGCCCTGGTCCCACAACAGAGATCCCCCTTGCCGCCGCGCAACCTTTGCATCCACGCCGCAGAATTTAAAGTTGAAAAAACAAACAAAAAAAGAACCCCGAAAACGGCAGGATGCAACACAGACGGCTGCTGACTGACAGACAGCCAGTGTGCATGGGGCCTTGGCGGTGTTATACCGCTGCAGCGCTGCCCCATTTTATGTGCCTTTGATCACTGGGGCCCCTCTGACCCCCCCTGTCGCCGGGCCTGGGTGTTTGCAGGTATCAGTCAAAAGGCCTCTGCAAACACCTTTGAGATAGTACCCCTTTGGGGTAAGACGGCTATCTATCTCAATACTGTTTTCCGCTTGTTTTTATACTTTTTTTTATACATGTTTTTTATCATATGTAAAGCAATAAATTTGTTATTGTATCTTAAGTGCCCGCTGTCCATCACAATTATACCATTTTTCAGTTCCACTTATATGGTTTAAGGGAAACCATATTGTGTTCAGACTAAGAGGCAGCTATAGATAGTGCACAGGTAGGAATATCCAAATCCTTCTACCATTACTCCTCTGTCTGCCATCCTCTCCCGCACTCTCTTCCTTGGAGGAGACAGACGCTAGAGAGAACATTTCACCTCTAGCCTCTGACAGGGAGCACAGAGCTATGTGCTCCTGGCACTTCCTGGTAAGGATGCAGTGCTGTGCTTCCTGTCAGAGGCTAGAGGTCAAACATCTCTAGCATCTGTCTCCCCTGAGGCTCCAAGACCCTTAACTTCTTGGTGACCATTATCCCAATGGCAATGGCAATGAGCATCAACCCCTGGCAATGATCATTAATAAATTGGCAAGGACTATTAACCCCTTGGCAATGAGCATTAACTCTTGGAAAGAGCACTGACCCCTTGGTTGTATGCAGCAGCTGAATTGTATGACGGATTGTGTGCACATTGTGAGTACATTCTATGTCCAAAAACCACCAATTCTGCTGGGGAGTTGAAGGCATAACTGAACACAATCATGATTGTAAGCAGGTCGTTCTGATGTATGGCCAGCTTGCTATAGCCCCATTGAGAGCGTAGTTAAGGCCCCCTTACACTAGAACGATATATCTGATGCTAAAATTGGATGCAAATTCCCTTTAACTCCCCCTGGACCTTCCCGGGAGTGATTCCAGCCAATTTGGTACTTCTAACTGTGAACAACTGTTTATTATGACATAACTCAAAAAAAAATTAAATTAGGAGGTCCATTAGGTCCTGCAGGTCTGCGGCCGGCATAAGGAGGTGTTCCCTCATCCTTGTAAGGGCACCTCGGACGCCCTCGTGGACTTGCCTCTGGTCATCTGTCGGCATGTTAAAGGGAGTTCAACATTACTATTGATATTCATGTATACATTTTACATTGTGATACATAAAATATTTAAAAATGATCTACAGCATGATAAATCATAGATACACACAATTACCGTATTTGCCGGAGTATAAGACGACTTGGCGTATAAGAAGACCCCCAACATTTCCACTCAAAATATAGAGTTTGTTATATACTCGCCATATAAGACTACCTTCTCTTCCGCACACCTTCCACACTCCATGTCACTAGCAGCTGTCTGGTCCGCCCTTGAATCCATATCATGGATACCTGTAGTACCAGTATTAACCCCTTGAGTGGTGGGTTTTGCTGGGGCAGGACAAACCTATCAGGGCAGGTTTGTCCTGCCCCAGCAAAACCCACCACATAAAGTTGTAAGCCCCCCTCACCTGCAGCTTCCCTGCAGTGCTGCCGCTGTCCCCCCTGCCTAAGCCCCAAGGGTTACACTTTTATACATGTCATACACTCTCCTCGCCCCCCCTTCTTATGCAAACCTTGATACTTCAAATCTCTTTTTAGATACATGTCAGTGCTGCTGCTGTCGACCTTGCATAAGCCCCAAGGTTTACACCATTATACATGTCATACACTCTCCTCGGGCCCCACCTTCTTATGCATACTTTGATACTTCAAATGTCTTTTTGGAGACATGTCAGTGCCGCCGCTGTCCTCCTTGCCTAACCGCCTGTCTGTTACTTATACCAGAAATTGTCAATGTATGTTTAAAGCCACCTACACTTGAACCTCACTCAAACTTGTCAAGCCTTACCAGTCAGCAATGTACTATAAAGCTACAACCAGTATAAGTTATTCCCTTTTTGCATAAATATAATCCAATGCCAAGTGGTCAAGTCGTGGCTCTCATTCCTGTCCTTTCCGTAATACATACTAACCTATGTGTGATGTTGCTGCTGCTGGTGAAGGCTAATACCATCAGGGTTTCAAAATTTATAAGCAACAGGCTAATGGATACATTATGGCCTTGTTTGTGATTTTTATTGTATGCGCCTACCCTGGTTTTCAATTATCTATATTGGCAGAGTGTCTATAAATACGTGCAGTGTGGTTGTTAGACGACACACTTAGAAGATATAACCAACTTGAGGTTTATTCAAGTGACAGGCTTGCAAAGTATAACAGTACTTTTGTAGTTAACTTCAGGCAGTATACAACTGATTGCATGGGAATCACAGTTTCTGGTGTTACTTAGCTGTAGCGTTTAGCTTGTGCAGGGTTGATGGCAATTAACTGGTTTACGCTGCGGTATCTCTCCCAGTCATCGCTGCTGCCAATGATGATGGATGTCCCTGTGCAAAGGTCACGCTTGTAACGGGATTACAGCGGGGCTCTGTCTTGTGCGCTCCGGTGCACGTGGAGCTACAAACAGCATGGAGGATGTCACACACGCTCTGAGGCACACCATCACGCGGGGACTTCCTTACAGGAAAGGAAACGCTGCCAGCAGGGTCAGGGGTCTCTGCCCTGCTATACGCTTAAGCGAGCTGTCACTCAGGGTGACGTCTAACTACAGTGGCTGCAAGGGGACAAGGCAGTCTGTTAGGCTGCACACCAAACAGTGTATGGAGACAGACGCCGGGCGCTTTATTCTAACACTCCCCCTCGCTCAAGGCTGTCTTCGGCTACATAAAAGAACTCAATACAATACTTTGTCCTTTTGTAATACCTGTAACCGAAAATATGGTTAGAGAGAAAAGACATTCAGAACATCAAAACTTCAAATCAACATTTTGAACTTAGACAAGTCCACAGTCCTTCACGAACTTAATAAGCAAGTTTGTCGACAGTCCTTTTGTAAGCATGTCAGCGACATTCTGTTCACTTGCAATGTATTCAACATCGATGGACTTGTTCTCCACTAGTTCCCTGATGAAGTGGTGTCTTATCGCGATGTGTTTCGACCTTCCATGGTGCTTGGTAGTACAGGAAAGATCTTTCCTCTACCTCCCCCATGGCAGCCATTACAAATGGGTTCCTCCCCACTGGGTAGTGCTTCAGAAAGGGAAAAAAAGACACCAGCCCCTATAAGAAGGCACCTCCTCCTGGCCTCAGTGTCTTTTTTTCCCTTTCGGGTAGTGTGTGAGAGGTGGCTTACCCTGGAGGCTGTAGAGTAAAAATTGTGTCCCCCTGCGGCAGCTCCGGCGATCCAGCAGTGAGGGAGGGCAGGCCGAGCCCTTTGTGGAGGTATGTGATCTCCCTGGCCGCATGCGGACCCCTCCGGGGGCAGCTACAGGCGGCGGCGTCTGCAGGCGTGTTGCTAATGGCGGCGCGGGATAGCGTTGCCGCAGCACGCCTGGCCTGCATTGATCCACAGTGAAAGCAGGCAGACGTCAGCTGCGGTGCGCGGCGCCGGCTTGTGATGCGATCTCCGTCCTATTAAGGGCGGAAGTAAGCCGGCGTCTGGGTCCCTGTGTGTATAGCAGCATGCTTAATGGCGTGGTAGGTGTGCTGAGGAGGAAAACTTATTTTCTACAGTTGGTGAGCCTGATTTTCTTGTTTAAAGTATTACTCTTGTGCTAATTTCAGTTAGTGTGGCATGGTTCCAGCCCTGAGTTCCATGCCACACAGAGTTAAATTCCTTGTTTTTATTAAGTTGTTCTTTGTGGGAGTTGGTTTGTAACAAGGAGGCATTCAGGTGTTACTATTATTGCATGCAGGTGTGGTCATTATTGGAGCAGGTATGTGCAGCAATCAATGCTTGTGTGTTGCTGGCTTTTTCTGACAGGGAACTTAATTGTTATTTCAATTTAGTGTCAGGGCGCACCGCTGGCTTTAATATGGAAGAGAAAAATCGGCAGGCAGCTAAGAAATCAGGATAAGCCACAAACTGTGTGATTTTTGGGTGATTTTTATTTTTTTGGTTTTGGTTTTTGTTATTGGTCCCTTTGGTTTTGGTTTTTGGTTGTTTTGGTTATGGAATTGTTTTCTTTTGTGGTGTTCAGGTGATGGTGCATTGATTTGGAAAATTAATGAAACATGGTGTTTGGGCTGTTGCAGGTCTGAGACCAGCAAGGAAAAGGAGAGTAAAGCCAAACACAGGAGAACGCACTCACCTAAATGTTTTTCATGCAATAAAACTTTACCTGAAAAGCATGTGGGCAGCCTCTGTGAGGAGTGTAAGGCCCCTCAGCCTCTACCCATGGCTCAAATGACGAACCTAGTGGATATGCTGAAAACAGCATTAGCAGGGACTTTTGTTACAAAAGAAGACCTGAGTAAAATGTCTGGAAAAAGGAAGCATGTGGTCCTAAGTGACGAGTCGGATGACTCTGTGGAGGACATAACCTGTGCGCAGATGCTGGGTCAGGATCCGGATGAGGATCAAGACATACCTCAGGATAAGTCAGAGGACTTTGATCCTGATATGATCAATAATCTGTTAGAGCTTATCCATAAGGCCCTCAATATTGAGGATCAACAAGAGGACCTTAATTTACAAGAACTGTTGTTCAAGGATAAGAAAAGGAAGGGGAAATGTTTTCCCTTGTCTCAGACTTTGAAAGCTATCATTGCTGAGGAGTGGAAACACCCGGATAAGAGGGTGGCTGTTTCCGCCAGAGTAACAAAAATGTACCCATTCGACAAGGATCAGGTGTCGACATGGGAAGAGGCGCCAAAGGTTGACGCAGCTATCTCTAGACTGTCAAAGAAGACTACACTTCCCTTGGAAGATGTAAATATCTTCAAAGACCCCATGGACCGTAGGATTTAACTGGGTCTGAAAAAGCAGTACATTACGGCAGGGGCATCCCTGAAGCCAGCGGCTGCTATGGCTGTTACCGCACGTGTAATGCGAGGCCGGTGCCAGCAATTAGAGGCGGACATTTTGGACAGAATTAAGAGGTCCGAACTTATTAAAACAGTCCAAGATGTTCAATTGGCTGTAGAGTTTATGTGTGAGGCAACTATGGACTCCATATGCCTATCAGCTAGAGCAGGAGCCACTGCAGCGGCGACACGTCGGGCCCTTTGGTTGAAACCATGGGCGGCTGACGTGCAGTCGAAAAATAAATTGCTATCCCTACCATTCCAAGGGGAGTATCTGTTTGGAAAACAGCTTGATGAACTAATTACTAAAATCTCGGGGGGCAAATCAGTCTGGTTGCCCCAGGATAAAGCTGTCATAAAGAATGTTCCAGCAAAATTTAATAGATTTCAGCATCAGGAATACAGATATTCCAGGGCTTATAGGCCAGGAAGGGCCTATAGGAGAGGAAACTGGATGTCTCGGGCGTCCTTTCATGCCCAAAGAGGGAAAGAAGGGAAGGCTCCTTTCCAAAAGGAGCAACAATGACGCCGTCATACAGAGAGTTGGCACCAGGCTCAAACAGTCTTACCAAGCTTGGCGAGAATCCACCACGGACAGGTGGGTTCTGGAAATAATTCAGTCCGGATATCGAATAGAATTTGAGACTTCCAGGAAATCTCTTTGTGGAGTCTCCAGTACCCAGCGACATGGAGGAGAGACAGGCGCTATTTTCAAGTCTGGAAGAAATGCTAAGATAAGGAGTTGTCAAAGTAGTTCCGAAGAAGCAAGTGAAGCAGGGATGGTTTTCTCGCTTCTTCGTGGTAAAAAAGGGCGTCAGAAGGTTTTCGAACCATCCTAGACTTAAGGCACTTGAACAAGTTTGTGTTAAGCCGAACGTTCAAGATGGAGTCAGTGAGATCGATAATCCCAGACTTAAAACGTGGGGATTACATGACGTCCATAGATCTAAAAGACGCCTATCTACATATACCCATCTACACAAACCATCACAAGTTTCTCAGGTTCCGTCTGCAAGGGGTCACTTATCAATTCGTGACTCTTCCCTTCGGCCTGTCGACTTCCCCGCAAACTTTTTCAAAGGTACTGATTGTGATCATAGCAAAGCTGGGACAGGAGGGCGTAAAACTCTGGCCCTATCTCGACAATATTTTAATTGTTGCAGATTCAGAAGAACTGGTAAGGGAACACACAGAGTTAGTGCTCAAATGTCTGGAACATCATGGATGGCTGATCAATGTAAAGAAGAGTCAACTGATGCCAGTTCAAAAGATTACATACTTTGGGGTATCAATAGATACTCAAAACATGAGAGTGTCTCTCACGGAGACCAGAAGAGAGAAATTGGTACACCAAGTAGGATCAATTATGAGGAGATCAGTCATGTCATCCCAAGACTGCATGGAGATACTGGGATTAATGGCAGCCGCATTAGAGACAGTACCATGGGCAAGGTTCCACACAAGGAAATTCCAAAGTTGCTTCCTGTCACAATGGAACAAGAACAGCAAAGATCTTACTCAGAAGATAATATTAACAAGGGCCGCAAAGTCAGATTTGGCCTGGTGGTCAGACGTGGAACGAGTAGAAGCAGGAAAATGGTTTGCAGTAGTCAACCAGGTCACGGTAACAACAGATGCCAGCCAAGGAGCCTGGGGAGCGACATGCGGTCAGTCCATTGCACAAGGACGGTGTGCAGGGAAATGAAGGCGGTGGTCATGTCGTGTCAGGAGTTCCAGGATCAGCTGAGACCTAAACATAAGATCGGACAATCGGGCGGTAGTCTCGTACATAAACCGTCAAGGCGGGACGAGAAGTCGACGCCTCATGGAAATAACATCCCAGTTATTGCAATGGGCAGAGTGTCATGTACACAGCATTTCGGCAGTCTTCCTGGCAGGAAAAGACAATCTGGTTGCGGACTCATTAAGCAGAACAGAGTGCCTACCGGGTGAGTGGGCGCTCAACGACAACCTGTTCAGCATGATAGTAGAGAAATGGGGGTCGCAACAAAAAAGTTCCAAGGTACTTCTCAAGGTTCAGAGATCCACAAGCGGAGCCGGTAGCTGCCCTGACAGCAGAGTGGAACATGTCCAGAGCGTATGTCTTCCCACCGATTCCAGTCATTCCGCGCCTACTGAGAAAGATACAGAGAGAGGAGACGGAAGTGATAGCAATACTTCCGTATTGGCCAAGGAGGGCGTGGTTTGCTACAGTGATGCAAATGGCAGTGGACAGACCATGGTTCCTGCCTGAATGGCCCGATCTCCTAGTCCAAGGCCAAGTACGTCAACCGCAGCCACCAGCATGGAAACTGACGGCCTGGTTTCTGAAACCGCTACATTAAAATCTAAAGGTTTCTGTGATTCAGTGATCAACACTTTGCTTAAAGCAAGGAAACAATCGACATCCAAAATATATTATCGAGTGTGGAAGAGATACTTGTCCTGGTGTAGTTCAAACCAACAAATACCGAGTAAAGTTGCTTCAGTACTTGGATTTCTACAGGCAGGTTTACAACTGGACTTATCAGTAAGTACTTTGAAAGTACAAATATCAGCATTGGGAGCGATGTTAGATTGGGATCTGGCAGAGAACAGATACATACGCAGGTTTATCCAAGCTGCGAAAAGGATAAAACCAAGATTTAGGTCGCCAGTGGCACCGTGGGACTTAAATTTAGTTTTAGGAGTTTTGACGGAAGCACCGTTCGAGCCGCTTCAAGAGGCTACACTTAAGTTACTTTCCTGGAAAGTCAGTTTTTTTAGTGGCAATAACCTCCGCAAGGAGGGTGTCAGAATTGCAGGCACTTTGGGCGGAGGAGCCCTTTTTGAATTTTTTTGAAGACAGGGTAGTGCTGCGAACTAACCCTGAATTTTTACCTAAAGTTGTATCAGACTTTCACATCAACCAGGATATAATCCTACCTTCTTTTTGTGCCAATCCGTCAAATGTGAAAGAAGAGCGACTACACAGATTAGATGTGAGAGCGCTGAAGATTTACGTACAGAATACGAAAAGCATCCGGAAGTCGAAGAATTTATTCGTTTTAACGGAAGGAGTAAACAAGGGTCAAGCTGCATCAAAAGCCACATTGGCTAGATGGATCAAGGCCTGTATCTGCAGAGCATATCAGATTAGGCAAAGAGAGCCTCCAGTGGGTCTGAAGGCCCATACCACAAGGGCGGTTGCATCTTCCTGGGCAGAGAAAGGATCTGCCTCAGTATTGGAGTTGTGCAAAGCAGCCGGGTGGTCATCCATTCATACTATCGTGTGGATGTGATGTCGTCATCAGATCCTAAGGTCGGGAGAAGCGTCCTTAGCGCGGTGATATAAGGACGGAGGCTGAAGCAGTACCTTATTATTTAATTTGAAGTCTGGAGTGAAGTAACTCTGGTTTCGTGAGTATGCCCTCCCATATATCAACTGCTAGGGTATTACCCATTTGTAATGGCTGCCATGGGGGAGGTAGAGGAAATATCAGATTATTACCTGGTAATATGTTTTCCTCTACTCCACCATGGCAGCATATATTCCCGTCCCGATGTGTTATGACTTAACATGTGTTATGCGGATTAATGATGTTTTTTGTTTAAAGCTGGAGAATGCAAAGACACTGAGGCCAGGAGGAGGGGCCTTCTTATAGGGGCTGGTGTCTTTTTTTCCCTTTCTGAAGCACTACCCAGTGGGGAGGAACCCATTTGTAATGGCTGCCATGGTGGAGTAGAGGAAAACATATTACCAGGTAATAATCTGATATATTGCTCCCCTGTTATCACATGCGATGCTGATAGTCTCTTCTTCAAAAAGTAGACCTAACTCACACAAAGTCTCTTTGATCCAGAGTGCTTCCTTTGATGTCTCTGTAAGAGCCATGTATTCGGCCTCGGTTGTCGAGAGAGCAACGGTTGGTTGTTTTCTACTCGCCCAACTAACTGCTGCCCCGGCCAGTGTGAACAGGTAACCGGTGTGGGAACGACGATCATCTTCATCTGCTCCCCAGTCGGCATCGCAGAAGACTTCCAAATTTGAATTGCTTGTCTTGGCGAATTTTAATTTCAAGGAACTTGTACCTTTTAGGTATCTCAGAATCCTCTTCACTGCGATCCAGTGTTGTCTTCCAGGATTTATTGCAAATTGGCTCACCCGACTGACTGCATGAGTGATGTCTGGACGGGTTCCAATACTTGCATACATAAGACTTCCAACCACGTTCTTGTAAGGAACATCTTGCATTTCCTCTACTTCTTCTCGTGTGGTTGGTGACATACCTTTTGTAATCTTGATGCTTTTGTCAATTGGTGTATTTACTGACTTGGAGTCCGCCATCCCATACTTCAAGATTGTTGCCTCGATGTACATTTGTTGGTCGACTGTGACTGTTCCCTTTTGCAAGTTTTGAACAATTCTCATTCCCAACAAATGATTGGCTGGACCTAAGTCTTTCAACTTGAATCTCTGTTTTAGTTGATCTCTCACACTTGTGATGTGATCTTCGTGACCTGCTATAAGTATATCATCCACATAGACTGCTATGATGAACAACTTTTCTCCCAGAGTTTTGTGATAAAGGCAATGGTCAGTCTCTGATCTAATAAAATTCATTTCAAGTAGTACTGTGTCCAATTTTATGTACCAGCAACGACCACTCTGCTTTAGGCCGTATATGGATTTCTTCAGAAGACACACCTTCTCTGTCTGAAGTTCATCCTCATTATAGTGATCTGGTGTTTCCATATAGATTTCTTCAAGTAACTCTCCATTTAGGAATGCTGAGTCGAAGTCTAGTTGATATAGCAGTAAGTCTTGTAAGGTGGCGACTGCAATTACTAATCTTAGAGTGTTGTACCTCGCAACAGGTGAGTATATCTCCCCATAGTCAATTCCGGATCTCTGTGTGTATCCCTTAGCAACAAGACGGGCTTTGTAACGGGTAACTTCTCCGTCTGAATTTAACTTCTTGCAGAAGACCCACTTGTTCTTGACTGTCTTGCGGTTGCTTGGCCTATCTACTATGGTCCAAGTATCATTCTCTTTCAGTGCTGATAGCTCTGTATATATTGCAGATTTCCATTTCGCCCAATCACTGCACGCTTTCGCTTCTCGAATACTCTGAGGTTCACTGAAGGCAATATTCGCATATTCTTCCTCATATCTTCTGGCTGGTATGCCCTTGTTCCTTCTTACGGAAGCTCTGTTCGTTGGTTCGCTTCCCTCTTCAGTATTTTCTGTTTCAGGTATGCTTTCTATTTCACACACCTCTACTAGTGCTTGCTTTTCTTGCTCTTTGGCTTTTGTGGGTGATGCTGTTTCTTGAAATATCACATCTCTTGATTTTAGAAGACGTCTGTTCTCTGCATCCCAGAGTCTGTACCCTTTACTCTCCTCACAATAGCCTAGCAATATGCACTGTCTTGATTTCGGGTCAAGTTTCTTCCTTTTCTCCTTTGGTATATGCGCATAAGCTCTGCTCCCAAAGACACGGAGATGACTGATGTCTGGCTTCTTCCCAGACCAGGCCTCTAAGGGGGTTTTTCCCTTCACGGCCACTGTGGGTGTTCTGTTTTTCAGGTATACTGCGGTAGATACAGCTTCTGCCCAAAAACTCTTCTCCAGGCCAGCATCGTTTACCATCGCTCGTGCTCTTTCAACGATTGTTCGATTCGCCCTTTCACTTACGCCATTCTGTTCAGGCGTATAGGCCATCGTCAGCTGATGCTTTATGCCATGCCTTTTTAGAAAGTCGGTTAGCTCTTCATTTTCGTACTCTCCCCCATTGTCGGATCTCAGGACCTTTAGCTTTAGGCCCGTCTGAGTTTCCACTAGGTTCTTGTACTCCACAATTTTCTTGACCACCTCACTTTTCTTCCTTATGAAGTATACGTGTGTCATTCTTGTGGCGTCATCAATGAGAGTCATGAAGTACTTGTAACCACTGGTTGACTCCTCTTCCATTGGTCCGCACACATCTGTGTGCACCAGAGCTAATTGTGATTCTGCTCTGCCTGCTGACTTGGGAAATGGGTTGCGGGTCTGCTTGCCTTTTATGCAACTCTCGCACACAGGTCTTCCGGTGTCTTTCACTGTGATTCCTGTTGCCATCCCATCAGCTAATTTCTGGACATTATCATATCCTAAGTGTCCCAAACGCCTGTGCCAGAGTTCCATCGACTCATTTTCAGCAGAGGCTGCCAAAGCTACACATTCATCTGTGTCTAGGACGTATAGTTGGTTGCATCGGGTTGCTGAAGCAATTACAGTCCCTTTTTCATTTTGCACCATACACCTGCCCTTTGCAAACTGGACTCTGTAGCCTTTTGCCTCGAGTACGCTGATAGCGATGAGGTTACTTCCCAATTCTGGTACATATAGGACGTCTTGGATATCTGTGACTACTGTCTGTCCCTCAATTCTTAGTCTCACTGTGATTGTCCCAACATTTGAAGCAGTAAGGACCTTTTCACCAATCCCGGTAACTGTTGTGGGTGTACACTGTGTTAAAGAATTGAACCACTCCTTGTTGCAGCTGAAGTGTCTAGAGGCTCCCGAGTCCATGTACCAGAGATCCCTCCTTGGCTTGTCTGTTACATTCAGTGCTGACTCGTTCTTCTTGTCATGCCGCTTGTGCATGCCACTAGTGTTCTTCATCCTGCATTCTGAAGCCTTGTGCCCTACTTTGTGGCACACATAACATTTGAATGTGCATTTCTTGGGTTTTGCACCCTTTGCTACTAAGGCAGAACCCTCAGCTATGGCATCCTTGTGGATTCTCTCTTGGAACTGTAGTAGCTTGGCTCTCACAACTTCAGTTGTAAGCTTGGTTTCATTTGACTCTAGTGCGACAACTAGGAAGTCAAATTCTTCTGTCAAGTTCTGCAGCATTACCATCGCCACTTCTTCCTCATCCACTTTTGCTCCTACACATGCCAATTGCTGAGCTATCGATAGTATCTTATCAATGTAATCGTTCATGTCCTTGCATGCATTCAACTTTGTTCCATACAGTGTGCATCTCAGACTTATTCTTCTCATTAAGCCTTTATTTTCATAAGCACCTTGTAGAGTTGTCCACACGTCCTTAGCGGACTCCTTCCCACAGATAGTAGAATAAACATGCTGCTCCACAGCCAGGCCTATTGTGCCAATGGCCTTGTCTACCTCTTCTGGGTTTGGACTATCTCCTGGGGCTATTGTGACTTTCCATAGCTTCTCCCTTTTAAGCTGCATTTCCATAGCGAACTTCCATGTAGTATAATTCTCTGAGCCTTTAAGTTTTGGAAAGTTCATGCTATGCCCTGTACTGTGCATTCTCGTTAACTCTTCCACAAATGACAATTTAGAAATAATTCCTTTGTGTTCTTTTATGTACTGCGCTAGCACTTGGTCTTTAGGGGGTTAATCTTCGCGCACGTGACGTGCTGGGCCCATAACCTATTGGCAGAGTGTCTATAAATACGTGCAGTGTGGTTGTTAGACGACACACTTAGAAGATATAACCAACTTGAGGTTTATTCAAGTGACAGGCTTGCAAAGTATAACAGTACTTTTGTAGTTAACTTCAGGCAGTATACAACTGATTGCATGGGAATCACAGTTTCTGGTGTTACTTAGCTGTAGCGTTTAGCTTGTGCAGGGTTGATGGCAATTAACTGGTTTACGCTGCGGTATCTCTCCCAGTCGTCGCTGCTGCCAATGATGATGGATGTCCCTGTGCAAAGGTCACGCTTGTAACGGGATTACAGCGGGGCTCTGTCTTGTGCGCTCCGGTGCACGTGGAGCTACAAACAGCATGGAGGATGTCACACACGCTCTGAGGCACACTATCACGCGGGGACTTCCTTACAGGAAAGGAAACGCTGCCAGCAGTTTCAGGGGTCTCTGCCCTGCTATACGCTTAAGCGAGCTGTCACTCAGGGTGACGTCTAACTACAGTGGCTGCAAGGGGACAAGGCAGTCTGTTAGGCTGCACACCAAACAGTGTATGGAGACAGACGCCGGGCGCTTTATTCTAACAATCTATAGAGGCAAAACATTTTTGTACAATGTCCCCATACTCCATTTATGCCATAGTCCATAGTGTAATTAAAAATACATAACACATACCACTAATCAAGTACATGAGGCTGTAGATTGTAAGCTTGCAGCAGGGCCCTCTAACCTCCAAGTCTGTCTGCTGTTACCCAGTTTGTTTTATAACTGTCTACTACTGTAAAGCGCAACGGAATCTGCTGCGCTACATAAGAAACTGTACATAAATAAATAAATAATGAGGCATATTGTATACGTACCACTTTACACAACCTCTGCACCCATTTCTTCCACCTGGTTGGTGGGTGGAGGGTGGTGGGAGTGTGGGTTCTGTTTCAGCAGGGTAGGTGGGTGGTGAAGGGAGGCTGAATGAAGATGTAGGGGAGTGGTCGTGGGTATGGGTTTGGGAGTGGGTTTGGGAGTCGGTAGGGGAGTGGGAGTGGGTATGGGTTTGGGAGTGGGTAGGGGAGAGGGCCTCCTCCTCATGGGCCTGTCTTGCTTTTTCCCGTGCTGTGTAAATAAGATACAATAGGGCAATGGATGAGTGACAACTAAGGGACATTCATTTTTTTCAACAAAATCAATTTTCATATACATCTACATATTATATCCACATTACTGCATGTCAATGAGGAAGTAACATACATATAGTGTGTGGCATTTGTACCTCATTGACACCCACTTAACCTCATTGACACCCACTTAACACCATTGACACCCACTTAACCTCATTTACTTAAATTAGTTCTTAATGTGAAAACGAATGCATGCACTAGCAATTATGTGTTTATAGTGGAAAAACTCACATCTCTCTATCCTGCGCCTCAAACGCTGGAGGAGCTCTGGCTGGCGCCTCCGAAGTTCCAACCAGCGCCTCTCCAGCTGGGCGCCGCTCCACCGCACATGTGTGAGGGCGAAGATCCTGCGCCGGGCAGCAACATATGCCCGGCGCTTATCCCTATTAGAGATGAAAGGGCCCGCACGGCCCAGCCTCCTCTCCATTACAGCGACTAGGGCCATCAGCTCCGCTGTCGAGAAAGGGGGTGCTCTCTCATAGGTAGCCATCTTAGATATGGCGCAATAAAAACAATCATGTCCTGTGATTGGTTGTAAGAGTGTTATTTGGTATTAACTTTATTGATCATATTTAAATGAACAGTGTGTATGCGCAACAAGAATCGGTGAAAACATTGCATTGCCAAGCAACGCATACCATCGCTTGGCATCGCATAGCTGGCCTTAGCATAACTTACTGTATGCATTTATGTATATGCGTACATTTAGTCAAATACACACATAAACATATGTGCAGCTCTCCAACCTACACCATTATATTTGACACATTATAGACCTCAGCTGGCTGCCTTAATCACCTCTTACTTCAAATAAATATATATCTAAAAACAACATATTTGCATTAATAAACCTATCACCAACGTATACAAATCAGACAGGCCCAAAAAATTATGAAAAACAAAATACTCACCAAGCATGGATGAAAACATCAACTAAAATATGGGACACAATTATAAAGTTAAACATATCTGTACAAGGTATACATTTTAACAACAACATTGGTCACCCAAAACAAGACACTACAAACATTAAAAACAGTGCACTTGCATTTTTACTAAATAGCCCATGGTGCCTATTGTGACCTTGGGAAACCACATTTATTACACATTTGTCACTTTAGATGTTTTTATTATGACTAAATAGTGGATTGTCTTTGCAACATTCAAACATGTACCTGAAGAAATGTGTGACCCCAGAGTCCTGCAGGTGGTATCCCCTGATGTTTTCCGGGTTGCGGGATGGGGGCAGGGCACCCTCTTGCGGCTCTGATGTTACCTCCCACTCATCAAAAGGGACATTACGCCGCACAGCAATATTATGAAAAAAAACAACATACTGCCACAATCCTCGACAAAATTTCTGGGGCGTACTGCAAGTCACCACCAGTGCGGTGGAGCACACGAAAGCGACCCTTTAATAGGCCAATTGTGCGCTCCACCACTTGCCTGGTGGCAACATGCGTCCCATTGTATGCCTCCTGTGGTCCCGGTGTTGGGGAGCTGTACGGCGTAAGCAGCCAGGGTGTACATGGGTAACCTGAGTCACCCAGAACCCACGCATCACGGCCTTCAAGCTCTTGGAGTCTTTGCCAAATCCCAGTTTGTCGGATAACATGAGAGTCAATGGTACTTCTGGGAAACTTCGAGTTGAAGGCGAGAATTTCCATGGATGGTCCACATACCACCATCACGTTGAGTGAGTTCTAACATTTTGTGGTTCCTCTAGATCTTCTCACTGCGTGATGGCGGCACGAATGGTACATGGGTCCCATCCACAGCTCCTATAACATTAGGGAAGCCAGCAATTTGATGGAATGCCTGCTGGCTCCTGTGAAGGGTCTCTTGTGCAAAAGACATGGCTATGAAGTGCCCCTTGCACCACTGCCATGCAGAAAGCAGGCTGGTACTGCCACTACTTGCTGGAACGATCCTGAGGCTCAGAAATGCAACACTGCCAACGGTATCGCCGTCCTGACCCGATGAAGAGGTTCCAGATCACTCTCGATTAAAGAGAGTATTTCTAGAGTCACATGTCGGGGTAACCGGTACCTAGTAAGTACCTCATCATCGGGCATCCCAAAGAGTGTCACCCGTGTGCGAAAGATTCTTGCACGTCCTGGCCTCCTTTGGCGACAAGTGGGTGGAGCCGCAAGTGCTCTCAGCCCATGGACCATATACACCATTGCTGCTTCCACAACCTAAATAAAAATATTACAATAAAAGGTACACCTAAGCAAAGAATGGCCCACAATACACTATACTAGAAACATATGGAACATACGTACAGGTGATGGCTGCCCGGTCAGGTCACGAATATCCATAATGATCTACAATTATGGAAACAACATAGAACCTCAGACAACAAGTGTTATATCAATATATTTCTAACACACACTCGAGCGACATCTATAAGAAAAAAAGTTGTACATTTATATATAGTTTAAAATATGCCTTCAATGTTTTTGTATATGGTTAAACTTGGTTAATATGTTTTTAAAATAAAGTTGTTTTTATAATAAAAGTTTCTTCAGTAAGCAAGCAGGAATAGTATAGCATTGGGCCCAGAAAAACAAATGGCAGCATTGGGGTACAGTGGCAGGGAAAACACATGGGCAATAGGGGGTTAAAAACACTTTGGGTGCAGGTAACACAATGGATAGAGAGAAACACATTGGCAGTGTGCTTATTATTATGTACATTGGTGGCCAGTGTCTGCACTGGTGGCCAGTGTCTGCATTGGTGGCCAGTGTCTGCATTGGTGGCCAGTGTCTGCATTGGTAGCCAGTGTCTTCATTGGTAGCCAGTGTAGTATACATTGGTAGCCAGTGTCAGCATTGGTATCCAGTTTCAGCATTGGTGGCCAGTATATTCATTGGTAGCCAGTGTAGTATACATTGGTGGCCAGTGTACATGCGTTGTCTGATATACATACTTTTCTGGGGCCACAATCTGATCAATCCACTGTCTTCTCTTTCCTGCTGCCATCCCTCGTGCTGCCTCATGCTGCTGCTGGTGCTCCCACCGCGAGGTGTGTCCAGGAAACATCAGACAACTTCCAGTGACACATCACAGGCGATATATCACGGGAACAAAAAAGCACTCCTTTTTCCATCTGATTCCGATAAATTACAGGTGCGGTACGATCATCCTAGAGGCTCCTATTCGACTCTCATGGGACCGCGCATCGCATCAGATGGAAAACACAAACTATGTGGCAATTTTCAGACGATATATCGACCCGAATGGTTGGAATCCGCCAAAATCGTGCTAATTGTTGTAATGTAAGGGGGCCTTTGGACGTGGGCAGATGTATTAAGCCCAGTGAAGTGATAAAGTGCTTGGTACTTTATCACCGGCTAATCAGCTACTAATTGTCATTTGTCAAACCCACCCTGTAGCTTGACAGTTAGGAGCTGATTGGCTGAGTGGGGCATGGCCAAATTTGAGCGACATTTTTCACACCTCATACCCCCAAATAATAGAATGAACATTATTTGCAGCACTCCACGCAAAAAAGGGGGTCGCTGCAAGTCACAAAGTAGGGAGACACAATGTCCCCCTCAGATATTGAACTGACTCTCACCAGGAATCTCCAACAAGTCTGGGTAAAGAGTACCCCCCCCCCCATATCTGATGTTCTAGTCACATTCTGTATTATGTGGAAAGGTCAGTGCGTGCGCCAGGCCTGCAGTGAAATAGTACAATGATTGCTATTGACTTCTCTGTCTGTACTGGTCATTTACCTGGGAATTATTATTTTTATTTAAGAGACTGCAAAAAAACCTTGGGTGACTTTGGATCCAGACTGGAATAAAATCTTCACAGGATCATCCGTAAATCTGACATGTAACATGAAAAACATTGGATCGGACGTACCAGACTATAAATGGTACAAGAACAATAAGCGAATGAAGGCAAAAACTAGGAAAATGAGCATTTATACTGCTAAGGAGAAAGACAGCGGTAATTACCAGTGTGCGATATCTGACAGTGAGAGGAGCTATGGCGTCCAGCTGGATGTTTATTATAGTAAGTCAGTATTTAGTTTGTTTGCAAAAAGCGTAATATTTTTTTACTGGTTAATGTAGTAATTTCATAAAGAGAGAATATTCCACATATTCCGCTGTACAGAGAATATTATAACCAGTTATTATATAGCGCACACATATTCCGGAGCGCTGTACAGAGAATATTATTACGAGGTATGTATATAGTGCACACATATTCCGCAGCGCTGTACAGAGAATATTATTACCAGTTATTATATAGCGCACACATATTCCGCAGCGCTGTACAGAGACTATTATTACCAGTTATTTATATAGCGCACATATATTCCGCAGCGCTGTACAGAGTATGTTATCAGTTATTTATATAGCGCACATATATTCCGCAGCGCTGTACAGAGTATGTTATTACCAGTTATTATATAGTGCACACATATCCCGCAGCGCTGTACAGAGAATATTATTACCAGTTATTATATAGCTTACACATATTCCACAGCGCTGTACAGAGAATATTATTACCAGTTATTATATAGCGCACACATATTCCGCAGCGCTGTACAGAGACTATTATTACCAGTTATTATATAGAGCACACATATTCCGCAGCGCTGTACAGAGACTATTATTACCAGTTATTATATAGCGCACACATGTTCCGCAGCTCTGTACAGAGAATATTATTACCAGTTATTTATATAGCGCACACATATTCCGCAGTGCTGTACAGAAAATATTATTACCAGTTATTTATATAGCGCACACATATTCCGCAGTGCTGTACAGAAAATATTATTACCAGTTATTATATAGCGCACACATATTCCGCAGCGCTGTACAGAGAATATTACCAGTTATTATATAGCGCACACATATTCCGAAGCGCTGTACAGAGAATATTATTACCAGTTATTATATAGCGCACACATATTCCACAGCGCTGTACAGAGAATATTACCAGTTATTATATAGCGCACACATATTCCGCAGCGCTGTACAGAGAATATTATTACCAGTTATTTATATAGCGCACACATATTCCGCAGCGCTGTACAGAAAATATTATTACCAGTTATTATATAGCGCACACATATTCCGCAGCGCTGTACAGAGAATATTATTACCAGTTATTATATAGCGCACACATATTCCGCAGTGCTGTACAGAGAATATTATTACCAGTTATTTATATAGCGCACACATATTCCGCAGCGCTGTACAGAGAATATTATTACCAGTTATTTATATAGCGCACACATATTCCGCAGTGATGTACAGAGACTATTATTACCAGTTATTATATAGTGCACACATTCCGCAGCGCTGTACAGAGACTATTATTACCAGTTATGTATATAGCGCACACATATTCCGCCGTGTTATGGGAGTGTCATGGCCGTGTTATGGGCTTGTCATGGCCGTGTTATGGGAGTGTCATGGCCGTGTTATGGGAGTGTCATCACCGTGTTATGGGCGTGTCATGGCCGTGTTATGGGCGTGTTACGGCCGTGTTATGGGAGTGTCATGGCCGTGTTATGGGAGTGTCATGGCCGTGTTATGGGACTGTCATGGCCGTGTAATGGGTGTGTCATGGCCGTGTAATGGGCGTGTCATGGGCGTGTTATGGGAGTGTCATGGCCGTGTTATGGGTGTGACATGGCCGTGTTATGGGCGTGTCATGGCCGTGTTATGGGAGTGTCATGGCCGTGTTATGGGAGTGTCATGGCCGTGTTATGGGCGTGTCATGGCCGTGTTATGGGATTGTCATGGCCGTGTTATGGGAGTGTCATGGCCGTGTTATGGGAGTGTCATGGCCGTGTTATGGGCGTGTCATGGCCGTGTTATGGGAGTGTCATGGCCGTGTTATGGGAGTGTCATGGCCGTGTTATGGGAGTGTCATGGCCGTGTTATGGGTGTGACATGGTCGTGTTATGGGTGTGACATGGTCGTGTTATGGGCGTGTCATGGCCGTGTTATGGGCGTGTCATGGCCGTGTTATGGGAGTGTCATGGCCGTGTTATGGGAGTGTCATGGCCGTGTTATGGGATTGTCATGGCCGTGTTATGGGAGTGTCATGGCCGTGTTATGGGCGTGTCATGGCCGTGTTATGGGAGTGTCATGGCCGTGTTATGGGCTTTTCATGGCCGTGTTATGGGCGTGTCATGGCCGTGTTATGGGCGTGTCATGGCCGTGTTATGGGCGTGTCATGGGCGTGTTATGGGCGTGTCATGGCCGTGTTTTGGGAGTGTAATGGCCGTGTTATGGGAGTGTCATGGCCGTGTTATGGGCTTGTCATGGCCGTGTTATGGGAGTGTCATGGCCGTGTTATGGGAGTGTCATGGCCGTGTTATGGGCGTGTCATGGCCGTGTTATGGGAGTGTCATGGCCGTGTTATGGGAGTGTCATGGCCGTGTTATGGGAGTGTCATGGCCGTGTTATGGGAGTGTCATGGCCGTGTTATGGGCTTGTCATGGCCGTGTTATGGGAGTGTCATGTCCGTGTTATGGGTGTGACATGGTCGTGTTATGGGAGTGTCATGTCCGTGTTATGGGAGTGTCATGGCCGTGTTATGGGAGTGTCATGGCCGTGTTATGGGCTTGTCATGGCCGTGTTATGGGAGTGTCATGTCCGTGTTATGGGTGTGACATGGTCGTGTTATGGGCTTGTCATGGCCGTGTTATGGGAGTGTCATGGCCGTGTTATGGGAGTGTCATGTCCGTGTTATGGGTGTGACATGGTCGTGTTATGGGCGTGTCATGGCCGTGTTATGGGCGTGTCATGGCCGTGTTATGGGAGTGTCATGGCCGTGTTATGGGAGTGTCATCGCCGTGTTATGGGAGTGTCATGGCCGTGTTATGGGAGTGTCATGGCCGTGTTATGGGCTTGTCATGGCCGTGTTATGGGAGTGTCATGGCCGTGTTATGGGCGTGTCATGGCCGTGTTATGGGCTTGTCATGGCCGTGTTATGGGCTTGTCAAGGCCGTGTTATGGGAGTGTCATCGCCGTGTTATGGGCTTGTCATGGCCGTGTTATGGGAGTGTCATGGCCGTGTTATGGGCTTGTCATGGCCGTGTTATGGGAGTGTCATGGCCGTGTTATGGGCTTGTCATGGCCGTGTTATGGGCTTGTCATGGCCGTGTTATGGGAGTGTCATGGCCGTGTTATGGGAGTGTCATGGCCGTGTTATGGCCGTGTTATGGGCGTGTCATGGCCGTGTTATGGGCGTGTCATGGGCGTGTTATGGGAGTGTCATGGCCGTGTTATGGGCTTGTCATGGCCGTGTTATGGGAGTGTCATGGCCGTGTTATGGGAGTGTCATGGCCGTGTTATGGGCTTGTCATGGCCGTGTTATGGGAGTGTCATGGCTGTGTTATGGGATTGTCATGGCCGTGTTATGGGAGTGTCATGGCCGTGTTATGGGAGTGTAATGGCCGTGTTATGGGAGTGTCATGGCCGTGTTATGGGCGTGTCATGGCCGTGTTATGGGAGTGTCATGGCCGTGTTATGGGCTTGTCATGGTCGTGTTATGGGAGTGTCATGGCCGTGTTATGGGATTGTCATGGCCGTGTTATGGGAGTGTCATGGCCGTGTTATGGGCTTGTCATGGCCGTGTTATGGGCTTGTCATGGCCGTGTTATGGGAGTGTCATGGCCGTGTTATGGGAGTGTCATGGCCGTGTTATGGGAGTGTCATGGCCGTGTTATGGGAGTGTCATGGCCGTGTTATGGGAGTGTCATGGCCGTGTTATGGGAGTGTCATGGCCGTGTTATGGGAGTGTCATGGCCGTGTTATGGGCGTGTCATGGCCGTGTTATGGGAGTGTCATGGCCGTGTTATGGGCGTGTCATGGCCGTGTTATGGGAGTGTCATGGCCGTGTTATGGGCTTGTCATGGCCGTGTTATGGGAGTGTCATGGCCGTGTTATGGGCTTGTCATGGCCGTGTTATGGGCTTGTCATGGCCGTGTTATGGGAGTGTCATGGCCGTGTTATGGGAGTGTCATGGCCGTGTTATGGGATTGTCATGGCCGTGTTATGGGAGTGTCATGGCCGTGTTATGGGCTTGTCATGGCCGTGTTATGGGAGTGTCATGGCCGTGTTATGGGAGTGTCATGGGAGTGTCATGGCCGTGTCATGGGAGTGTCATGGCCGTGTTATGGGCTTGTCATGGCCGTGTTATGGGAGTGTCATGGCCGTGTTATGGGCTTGTCATGGCCGTGTTATGGGAGTGTCATGGCCGTGTTATGGGAGTGTCATGGCCGTGTTATGGGCTTGTCATGGCCGTGTTATGGGCTTGTCAAGGCCGTGTTATGGGAGTGTCATGGCCGTGTTATGGGCTTGTCATGGCCGTGTTATGGGAGTGTCATGGCCGTGTTATGGGAGTGTCATGGCCGTGTTATGGGCTTGTCATGGCCGTGTTATGGGCTTGTGTCATGGCCGTGTTATGGGAGTGTCATGGCCGTGTTATGGGAGTGTCATGGCCGTGTCATGGCCGTGTTATGGGCGTGTCATGGCCGTGTTATGGGCGTGTCATGGCCGTGTTATGGGAGTGTCATGGCCGTGTTATGGGCTTGTCATGGCCGTGTTATGGGAGTGTCATGGCCGTGTTATGGGATTGTCATGGCCGTGTTATGGGAGTGTCATGGCCGTGTTATGGGAGTGTAATGGCCGTGTTATGGGAGTGTCATGGCCGTGTTATGGCCGTGTCATGGCCGTGTTATGGGAGTGTCATGGCCGTGTTATGGGCTTGTCATGGCCGTGTTATGGGAGTGTCATGGCCGTGTTATGGGATTGTCATGGCCGTGTTATGGGAGTGTCATGGCCGTGTTATGGGCTTGTCATGGCCGTGTTATGGGCTTGTCATGGCCGTGTTATGGGAGTGTCATGGCCGTGTTATGGGAGTGTCATGGCCGTGTTATGGGAGTGTCATGGCCGTGTTATGGGAGTGTCATGGCCGTGTTATGGGAGTGTCATGGCCGTGTTATGGGAGTGTCATGGCCGTGTTATGGGCGTGTCATGGCCGTGTTATGGGAGTGTCATGGCCGTGTTATGGGCTTGTCATGGCCGTGTTATGGGAGTGTCATGGCCGTGTTATGGGCTTGTCATGGCCGTGTTATGGGCTTGTCATGGCCGTGTTATGGGAGTGTCATGGCCGTGTTATGGGAGTGTCATGGCCGTGTTATGGGCTTGTCATGGCCGTGTTATGGGATTGTCATGGCCGTGTTATGGGAGTGTCATGGCCGTGTTATGGGCTTGTCATGGCCGTGTTATGGGAGTGTCATGGCCGTGTTATGGGAGTGTCATGGGAGTGTCATGGCCGTGTCATGGCCGTGTTATGGGAGTGTCATGGCCGTGTTATGGGAGTGTCATGGCCACGTTATGGGAGTGTCATGGGAGTGTCATGGCTGTGTTATGGGAGTGTCATGGCTGTGTTATGGGAGTGTTACAGATAATTATCTTCCCCAGAGACACTGTTTCACCTGTTTATCTCTTATTACCAGGTTGGCTGATTCTTCAGGCACCAGCGGCTGTGTATGAAGGGGACACACTGACTATGCGATGTCACGGCTGGGGTGGCAGCTTTCAAAAAGAAGCATCATTTTATAAGGATGGGAAACTAGAGTCATCTACGGATTCGGTTCTTCATTTACAAAATGTGAAGAGAGAAATGGCCGGAAGTTATATATGTAAAAGAGACAGAAAGGCGTATTTATCTGATGGTAAAGAAGAAGCTGTCACATATTTATCTGTTCAAGGTAAATAATAACAAATGAAGTAACCGGATTTTATAGTTACCCAACATGCGTTAGGAGTTAGAAACCATCAAGAAAAAGCCGGCTATAATTTCATACTACTGTACATTCAGTTTAGAAGGGTTATGTACTAACATTCATAAAAGGAGACAATCTGTAATACGCTGCAGTAACCGGCCAGCATTTTGCTTTGCCTGGTTTGTGCAAAAGGGGTAATTAAATAAGATGATTGAGTTTCTGTAATTTAATTGCATTATTATACTTCTGCTTATGCCAAAGTTGTTTTCTAGAGCTGTTCACCGTACCGGTAATTAAGTTGGCCCAGTCCCCGGTGGCGGAAGGTGGTGACATGACCCTGACATGTGACTCAGCTCTGGCTCCGCCCAGACAGGACACACCGCTGGAATTTGCTTTCTACAGAGATGGACGGAATGTGCAGGACTTCGGTGCATCCGCTACATACAGCCTTCTGTCCGCGCAGCTGGTGCATTCTGGGTATTATTCCTGTGATGTCAGGACTCCCAGCGGCAGTGTGTGGAAGATGAGTAATGCCTTAAACGTTCATATACAAGGTGTGTATAACAATATTGGAATGGTAATGATTTAACATTAGATTCTGCATTTCCCCCTTATCTACCCTCCACATGCCTCACTTCATAAGGTGCGGGTGTGATATGGGGTAATGTTCCAGGCAATAGTAGATAAGAAATTTTGGTGCACTTGGGAGGAATTAGTGATGCTAATTGGAACTTAAAATTGTACCAAAAGATGGGTGAGGGTGGGTTTATAAAGTGGCCTAAGTAATGTTGTCAGATACAGTATACACAGGGAAGATGGAATGATTTATCCGATGGACTGTACAGGTGACAAGTAGACTGCAGCTTCCCTACAAACACATGGACACTGTGCGGGTGATGACACTGAGGGTATCACTGCCTGCGAGTGTACAGAATACACGTGGATTCAACATTTCACATGTATTCCGACTTTTGAAATGTTGGAAGATTGAATTCCGACTGTCGAATTGATGACGGTCGATGTTCCAACTGTTGGAAATGTTCCGACAGAATCAACATTGAATACTACCTTATCTCTTACAATTGTATCTCTCTCCAAGTTTTGTTAACTTCCCCTCCTAAAAGTTTTATTACATTAATGAATGCATTTCCTTAAACCAAATGATGGTCTCCTTTCTTTAAGACACCACAGAAGAGCTGTAGATCACTATAGTCTGTAAACACTATGAGCTGTTATCTAACATTCCGAGACTCTTCCGTTCAAGGGGGCTGCAAAGGGGGTTTGTGAGTCAGCAGAGACTGCAGCAAATTCCTATGAATCGAGTAGAGAGAGATCTGTCCTAGTTCAGCAGCCCTCTTTCTTGGAGCCCTGTTGGCAACAAGAGCCCAATGGCCACTGCCTTCAATGTCCATGGCAGTTACGTCACTGATCTTATTCTATAATGGAGACAATTTGATTGTTTATACTCGCCCGATATCCTTTCTAAAAGGATGGAAGATCAGGGGTCACAATTCAAATATAGTTTTTTTAAAAACAGACTTTATAAAGCACCAGTCTAACATTTTCTGTTTGAATTTGATGTTCCAGAATTGTTCCAATCACCGGAGCTGCAGGTCTTTCCATCCCAAACTGTCCTGGAAGGAGAAGAGGTCAGACTACAGTGTGTGACCACCAGTAACACAGGAGCCCGTCTCTTATACACCTTCTACAGAGACTCCCAGGCTATACAGGGGGCTACCGCTGACAGCACCTATCTCATCCGCCAAGCTGGGGAACAGCACACCGGGGACTATACGTGTTCTGTGCAGTCCACGGATGGGAACGTCCAGAGGAACAGCACAGACGGAAATATCCGGGTACAAAGTAAGTGTTAATAGGGCCTGGACAAAGCAATGTACTGGGGCCCTACTTAAATAAATAAAAAATCACAACTTCCTGCAGTCTCTCCACCTACTATCAGCCATCCAGCAATTAACATGCTCACAGCCAGTAATGGTTTAGCTGCAGCCGGTAGAGAAAGTTTCCCAGCAGCAATCTCTATTAGCCTTAAAAGAAACTCCAGAGGCATCAGCAAACCTCTGCTCAAAAAGTGGAGGCCCCGTGGCAGCTGCCAAGTAAGCCTATACGTTAAGATGGCCCTGCTACCAGCCCCATTACTAAACTGCAGGTGGTGTCTCCCGTATTCAAAATTCTGAAATGGGAAATAGTTAGAAATAAGGAATTTTTTGATCGCACAATTTTTCTAATTGGTCAATCTATACAGACTTTATTATATGCACAAAATTTTTCATTACTATATTAAATGCCCCTCAGGCTGTGTGTAAGGTGTGTATATATATATATATATATATATATATATATATATATATATTACATAAATGCAGCTTGTGCTTAAACTATGGTCACATGTTATTATATCCTATTATGCCATTATATATATATATATATATATATATATATATATATATATATATATATATATATTACATGACATTATATCCTGTTACACATTTCCCAAAATACAGAAAAATCCCATATCCAAAATACCTCTGATCCCCAGCATATTGGAAACGCGAGCCTCGTCCTGTATTCGAATTCTGCTCATATAAGACACAATCTTTAAGTGCTTTTGTTTTACTTTATTCTAGAAATATCCTATAACATCCAGAATATATATATATATATATATATATATAACAGGCAGAATTTTACATGGCCAATACCGAGGGAGCTTCATGTATGTCAGTATAGTACTTTGTGTCTTGTTTTAATCAAGAATAACAGCTTTGTAGCATTTGTCATGAATTGGAGGTTTGGATTCTGGTGCTTAGGATGCCGCCAGTCAGAAAACCGACAGTGGCATCCTGGTTCTGAGGATCCTGGCACCTAATAGGTGAGTATCCTATCCCCCTACCCCCTTATTGCCTAACCCTAATCCGTCACAAGTACTTTAACTCAAGCACCAGGATGCCAGCAACATTCCTATGAATTAATGTGCAATAATTGATATGAATGTCATTACTTAGAGCCATGCACCTTCTTACACGTTCTCTCTGGTCACCTATCACCTAGAGTTGTTCCAATCACCGGAGCTGCAGATCTTTCCATCCCAAACTGTCCTGGAAGGAGAAGAGGTCAGACTACAGTGTGTGACCACCAGTAACACAGGACCCCGTCTCCTATACACCTTCTACAGAGACTCCCGGGCTATACAAGGGGCTACCGCTGACAGCAGCTATCTCATCCGCCAAGCTGGGGAGCAGCACACCGGGGACTATACGTGTTCTGTGAAGTCCACCGGCGGGAACGTCCAGAGGAACAGCACAGGCCTATATATCCTGGTGCAAGGTAAGTGCTCATGGGGCTACTTTCTATAGGCTTATATTTTATATCCTCTATTAATAACTGTTTCCTAATGACATAATTTGTAAGAAAAAGAGTGATACAGTATAAATGTCTGGTACGGTCGCTGCTACTAGCGCGGTGTACTCTCCATCCAGTTCCCTGATACTCATAACCTGACTGCAAAATGAGGTCATGTTATTGTACGGATCGGCCAATAAAAGCATGCCTACTCTCCCAGTATGGCTGTATCCCCTCCCCCGCTTTACAATGCCAGTAATCAAGGGATTGTAGAGTGGGGGCGCGGCTGTGATGATGCAATCAAGCATCCCCACCCCCGCACCGCCCACTGTGTAGAATGCCACGCCCCAATATGAATGCAATACATGTGCACAATGGTGGTGATTTGTGCACCTGTGCAGGACCCGTTGTGCACATGGGCAAACAGGTCATTTGACTCGGAAGCATATAAGTAGGCATATCCTGCTGCTGTTGTGTCCAACCTGTGTTCTAGGACAAAGGCATCGGAGAACTGCAACACCATTAGATGGCTTCAATATCGTTTTACTTTCTGCGGAAGGGAGTTTTTACGTTACATTTTTGGGATTTAAATGTGAATGGCTAAAGAGTTGGTGCAGGCCCCAAATGGCAATGCACAAGCAGTAACAAACACAATGGCTGGTATCACAGTGAGTTGTCATCTGTTGGAGCTTATGACAGGCACAGAAATAATGTGTACATCACAGGTATCATCTTAATATTTTTTTTTACTATATTTCATTAAAGAACCCGGGGTTACCACCTCTGACAGTACATCCGCCGCCGCTGTCTTCGATGATGGACTCCACATCAGCCACACGCCCAGGCTGGATGACAGGCAAGGTGACGGATGGAGCCTCATAGCTTGTACATGCCCCAATATTACTCCCGCATATCCCCTTCACTTGATGAAAACACAATCTGTAATAGAGATTTTAGTTGCTGGGGAAAAGTCGGGCATCATAACGTCGGACACTTTCCCAGATCTCGGGAAATGTAATAATGTGCGTTTTTTACGCTCCTAATGCAAATTGGATCCGACGACTTGCGGTTTTTTTCTAACCAGCCAGAATGCGTCTTTTAGGGCCTTATTTTGGTTCACTCTTTCTGACAAATTTCTTCTTAGATGGACAAAACCATGTGCACTGCAGGTGAGGCAGATCTAACTTGTGCAGAGAGAATTAGATTTGGGAGGGGTTTTACTTCAAAGTGAGATCAATATTGCAGTGTAAAAATAAAGCAGCCAGTATTTACCCTGCACAGAAACAAAATAACTCACCTAAATCTAATTCTCTCTGCACATTTTACATCTGTCCCCCTGCAGTGCACATGGTTTTGTCCTGCTAAGAAGGATTTTGTCAGAAAGAGTGAACTAAAATAAGGCCCTTGGTGTAATAGCTGCAAAGTTTCAGAACAAGTCGCCCATTGGTCCCTAAAAATAACATGATTGAAGCTGCAAAACAAAAACTGGTGAGCAGCGCAGGGTTTCACTGAGAGTCAGGAGACATTCTATTAAACCTTAAAAATATTTTTATTAATAAAAATTTATATCACAATACAAGCTCGATCACAAATGAATAAAAAACATAAGTAGTGGGTGGGGTTCCTGGGGTATGGATGGGTATGGTGAGGCAACGCAGCCTTTTATTAGTCAATTGCGCATAGAAAAAAGTTAATTTGGTATGCGGGCATGGCACTTAATGTGTTCCAGTGGAAATAAAAGTTCCGGTATAACACCCAGGTAAACACGGATAGATTTGAAGCCCGATGTGGGCGTTCCCGATCGATGGGAACGACCAATCGTTCAAATCGTTACGTGCATTGTTAACGATGCGCGTACCCGCGAATCGTTAACGATGGTCTATGATCTTTCCTGCATGCAGGAAGATCATAGACAAATCTTTTGTCAAGTGTATCAAGGCGTTCCGTGTGTACGCACAATGAACGATCTGATACACTCGTTAACGATGTCGGAACGCTTCCGACATCGTTCCGTGTGTACCCACCTTTAGAGTGGGATGATTATCCTGTTCAGTGGCAAGTCCGTCAGATTGGTTCCGTGTTTAGTGCTCGGGTGGCTGGACGACAGAGACGGGAGGGTTTCCATCAACAAATAGTGCTGGTCCGGAGAAATGATGGAAAGGCTTAACGCGTTTCGGTATATTCAGCTTCCACAGGAGCAGGTTGTGGTTCTCCAAGTACCAGCATGTGAGGGAGGCTTGCTGGGACCTGTGGTCCTCCTGTAAAAGATAATATTATTCTTTCACTTATGAAAGAATGACTATTTTTGGGACCTTTACAAATGTAATTATTAGCGTTTGGCCCATTTTTTGGAAAAAAAAAAAAATTTGGAAGAAAAAAAATCAATCTCTTCACAGACCAGAGTATGTTGTGGCCGGTGCTTGGAACCGTATTGCTGGCGCTTCTCCTCACCATTGTCCTGCTCTTTATATACCGGGACAAGGTGGCTCCTTTATCCACACGATGTCTCCAACATCAGCCGGACACAGGTAACTGCACTCCTATATATATGTGCTGGGCATCTGCGGGGCATCTGTGGGGCATCTGCGGGGCATCTGCGGGGCTACTGCTACACCACTGCCCCCATTATAAATGTCCCTTCCAAAATGTCTGCCACCACAGAGGAGACAGATGTTAAAGATGCTAGAGGAGGTGGGGGCCATTTTGGAAGGGGACATGCACAGTAGATCCATGGCAGTAAGAGAGGGGGGGGGGGGGGGTTGCAAGTGACAATGGGCAGGATATGAGGCTGTTGCAATGGGATCAAAGACCCATGGTGATGGGGATCCCCTGCCAATCTATGTATCGATCAGATACTGGATGCAGGGTATGCGTCGGTGCTTAGTCTGCATTGTGAGTGATTAAATGCCTGAGTGCACAACCACTTCTGTGCCACGTCCGCTACGCCCAATAACACACCCACTAGGCATTGGGTCTCCATGCATTAGAATATCTACCTCTTATTCGCCTTCCAGGAATGGCCAAATCATTTCCAACACATGTATTTATCAGTCGCTACTGTAACACTGTGGGACGCATGCGCTGGGTGACCTTGTAGCTACTTAGACACAGGCACAGTTGGAAAACATCACTGTGCTGCACACACAGCAGAATTCTGCCAACTGCCCCCAGTGACGTACAGTGTTCATAATGCAAATTACAAGCTGACGTGTCACTGTGCTTCCTTTGTTACAGATCAGACGTTTGTTAAATCCAGGGACAGGTGAGTAACAGAGAGAAGTTACGCCTTCTGTAACCTACTGAGGCTTAAGGGGTGTACACACGGTGAGATATTGGCAGGAGATTTTGACTAGCTAGTCAAAATTGCATAGAAGGATAGCCAAAATCTCCCTGTTTTTCTCCTGCTTAGATACCACAGATAGACTGTGCAGGCAAGGCAGGTTTCGCTAGATCATAGACTATCATTAGTTAGACAAAATCGATGAGTCAAATTTGGCCGTTAGCCAATATGTCACCGTAAGGGGCTTTTCCCTGGACAGTACTTAGCACTGGGCCTGAGAGACGGGATACACTGTGGCAGCACTTATAGGTGGTACAGTGGTCAGAGATTACTACCGGCCTTTTTTCCATAATGCCCAGTAACAGCGATCTGATCGATTCCATGCATTTGTCCAAATTTGAAAGCAAACACAACGTGATACTGAGGCAATTATCTGCAGTCACTTACTTTATTTATTGAATTTTTTACCCTTTTTTGCTGTAGTTTTATTATATCACATATATATTGAGTGACGTCTGGTATGGTGCAGTTGGGGAGGCAAAAAAAAGTCTAATCGCTATTTTAGAGATAGAATCTTATATCATTAAACCGCCTCCCCGCACCGCCCTAACCCTGCCCATCTCCCTGAAGCGGAGACGGGCAGGGTTTGCGTCCCCCGCTGCCCGGAACCTGGGACACGCGTGCGTGAGAGACGTTCAGTTAGATGGAGCGTTCGCCAGTGGGGGGGGCATTCTGGCGAGCTCTGGCGCTGACTGAGAGGCGCTCCATCTGTAGGTGGGTGGAAGACCCTACGGGATAAATTTACTAAGATGGGAGTTCTATTGAAGTTGTGATGTTGCCCATAGCAACTATTCAGATATGACTTATTTATCTAGCACCTTCTAGAAGATAATATATAGATTTAGAACTGGTTGCTATGGGCAACATCCCATTTTCAATAGAATGCCCATCTTAGTAAATGTCATAAGTTAGCAATGCAAAGAGTATAACTGAGTAGCAATTGATTATCTGACATGGTTTGTTATTGTACCCTTTACAGAGTTGGGGAGCCCCGGACAAATGTGGATACACACAGATCAGATCCTACAGATAACGATCAGGAAGAATACAGTAACAGTAAGTACCTAAGCGACAAGCCGCCATCACCTGTTGTACCCGATCCCCCGATATCCCATCACCCGCACTGTAAAATAAATCCCACATACCCTTGTAAGTGTGAGATGCCGCGTCATGATTCCGGTATCCACGCCCATTGCTGTGATGTCATATTATGGGGAGTGGTTTATGTATCATTAATCTAGGGATGAGACATGGATGGTGTCAACAGTTGGAGCAGAATTTATTATGTCAATTTGCCACCTTGGCATGGAAAGTTTTCTCGAAATGAACCCCGGTATTCTGAGCTTTGTGAAATCTGTCATTAAATGAAAGTGGTTATTACTGAGCCCTGCGCCACAGTGATAACAATATATTTAGCTCTTTTGTGTCTATTGCCTTTCGTGCATCTGTGACTCTGTGTTCTCCATACATGCTGCCCAATCCGTCGGGACTGACATCCCAAATGGGTGGGCGCTTTTGCATGCACCCAACCATTGAGCTGTCAACCACCGGCAGCTCCCGTTGCGGCTGTACAGTCGGTCGGTGGATCGCCCGTACACACAGCACGATGCGAAGATATATCTTTATATATATCTTTTTATATCTTTGTGATATATCAGGAATCGACTGTGGTACGCAGACAATGCAATATATCTGTGAACGATGCCGTTCACAGATATATCGATGGTACATGTTGGCCGATGGTGCATCGTTATATCAGCCAGGAAAAGACAAACATTTTACCTTTAATATGCTTACAATGTGTGGGGTGATTCCGACTGTTACTTCCATGTAAAACGTTGGCGCTTGGTGCACTGGAATAGTAACTAGATACACAAATATATAAATATTTAAAGGTTAACTACATTCATTACATGTTACACGTATGTGAACATACAATAAAAACATATAATGGTTAGCATCTTGTCTTTTCCTCTCCCATAGTACCCGCCGGCGGGCGAGATGTGTGTTATGTCTACATTGATACCAATCGGATACAGGAAGGTCAGTGCTCTGTTCTGTGTCTTATAGATCATTTATACAGTATATGGTCATTGTATTTCTCTACTAGGGTGTGGTGGAGGAATAAAATAGTGTGCTGAGCATGGCGAGGCACCGTGCCCGAAGCATTGCGTAGTGAGCTATGTGAGGGGACGCGGTGCTACGTTATAGTGTTTTGTTGACTGTGTCAACATTTGGGTGAAATAAAATAAAAAATATGTCGACCTTTTCACTGTCAACCTTACTCATGTCGACCTAATGACCCTGTCGACCTTACGCATGTCGACCTAATGACCCTGTCGACCTTCCTGCATGTCGACCTTCCTGCATGTTAACCTAAAGTCATGTCGACCTAGTGGTGTCGACCTAATGCTTGTCAACCGACTTGCTGGTGTCCTAATGATCCATACCCCCCATGGGATATACATATTATACTTGACTATAATACCTGTTGTGAGGAACCACATCCCTAACAACCGATTGTGTGGTCATCCAATAGAACCGCTGTGTTTCTGCCCCTGATGAAGTCACCATTATGATGAAACGCGTTGGGTTAACTACATAGTTTTATTGATTGTACTGACGCGCTAAAAGGATTTCACACTGATGATTCATTGAAGTGTATCAAAAAATCTGTATGCACAATGTTATGTCCTTAAGGCATTTTTTAATTAAATATTATTTGAGCGTTTTCTGTTTACATTTTAAATTTAGCCGCACTCTGAACCCATTCCTTCTTTTCATATATATATATGAAAATATATATATTAAGTCCAATAGCGCAAATGGTGAAACAATCAGGTGTGATCTCAGGTACTGCAGCTTCAACTCCGTGGACGCCCAACCAGGGCTCCAGAAATGCAGATTGCTTTGTAAAAACAGAATGGAGGAGCGCAGACTTAGTAGATCATAAAAACAGTACTTTACTGTAACAATGCGCAATTCTCTAATAACCCCGGCTGCACATCGCCGACACTCACAGATCACGATTAACCCTAAACATTTAAAATATTTAAAGTATTTAAAGTGCGAACTGCCACTGGAACAAAGCTCTCCCTGTATCGTTTAGTTTTAAATAAAACTGAACGGTAACGTCTATTTGAAGGAAGAAAAGAAAAAAAAATCACTATTCGGGTGGGTGGGATCTCTCAGAATACTACTAGTCTTTGAGAGAAGCCGCTTCGTAAAGATGTCTTGTAGACTCGGTAGAGCAACCCCAATTGCTCTACCTGCAGTTGACACGACCCTCTGAAGGGACTTACGGTCAGCTGCCGAGCAGGGACCAAACCATGCCACAATACTAATCGCATATGCAGTAACATATGCAATTATTAACGCAAAAGCGATGTACTGCGGGTCCCCCCTCCCTCCCTGAACCCTTACCCGCTTTGTGGGTGCTCTGTTTCCTCCTCCCTGCACCCGGAAGCTGTGCAGGGAAGAGGAGGTCACTGGTCCAGTCAGCACAGCAGGAGGCTGCCCAGACACAGGTGAGGGAGGGTGCGGCGTGGATCGGCGGGGGGCGTGCGGGGCGGCGTGGGACACGAAGGGAAGCCCATAGGCTTATATGGGGTTACGCCATCTAGAACTGGCGTAACCTCCCGCAGTGAAGCCCCAGTGCTGCATATGAAAATGTGGTAAAAACCCCCGAAAACTGGGTTTTTACAGCATTTTGTTTTTTTGGAGAATCCCGCCCAATATGTTCAAATACATCAAGGTTTGTAGTATAGATAGATAGATGCTTCGCCTCTTATTCAGGCAGACCAGGAAGCAATACCACCCCCTCTGGCAATGCCTGTAAGTTCCGCAGCACATTGACCTGGTGCTCATGCGTCCCTCTTACACTACCTCCTGTACGCCCCACTGTGCATGTGTCAGATCACATTTATGGGTGTCTGTCTGTGTGCGACACCGCACAGCACATGTATCCCTCCATGGTGCAACATATTACAGCAAACACTATGATATAACAGCACATAACACAGTATCAGCTAGTTATACTTGGCCTCCCATGGTAGGGATGAGACCGGTTATGCTGGGTACACACCAGAACGATGCACATCGTGAGCGGGATTGTAAGATGATCGTATGACCCGCTCACAATGTGGTGGAGCCTACGACCCGCTCAGGAACTGCATCCGATCTGATCGCGACCCGCACCCACTTGAATGGTCATTTCTCAGATCCTATCTGCTGCAGGTAGGATCTGAGAAAGGACCCAACGACCTGCGGGGCCGAGCATCGCATCGGATCAGAAATGCACTGAAATGGCCCGAAACATGCCCAACTTACATACAATCGGTCGAGATTGTATCTAAATTGGCTAATTTTGAACCAAAACATTCTGGTGTGTACCCCACATTACAGGGAAGTACTCTACACACCTGGTGGCACCAACTTGTCCTTCGTTGTCCTCTATGAGAATTTCCCAACCAGTCCATGAACAGTACATGACCTATATTTCTGCTTCCTTCCCTCCAGCCTCCTCCGCTCCTGCAGAAGGACACGTGAGTACTTACACGGCTGATGAAGACCAGATATATCGGGTCCCAATAAATGTAGACATCTTGTGAGGTCTCATGCAGATATGGTTATCACATTCAGGGGGATGGTCATCAGAGCGTGGAGAGAGATAGAGTAGCAATCAGTGAGTGTCTGAATGACAGATGCTGATTGGTTGGTACTTTATCTCCTCCTCTGTCTCCTGATCACTGAAGTAGTAGTTGGAACTTCGTAAGCTCTACTGTAGACAATGTAACTTCTGCATCTAACATGGCCGTATTGTGCTTTGTTTAGGGTGAATACTCTGTTACATATTCTGCCGTTAAACATTCTGGGACCCCACAGGAGAGCAGACCCCCGCCATCAGCCCCGGACCCTGCCAACATCTACCAGAACTTCACTGCCACAGGGCATTGAGGAGATTACACCACGTTCTCCAGCGTCACACCAAGAAACGCGTTTCACGATGCACAACTGTTCCACCCTCGGGAGCTTCCTCTGCAATCCAGAGGTGAAGGGGGACATTTACTAAGATGGGAGTTCTATTTCACATGGGATGTTGCTATGGGCAACCAATCAGATACTATCTCTTATCTTCTAGAAGGTGCTAAATTATACAAGTAGATTCTGATTGGTTGCCCATAGCAATGTGACATAGAGCTCCCGTCATAGTAAACGAACCCCTCAGAGTTCGCATGGATGGTAAAGTCCAAAAAAATTAAGAAAAAAAAAGTGTAAACCCATGTCGACTGTTTCCTGTGTCAACTTTTGTTTGTGTGGAACTTTTCATCATGTCACCCCTCTGTCTATCAATCTAATATCTATTGACCTAGACACTGTATGACAGCCGTCCGGATACCGATGATTTATTCTATGATTGTATTTATTGGCTGCCTGTAATAAAGTGCTTAATATGATGATCTGAATATACTATAATCCCACATTCGCAGCCGTGCACACTCGGTCACCATCGGATGAGTTCTCCCCTGCTCGCAGCGCTGAGCGAGGCAGGACTTACTCTGCGCTGGAAAGGCCGTGGGGAGAAGGAGACCGTTGATGACGCCAGTGGCCGGGGAACTCCTGTGTTTTCCAGGACAACATCGGTGGCATGCCCCCAAGCGGCCACCCACAGGTGTTCGGAGCTTGTGCACGCACAGGAGGCATGTGCACAGCGGACTGTGCGCATGTGCGGTGCTTCGATGATCGGACGTCTGAATCGGCCCCTAACAGTGTAATTCCTACTTGGATTTGGGGACTGTTAACTTTACGATATAAGTAATTAATGCTTCCGTCTGCCATCGTTGGCATATTCTTTTCTCTATACTCAGTTTATGTTGTTCGTCAAAAAACAACATAACATAACAAAATCACTTTACCGATGTGTTTGAAAAATGTCCAGAGCGGGTTGTTTGGCACTTTATCTCTCTCCATTTTATCTTTCACCAACGATTGATGCATCTCATCCTGTGATTGGACCACATAACAATCTGGAACCAGGTGTTATATATACAGGAATCCTCATACATACATAAATTCAATAAATGGCAAATTCTCTCCCCAATTCTATTGTAACATCTATGCATCCTCATCCTCCATCCACACTTGGGGGGGAGATGTATTATCATACCTCCCAAATTATAGCTTCTGCGAGGAGGGACACTGGCGCAGGGCCAAAATCAGGGGGAGTGACTTGCCATGGGCACGTGGCATTGTCCCCCGTGGCCACGCCCCTGTTTTGAAGCTGTAGGGGCATGGCCCAGAGGCTCTGTGACTCTGCCCTCTGTCTGTGGAAATAGACACTGTGCACATGCGCACAGCTTCTATTACCGCTGGCCAGCAACACTGACAGGAGGGATTCCCAACTGCCCCCCCCCCCTTCCCCGCTGCGGGACACTGCCGGCCTCGGGAGTGACACGGGAACGTCCCCGAAAACCGGTAATCGGAAAGGTTGGGAGGTATGTATTATTATTATTATTAGGTTTGATAAATCTCCCCTACAATCTTATGTCAGGATCACAGGAGCTCAGATTCAGGTAACAATGAGCTTTCCAGGATTGCTGGGGAGAGCAGAACACATGGATGCCAGGCAGTAGGTGCAGATCATCAGGGTGATCCAGGTGCTCTCATCAGCTGCAGCACAGACTGACAAGGTAAGCGCTCAGCAGAGGAGGACAGGAGTGACTCAGTGGTAATGACTGTGACAGGGGACACTTCATAGCTGCCTCCCCTCAAAATACCAGCATCTCTCTTATTGCGCCTAACCCATATCATGCAGCTGTTACATTTTTTGGGGGAAAAACAGCTGACTGCACAATGAACTACACCGATGGTAGACAAATCCAGTCCTCGAGAGCTACCAACAGTTCACATTTTTACAGACAACCTCACTCATTACTGACTAACACATTATATTAGAGGGGGATCAGGGGAAGGGGGATTGATAATCCGCACACAGTTAGATTAAGTCCCTCTTATTTTGGGATTCTGGAGGTCCGCCTTTATTAGTTATATTATGACGAGGGTGCTATCCGGGCAAGCAAAGTACAATTTATAACGAGAAAGAGAAAAATATTTTGCACTATGGACGCACACCTACAATTTATTTATTTATTATTTTCTTAAAACTTTAAACTGTATTGAAATTTTATTTTAAAAGATAAGGGGGAGGTTCTCTCCGTGTCCGTTTAACTTATAAGTTCACAGATAGTGTCACTCCTTATTTTAGTGAAATATTTGAGAAGTTAAAATTATTAGGCGAAACAAACATAAACGTGAGGTGCTTATATTGCACCTATAAAGAAAGAAAGGGTGTGTATATAGATTTAAGAAATAGGCTTGTTGTTCAGTGTCTTATTGTTACTGTCGCTTCAAAAATATAGTGTAACACTTTGCCTACTTATGGTGTGTACACACGGTGAGATTTCCTTGCTATTTGACTTAAGGGGCCTACACACATGGCGATTTCTGCCAGCGACTTAAGCTATGCTAAGTCGGGCAGTTCTACGTCGCTGTCACTCATCACGCAGAGCTGACAGCCCACACACAGCTCTGTGTGCTGAGTGAGCTGACAGCGCCAGTGTTCTCTGGGGGAGAACACTGGCGAGCAGCGAGATTGATGGACACTGCTCATCAATCTCAGACAGCGACGCGCGGGGACGCGTTATTGCTGTCGATATAGCCCCCACACACACACACCAATGTAGGGGCATTTTCTCAGCGAATTTGCCAAACTAAGCAAAGTCGCTTAGAAAATGCCTTAATATCGGCATGTGTGTAGGCCGCTTTAAGATTCGAGTGCTATACAATCTTTGCTAACTCTGTACTATTTACATACAATTCATACAATCTGCATTAGATTTGCACTATATAGTCATTGCTGCCCTGTCTATATGGGTTTCAATTTGTGCTGTCACAGGAGCGCGCAGCTGCATCAGGATCGCAAGGTAAAAAACCTGTGCGATCTGCTTACGATCTGCATGCGATTTTGACTATATAGTCAAAATCTATTGTCAAATCTCACCGTGTGTACACAGCATTAAGGCCCATAAACACTTGACGATTTTCAGCTGAAAATCGCCTAGTGTGTATGCCCCAGAGATTGCCGACTAGCGATGATGCGCGCTCCCGCATCATCGCAAGCGAGGTGGGCAATATGCTGGTTTTAACAGCACTCCTAGCGATGATAGCTGGTTTTTCAGCCATCATCGCCAAGTGTGTATGTGGTGCATGGTGTACGAAGGAAACGGGTTCCCCTTACCTTGCCTCTTCAGGGGCGACTCAGGTTCATCCTTTCTCCTGTTCCCGGTGGACCAGAGAGGGACACTTCAATGAAGGGGACACGTTCTGCAGTACAACTCAAATTTATTGTAAATTAGATGCAGCCTTTGCCCACTGACCCTCACGGCGGAGCAGTGACTGCGGGTTAAGGCAATGGTAATGAACACGGGTAGTTATGAGACAAGTATCTGGATAACGGTCGATTATCACTTGAAACAATAATACAGAGTCAAAATACATACACGCCCACTTGGGCCTATAGGCTTCACGTGTTCGAAGTACCGTGACGGCGTTCGGGGTCAAGCACCCCCGCTTGAACGTTACTACTGGGTCAAATAGTCGACACGGCACCATTAACACTGAAGACTACCTTTGACATATTCCCACATTAAACCATACATGGTATACCACAATAATGGTTATAACAATAAACAATAATCAGATAACTGGTGCACCGGGGTACACTCTTAACCAATAACCTGAGGTGACGTCACCATTTATGTAACACAGTCCCGGTCTACCTGTGCACAGGGCTTCTTCTGGAATGTATTCGGTCCTTGTGGTCCCTTTGGGGCATAGGCTGGGGTAACCAGGGGTCAATTCAGCAGGTCCCCAATAACAAGCATACGTTGTGGCCCAAAAGAAGGAGGTCTTTGATCTGGCCACTAGATGGCACTGTCTCCTCTCAACATGACAGGCTCCCTGCACGGATGAATATCTTCAATTAAGGTGGGTGACACCTATAGTGGCAAGGGGTATAGGGTGCCCCTGAGTCCCAAGATAACTCTTCTGCGTAGGACGTGGTAGCTGAGGTCACAAAGGGGCTTAGCACTGGGGCCCTGGGATGGAGGGTGTTGCTGTCACCAGTAGACAGGGGGGGAAAGCGGCTGGCTCTGGGGCAAGGTGGATAGTCAGTACCTGGTGTCTGGATACAGCTGCAGGCTCCAGCCTGTCACGACCTCCAACTTCAGCGGGCTCTCCTCTTCCTTGGTGGGCACTCACTAGTGTGGGCGCTGCAGCCGCAGCGTTGCCGCACTCAGTGAGCCTTCTGTCCCTCCTGGCTGTCTGCCACACTGGCGTGGGGCTGGTCTCCGGTCCCCTGGGCTGTAGGGATGTGCTGCCCGGCGTTCCCCGGTCACTCCCCGTGCTGGCGCGCGTTCACTGGCGCCTGCGACCTCCCGCAGTGCGGCACCCAGCGCCCTCTCCTTCTCTCAGCCGCCCGGGGTGAAGGGAGCTGTCACTCACCCGCCGCGGCTCCCGCTTGACGGCTGCTGCGCACCGTTTCTCTCCCTCCGTTCTCCTGACACTCCGTCCTCACTCCTTCCTCGCCGCCACACCGCACGGCCCCGCTCACGTGAGGGTCCACTTTCTTCTCCTTTTTTCTCCGCCCCCTCCGTTCTTCCACCAGTCCCCTTGCTCCTAGCCCTGCCTGTCACTCCAAGCGCGCGAAGTCCCGGGGAGATATTAACCCCTTCTCTACTGCACTGGGACCGGCGCTTGCACTATTAACCCCTTGCGTCCTGGAAGGGGGGGGGGGGTCGCGAGGTCACTAGAGTTCCGGGGCACCACATTCACCCCCGCTTGAACGGATGCGTGTCCCCGCGCATCACAACACAGCGAATAATTGTCCCCTTTTTTTTCACACATTTACAACATTTATAAGAACGTTATAATTTACAGGATCTACAACAGGGTATAACAGATATCTAATCCTGGTACCGCCGGGGAAGTGTACCCCGAGTACTCCTTTCGGAGCGTCTCAGCTCAGGCTCGGGGGCCACCTCCTCGGCCGCGCGAATTTCAACTGGTGGCCTAGGCAGGGCTTGCCGTGGCATAGTGGACCAGCCCACCATCATCAATAGCTCGAGAGGGTCAGTGGGCAGCGGAGGCAAGAGGACTGCTTCACCATTCGGCTCTTCATCCCCATCATCCTTTGATGCTTCTTTCAGCTTTTGATCCGATCTTGGGCGGGGTCCGCACTGACTTCGGCGGGCCGATGCTGGAAGGGCGCCATCGAGCTTCGAGGTCCGGCTACCTGCCCTTGTCAACATGTGTTCGACTGCGTACGAGTTCAGCCCCCGCTTGGGGTTCGTCTCGAAGTGGGACCGCTTACTCCTCATCGGCTCACTCTGCATTCGAACCTGAGAACTCCGTTGGCCACATCCGTATGTTTTCCCATGATGTCTTCCTACCCCATCTTCGGTTTCTTCGGGGTACTGTTAATGGCGATTAAATATGACCAGAGAGACAATAAGTGAAAAGCGCAGGTTACGTAATAAGTCCGCAACCTGAGTACCCTTTATACCTAACTACGTGCGAACAAAACGTAGCGCAGCGTAGCTTACCTTTATTGTATATTATACACCAAGAACCGATACCTTAATAAGAGATCCCTTCGCAGTACTTTGTCTCTAATCTGCGAATATACCTTTAAGGATAGTGTCCGTAATATACCTTTATCGCTAAATGCGAATAACAGACACAAACCACAGTATAGAAGTAAGGAGATAAGAACTCCGCAAAAAGGTTGTATTTAAGTCCCTAATGGACAAAAGGGGGTTACAGGAATAGAAAATACAGGTTTAACAGGTAATACAATAGACTAACAATAAAATACTATAATCAGGCTCTGCTAGGGGGAAGGAAACAGATACAAGACACAATCAGCCAACAATATAATAAGAATAAATACCGTTAATGCAACCGTTACCGTCTCATCAAATATGCGAAGCGCAGTCCGGTCAGAGCTCACTATCGTTCAGGGATGAACTATAGTCCGGTGGAAAGTCAGGGAAAGGTAGATGTGCCGAAGTGACTGTGACTGCTCTGGGTTGCCTATCTTATAGGGTCAGAAGGGGGAGGTCAAAGGCCATTTCCATTGGTCAGAGATCGTATGTCAGGTCCACTGTGATTGGGGGTAAGATGATACAACTGGTTTGACTAGGTGCAGGGGAGTGAACTTTAAGAGTCCTTTGTTTGATGGTTTCGGCGTCAGCAGTGATAAGAACCAGTTTCATCCAGATTCCTTTGTTACATACTTTCAACAGAAACTGTCTCTGGAATATGGATTATGTCCATAACTATCGGGCCGTGTCTATTGCGAAATATTCGCAATGACCAGAATACTACGCATAAGAAACGGAACGGTACTAAACATGATACAGACAGATGTATGCAGGGCTAACTAAGCTATGTGTGGCGTTCTAAACCTTTAACTATATTTTATTTAGTGTAAGTATGTTATTATGAATTTATGTGTGATAGTATGGCTACTCTTCTGGTCCACTTTGTCACACATACTCGGGTATGGAAACTTTATTTGCGCAACTCTGCGAACCAAAATGGCGGCCATACTATCCTAAAATGGCGTGTGTGCAACTAGACTTCCACAGTCCACCCTTTAACAGTAAATATAAAACTGTTACAATACAAAACATTTTACACAGCAATACAGAAATTCATAATCCTAACAAAGAAATTGGGATCCATGAAATAAACATATAAGGGGAGTAAACCATCTGCTCTTGGCCGATCCAGGATCACGGATAAACGATGGGCTGCATTTATCGAACAATCTACTCAGGGTCACGAAGGATAATGTACAATTTTTTGGGATAAAAATAAAAACAGGGGTGGTTACACTATATACAATTGTTTTTTTTTTTTCAGATATGGCATCCTTTGGTAGGTATTGTTTGTGACAACAGACCCTTGAACTCTTTGTTGTCTCTCTTTTTGGTATGCTTTTAAGTATGATGGTATTATCACTATCAAACATCCGGTCCTGGGTAATGTGTCAAGTTTATAGATTCTACCTTGACCTAAACTGGGACGGGTAACACACTCTCAGAACTCTGTATCGTCCGTCCAATGCCTGGCAGCAGTGCGGCGGCGGTAACGGATAGTGGGGGGGGGGGAGACAAGAATAGGACCCACAACAATAGAGAAAACTGAGAAAGGAAAAATTTTGTTAGTGATCCTTCCAACCTGTTACCAGTGGGGTGTGTCACAGTCCCTTTTGTAGCTTGTACAGGTTGCTTGACCTTAGCTGCTCTCCAGTCCTCCCGAAATGGTGCCTCTTAGCGATTTCTTTCTTTCGCCCTCGAGTGTAAGGACCTTTTGGTTTTCTGTTCCTTTGGCAGTAGGACGAACGTACCCGAATCTCTCTCTCTGCGACTTTGTTATTGAGGTAGTGCTGGTCAACAAGATCTGGGGTGGTCCTTTCCAAAGGTCTATCAAGCAACCTGTATATGGCAAAGCAGGGGAAACAACAACAATATCTCCTGGTTCATGGTTATGACAGTTCACAACAGGTGTCAACAAAGTACTTTTGCTACAGTTTTCCAGGTGTGGATACATCACTTGCATTTGTGGTCTAGGATCTCCTTGTGGGATTACTATAACCTGTGGCTGGCCGCCAAGCAATGTTTCGATGGGGACAAATGAGGTGGAATTCTGAGAGTGATTCTACTACTACAAAAAGAGATTATGGGGTGTACCATCAGTCCCTAAAGGTTCACACATGACTTAAACCTTTCATATATATATATATATATACTTGCATACTCAAGGGTGCTTCTGGGCTGCCATATCTATACACACAAACGTCAACATATATATATATATATATATATATATATATATATATATAAAATAAATAAATAAATAACTAGAATGCTTCTAGAGTGGACTGTACAAAGCCAATTTTGTATTACCTGCAGAGGATCCTGCTGGAGGAGGGATGTGGAGATGGCTCTGTGGGAACAGCCGTTGCAGTTTCGGTACTTGTGAGTTATCCGGGCGTCCGATTTTTAAATCGGGTCGGATCGGGACATCGCATCGCATCGCATGCGACCATCGGATGCGATGCGATGCGATGACCCGATTTTTCCATAGGAATCAATGTTAAAATGGACTGAGTCCATTTTAACATGGAATTCAATGGGAAAAAGGGGTCCTTTTCATACCCCTACTATCCAAGTGGGCATGGAGTTGGATATAAACCGAGCCCGAAGCGTGGCGAGCGTAGCGAGCCCCGCGAGGGGACACGGAATACCGTCCCCTCGCCACGCTTCGGGCTCGGTGGCTCGCTACGCTCGCCACAGGTTTATATCCAACTCCATGCCCACTTGGATAGTAGGGGTATGAAAAGGACCCCTTTTTCCCATTGAATTCCATGTTAAAATGGACTCAGTCCATTTTAACATTGATTCCTATGGAAAAATCGGGTCATCGCATCCGATGGTCGCATGCGATGCGATGCGATATCGCATCGCATCGCATCTGATTGTATGCCTTAACTTAAGGCATACAATCAAAAAATCGGACGCCCAGATAACTCACAAGTACCGCAGTTTCTTTCCCCCAGACAAGTAAGGCATGATCCTGTCGTCTTACCTGTCTGTGGGCACACTAGTAATTTCAGACTAATTTTTCCACATACCTTCCCTGTCAAGACAAGTCAGGCCATGGGCTATCTCTGTCCTGACAGTTTGGCATGTTCTCAGAGTCATTGGCTTTCCTTGTCCATCTTTCTATTCCTGTCCACATCCCTTCGGCTTCCAGACTGCTTCTCCTGCAGGGGACACAAATCTTGTATTTCTATGTGAATATACTGACATTTACAGGGGGAACACAAACATTATCCGCAGAGCGCATGGCTCACCCAGCTGTCTTGCCAGTATGTTCATTATCAAGTGACACTGAATCCTCATCGAAGATGTGGGCTTTACACTTGATAACAGCCATTCTGTCCGGCAGTTGTGTGACTGTCAGAAATCTTTTAAACTTACAACGCTTGCGCCACTGGAGTGCCAGTTACTGAAACAAAACATCTGAGGCGCCATAGGGCCTAAGATCTTCTGTATTACCCCAACAAACGTACTTGGAGTCGGCATGAATATTGGCTGTTTTTTCTCTCAGCCCGCAGTACTACTAATGAGACTGCTGTTGCTGAGTGAGACGTCCAATGGGTTCAGCCTCTACTATGCCTTTTCCATCTATTACGGTATAGCCAGTGTACAATTTTCCCCTCTCTGTGTTGTGGAAAGAAAAATGATTTTTCCTCTTCCAATGGGTTGTTACCACCCTTTGGGGGCATGCTGCAAAGGTCTGATTCAAACATGTCATGCAATCATATTCGTCTCGGCTCCCCCCAAACTCCACCATTCCAGCAACCTCAGCACCACTCCACCCTTTGTGCCTTGGAGGGCACACCTGGTAGGAGTGTTGCTGGGATTACAATATTACCTGCTTTACTGGTAACATCAATGCAAGTTCCCATTTAGTGGACTTGGCTGATGAATATTTTTCACATGTTTAGGCAGAATTTTAGGAATGTCCAGACTATATGAGGAGCATAAACAGTTAAAACACACCCCAACACCACATTCTCAGTTTTGTTTACCGGTAGTGCTATGGCAACTACACTGTGTAGACACGTAGGAAGTGCTCAAATAATAGGGTTTAATTGTACACTGCAGTACGACATTGGTCAGGCTGGCATCACCAGGTTTCTTACGTCACTATATCTGTCGCCCCCTCAGCAGGTCTAATATTCTAAGTCACATGATATCTTGTGTCAGTTTTACCCATGGCAAAAAGCTGTAATCAGGCCTGTTTCTTCTTCTTTACTATCCACATTTGTCTGTGAAGACATGGGCTTTGCGATTGTACCTATTTATATGTAAATGCGTTTTACAACCCTTTTCATTCTTTGTAGAAGGGGAATGCTTTGTGCATTACTTGGACTGCTTTTCACAAGATGGTGGCCGTGGTTGCCCTGGGTAACATTAGGAGCAATGCTTAAAGTTACTGGGACTTTGTTCAAGATTTACTGAAAAATATCTATATTGTGACTACTCGCTTTACGGGGTACCGCATATTCACAATTGTATTTCTCTGCTGGGAGTGCGACAGATTCTTCGAACTATTTTTCTATGATTTGTGGGTTTCTGGAACAGAAGAGTAGGGGAAGGAAAAAAAATTGGAAAAAAAGAGAAAGAAAAACTCAAAAACTAGAAAATATTTATGACAGTAATGTGTACATTTATTTTCAACTGGAAATTTTTCTTTTACCTTTTTTTTTTTTATGACACCAGGATTTAGCACTATGGGGGAATTGGCTCTCAACTATTTGGTTCTTACCCTGTTCAACTCCTGTTCTGATTTGTAAGCCCTCCCTTTCTTTCTGTTTCCCAGTGTGGTTGTGACTATGGGCTGTGTCTAGGGGTATTTAGTTAAAAGTTCTATTTTGGGAACCTTGTTATTTCACTGGGTATTTTTCCAGCTCAACCTCAGATTTCAAATGGTGAAGCTGTACTTTGGGGCGCTATACTTTCTGTTTTTAACAGGGTTTCTATTGAAGCTATGGTTGCCATTGATCCTGTGTCCTTCCCATCTTTAGTTCAAAGGGAACTCGGTATTTGTGCTGTAGTTTTTAGCTACCTTAGATGGATTTGACTCTATAACAGTGGAATACAACATTAGCCTCTGAGGACGGTCCAGCATATCTTGCACTTCTTGTGTAAGATTTCTAGGAGTGTCCAGAAATACCCCATCAGGGGTGCAGTAGATGACACATCCCATTTTACATAGTAAATCTCTACCCAGGAGGTTAGTCGGGGCCGCTGCAGCCAACAGAAAAGATTGTTTGGTATGCAGAGGCCCGCTTGTAACATCTGCTGGTTTCGTCAGTGGGTAATGCTGTATTTTTCCTGTTACCCCAATTGCTGCTACTAATTGCTTGGCACAACCTAGACCAGGAGGGAATGTTGTTAACGGGTTTGATGCAAAAAAAAACTTTATATTTAAACTATTCCACTTACCCATATCTGAGGCTCCTCCCTCAGATATTGTCTTATGTTACCTGGATGTGGGGTGTATGTGTGTCCTACTCCCTGTTTGCATATATGTGTCATGCTTAGGGCGGCGTTGGCTACTAGGTGGGGCTATGGCTATGTGTTGAGACCTACCTGTCTTCTCCCATTGTGTCTCCCAGTTACTTACATATGTGTTATGTTTCCTATGGTTACTTACCCTGCAATGTCTGGCTATGTGTCCTTTGTTTTCACATTTGAAACATACCATTTGGTTTTGTCTTTCTGTCATAAATCGTTTGTCCAGATCAACAGCAGTTTTCTTTAAAGTGTGTATTGACATCTGTCTGCAGTTGGGGTGAATGGTTTCTGTGTTGGTTCTCAGATTTTCCCTAAGACCTTGTATCAGCACAGAGACAATCCCTCCCTTAAGATGTATGTTGTCCCTGGGGCTGGGGATACCAGAGTGTTTTGGCAACGCCTGTAAAGCACGGTTGAAATATCCGCTGGTGGACTCACCATCTTTCTGTGTGATGGTGAACCCTAGGGTATTTTCAACTGTCGCTGGGAAATATACACCCAATTGTATATTTATTAGGCGTATATTTTCCTGGTTGCCCTGTTCAGTTAAAATCTTATCGCCCTCCACAACACTGTCTCGAATGAACTTCTGGACATCTATGTGTGAAGGGAGGCAAGCTCTCAACATGTATCGCCAATCCTTATTGGTGGGCTCATCTGAATTTCCTCGCTCCCTTACAAATTTCTGACACTTTGCCAGATCTTTGCTGGGATCAGGGAAATTTTTGATGATTGAATGACGTTCCAATCATGTCCATGTATTGTGCATGTCACTATCCTTTACAGGCATTACCTCATCCCCGTCTCCCCGTCCACAAGGAGGTTCCACTGTGTGCAGAGGGTGGATCTGTATCCCCCCTGCACCATTGGACAACATCCCAGGAGCAACTATCTCTGTGCTGTGTTGTGTGTACTTACCTGTGTCTCCAATCGTGTTCCTGGCATCAGCCATCTCCTCGACCAGAATGGCAGCAGCAGCTTGGGCTGTCTCAGCCTCTCTCTCCTTTCTGCTAGCTTCGCAAGGGATGGCTGATGTCAGGAATCTCCCTTGTGGATCTGTATCTTGCTTATAGGGGGTAAAAACAGCGTACAAGTTAGCAATGGATACATTATTACTCATGTCTTTCTTATGAGTCATTAACCCCTTCGGCACATATGGGGGTGGGGGAGCTGATTCTATTGTGGCAGCGGTTGCATTTTTATTGTGGCTGATTGCGTCTGGTATTGCCAGACCTCTGATTCCCCATTGTTCCTGTCCTTCCTTCTGCCACAATTTAAGAATATCTATATGCTTCACTCTCTCCTTACGACTGGAGAGTAGGCATATTTCATCTTTTACTGCCGATAAGATTTCTGGATCGAAGCTACCAACACTGGGAAATTCTAACTTGCTGCCTTGTGTCATTTTTCTCCATTTATTTTGGTAAACAACTGCGAGTTCACCGTGCTTCCTGCACATAATAAAAGCCGCCGATCCTTTTGGCCGGCTTGCTTCCTCCCTAACATGCACGTTATCACAGCGTGACCCGTTATTACCCATAATTACAGGAATAAACGTTCACAGCTTAATAGATACCGGTGGGTTATTTAAGTTGAGAGCTCCCCAACCACTCACTTCTCCACACAGTGGCACTATTCCGCAATCAAGCGTGAAGCCCACAATGCGAGGTAATGTACTCAATCACCAAGTCTTTCAACTAGCAGCGAACTTCTAGTCAACTTGCAAGGCGCGGCCTAATTTCTCCAGGGCCCAACAAACTTGTTTTCCTGTGCCCCCAGAAACTGGATTTCTAAAGTAGCTAATCGGAAACAACTGGGTTCCGATGTATCTTCTTGTACCCTCCTAGCGGAATTTAGTTCCACTGAAGGGGCAGTTCCTATGTGTACGTCGGCACGTACACCCTGTCCTAACTGGACTGTCCTACACTGGACTACACTGCGCTTGAGTCGTGCCGTCACACACCCATTCGCCTCAGTTATTTTTCACACTGGGCGCTAGTTACACCTTGGTCTTATGCTTATTTTTGAAATATTTCTGTACAGAAAATCTTCCCAGGCCGGTAGCTTTTCACTAGATACTTATGCAGGTATAAATCCCTTATAATACGCTATAGGAATCTATTAAAATAATGCTTGAGTTGCTTGCTTAAAAAAAATGAACAAAAAGAAAAACTTATTTTCTTTTATTAATCACCGCCCCATTCGCAGTATATTACTATACTGTTTAAATAAGGCTAGTGGTTTAATACTGTTCACCTTTGAGTTCCTATGTGTGCTGCATGTGCAGTACCAATGAACAGCCACGTGTGTACGTGCGCTGTTCACAGGCCGCCGATGAATCGGCCACCCACGTGTTCTATAGTGTATTTGCAAGGTTGCGCTCGGGTTTCGCTATACGCAGTAATTGCGCCTAAATGTGGAATAAATCCCTTAACTCCGTCCGAAAGTTACGTATCAAGATGCGAAATAAATCCCGCACTTAATCCGTAAATCACGTACAAAGATGCGAAACTTTCCCGATGTGGGCACGTGCGCGCGCACCTTGCGTAATACACAATAGACGCTTTACGTTACTGCAAAAGGCCCAGGACTTGTCGCCACGTGGCGGAGTCCCTGGTTTTACAGTAACTAACAATAAGAGTTATAGTTTTGCACAGAGGGGATCCTCTATGTACTATAATAAACACAGACTCCACGTGTGCGAACCTTATCGCACGTGGTACATATACTGTAATGAACAAGCAACTCAAGACACTATACCCCGTTAAACTACTTGTGGCAGGCAGAAGTACAGTTTACTAAATACTTAATATATGCTTTAAACACGTGGTTTTCACTTATTGTACTCCGGGTTCAACGCTAGCACTTCCCAAACCCCGCACCGCCGCAGACCCGGCCTATCCAGCAATGGATAATACTTCCACCCTTTTGCTGGTATAGGTCGGGTCGCACGCCTGGTACTGAGTTCTGGAATGTGGAGCGGACGGACGATGCCCCCAATTGTTAATGGCGATTAAATATGACCAGAGAGACAATAAGTGAAAAGCGCAGGTTACGTAATAAGTCCGCCACCTGAGTACCCTTTATACCTAACTACGTGCGAACAAAACGTAGCGCAGCGTAGCTTACCTTTATTGTATATTATACACCAAGAACCGATACCTTAATAAGAGATCCCTTCGCAGTACTTTGTCTCTAATCTGCGAATATACCTTTAAGGATAGTGTCCGTAATATACCTTTATCGCTAAATGCGAATAACAGACACAAACCACAGTATAGAAGTAAGGAGATAAGAACTCCGCAAAAAGGTTGTATTTAAGTCCCTAATGGACAAAAGGGGGTTACAGGAATAGAAAATACAGGTTTAACAGGTAATACAATAGACTAACAATAAAATACTATAATCAGGCTCTGCTAGGGGGAAGGAAACAGATACAAGACACAATCAGCCAACAAGATAATAAGAATAAATACCGTTAATGCAACCGTTACCGTCTCATCAAATATGCGAAGCGCAGTCCGGTCAGAGCTCACTATCGTTCAGGGATGAACTATAGTCCGGTGGAAAGTCAGGGAAAGGTAGATGTGCCGAAGTGACTGTGACTGCTCTGGGTTGCCTATCTTATAGGGTCAGAAGGGGGAGGTCAAAGGCCATTTCCATTGGTCAGAGATCGTATGTCAGGTCCACTGTGATTGGGGGTAAGATGATACAACTGGTTTGACTAGGTGCAGGGGAGTGAACTTTAAGAGTCCTTTGTTTGATGGTTTCGGCGTCAGCAGTGATAAGAACCAGTTTCATCCAGATTCCTTTGTTACATACTTTCAACAGAAACTGTCTCTGGAATATGGATTATGTCCATAACTATCGGGCCGTGTCTATTGCGAAATATTCGCAATGACCGGAATACTACGCATAAGAAACGGAACGGAACGGTACTAAACATGATACAGACAGATGTATGCAGGGCTAACTAAGCTATGTGTGGCGTTCTAAACCTTTAACTATATTTTATTTAGTGTAAGTATGTTATTATGAATTTATGTGTGATAGTATGGCTACTCTTCTGGTCCACTTTGTCACACATACTCGGGTATGGAAACTTTATTTGCGCAACTCTGCGAACCAAAATGGCGGCCATACTATCCTAAAATGGCGTGTGTGCAACTAGACTTCCACAGTACACACCATTCCATTGGGGTGGATCTTTCGGGGGTAGCATCGTGAATGGCTTCTGTGGCTTGAGTAATTCCAACGGCGCTCTTTCCTTGCGGCATATTGAGTGCCTCTGACTGGAACGCCACCAGGGCCAGTAACGTTGGCTGCCCGGAGGCCCTTTCTTCCCCTGATGACGTCGAATTCCACCGGCTCCCCGGCCCCAAGACTTCTATAAAAATCCCTTGCATTCTTCTTCGGGATAGCTGTGAAATGGACGAAGATATCCTTTTCTGCATCGGCACAATTGATAAAACCGTATCCCCGTCGTACATGGAACCAGACCACCCTTCCCTGGTTCTTTACGTGGGCTGAAGGGTAACGATCCGATGCGGCAGGTAATTTGCTTGCACCGATATAGCATTGTCTGCCATAGCAAGCCTGCCCATCTTCTGGGGCTGGACCTAAGCTTCCCGTCCTCCCCGAGGTTCGGCCCTCGACCTCGGGGTGTTGGGGTTTAAATCTCCGTCCTGGTTGCCGTCTCTCTCTGTGCTTCCGACCTCCTGGCTTCGGTAGTACGTCGGACGTCCCTGCCCATCCAACCGGTCGGGAGGCTGCCATCCATACTCTCGGGGCGGTTCCCACCTTCTTCGGGCCGGACTTTGTCTTTCGGTTCTCCATATCGGTTCTGCATAGCTCGGTGTCGGTGCACTTGCCATCCGACGCATTTCTCTCTGCATCTCCGCCATCCCAACGGCCAGTTCCTCCATTTGTTTCTGGAGCGTCTGCATCGCGTCTCTGTCAGGCTGTTGGCCACCTTGTACCTCCAAGTCTTGGGTCCGTTTTGCCCTGTCGGTGCTACTGGCTGTGGCTCCGGTTGAGTTTGCTCCTTCTTTGACGCCGATCAGTTCTGGATACTCCTCTTCCCTATTTTTAGGGTTACCAATGATAACGAGGGCAGCCGTTTTGAAGTCCCGGAAGGTCTTGCCAGGTATCTGCGACCTCAGCAGCCGTAACTGGACCTTGACATTTTCTTGGGCCACCCCTTCAACAAATTGAACTGTTAAGGCCTCGTCGGCGTTTCGCACCTCCTCTGGGTCCACTGCTTGTATAGCCTTTAACGTCTCCTGTAGGCTCAGGGCGTAGTCCCGTAGGGACTCATTCGGCTGTTGTTTGCGAGCATACAATTTCATCTTCAGCTCAGGGATGGTCTTCGTTTCAAATGTCGTGAAGATTTTCTTTAGCATGTCTGTCGCACTTTTTCTATCTTCCATTGACCATGAGGCCACTTCTCTGCGCGCCGATCCAGTCAGCTGCCCCATCAGCATTTCCACCTTCTGCTGTTCGCTCGGCTTATACATCCGGAACGTGGATTCTATGTTGTTCCTGAAGTCCGCAAATGGGGTCTTCTGTAGCTGGTCATCGTCTCCGCTATAGGTCAGGAGCCACGGGGCTCCGAAATAGTACGGCAGGGTGATGGCCGCGGCCGGTGTTGCATCTTCTGCGTCCTGTTCTTGATTCTGTGGGTTTGGCGGTTGTGCCGCCCCTCCGCCTTGTTGCTGCTCCATCTTTCACAGAGTTGTCGCTCTCCTGATGCACCCGGATCCTGTTCGTGACGCCAAAAGATATGTGGTGCACGGTGTACGAAGGAAACGGGTTCCCCTTACCTTGCCTCTTCAGGGGCGACTCAGGGTCATCCGTTCTCCTGTTCCCGGTGGACCAGAGAGGGACACTTCAATGAAGGGGACACGTTCTGCAGTACAACTCAAATTTATTGTAAATTAGATGCAGCCTTTGCCCACTGACCCTCACGGCGGAGCAGTGACTGCGGGTTAAGGCAATGGTAATGAACACGGGTAGTTATGAGACAAGTATCTGGATAACGGTCGATTATCACTTGAAACAATAATACAGAGTCAAAATACATACACGCCCACTTGGGCCTATAGGCTTCACGTGTTCGAAGTACCGTGACGGCGTTCGGGGTCAAGCACCCCCGCTTGAACGTTACTACTGGGTCAAATAGTCGACACGGCACCATTAACACTGAAGACTACCTTTGACATATTCCCACATTAAACCATACATGGTATACCACAATAATGGTTATAACAATAAACAATAATCAGATAACTGGTGCACCGGGGTACACTCTTAACCAATAACCTGAGGTGACGTCACCATTTATGTAACACAGTCCCGGTCTACCTGTGCACAGGGCTTCTTCTGGAATGTATTCGGTCCTTGTGGTCCCTTTGGGGCATAGGCTGGGGAAACCAGGGGTCAATTCAGCAGGTCCCCAATAACAAGCATACGTTGTGGCCCAAAAGAAGGAGGTCTTTGATCTGGCCACTAGATGGCACTGTCTCCTCTCAACATGACAGGCTCCCTGCACGGATGAATATCTTCAATTAAGGTGGGTGACACCTATAGTGGCAAGGGGTATAGGGTGCCCCTGAGTCCCAAGATAACTCTTCTGCGTAGGACGTGGTAGCTGAGGTCACAAAGGCGCTTAGCACTGGGGCCCTGGGATGGAGGGTGTTGCTGTCACCAGTAGACAGGGGGGGAAAGCGGCTGGCTCTGGGGCAAGGTGGATAGTCAGTACCTGGTGTCTGGATACAGCTGCAGGCTCCAGCCTGTCACGACCTCCAACTTCAGCGGGCTCTCCTCTTCCTTGGTGGGCACTCACTAGTGTGGGCGCTGCAGCCGCAGCGTTGCCGCACTCAGTGAGCCTTCTGTCCCTCCTGGCTGTCTGCCACACTGGCGTGGGGCTGGTCTCCGTTCCCCTGGGCTGTAGGGATGTGCTGCCCGGCGTTCCCCGGTCACTCCCCGTGCTGGCGCGCGTTCACTGGCGCCTGTGACCTCCCGCAGTGCGGCACCCAGCGCCCTCTCCTTCTCTCAGCCGCCCGGGGTGAAGGGAGCTGTCACTCACCCGCCGCGGCTCCCGCTTGACGGCTGCTGCGCACCGTTTCTCTCCCTCCGTTCTCCTGACACTCCGTCCTCACTCCTTCCTCGCCTTCACACCGCACGGCCCCGCTCACGTGAGGGTCCACTTTCTTCTCCTTTTTTCTCCACCTCCTCCATTCTTCCACCAGTCCCCTTGCTCCTAGCCCTGCCTGTCACTCCAAGCGCGCGAAGTCCCGGGGAGCTATTAACCCCTTCTCTACTGCACTGGGACCGGCGCTTACACTATTAACCCCTTGAGTCCTGGAAGGGGGGGGGGGTCGCGAGGTCACTAGAGTTCCGGGGCACCACATGTACAGCAGCCGGACTGAAAGATGAAAGTCTTTCAGTCCGGCTTACAGCCTGCTCCCCCCCCCCAGTGCATACTCACACCTCCCTGCTCCAACGCTGCCTGCCTCTCCTCCGACTCAAATGCTTCGGCTGCACAGCTTCTCTGCTCCACTCCCCTGCTCGGACATACAGCCCGGCGGGACGCGCCGCCCCCCGGCTGACTGGCCTGCTCCCTGCTGCGTGGAGCATAATGCCACTGACCACCAATGAAGTTGTTTTAAGGCAGTAATATATGCATTGCTGGCACATGCCAGCAATGTATATATCACTGATACCACTTGGCACCAATGAATTTGTTTTAGGCAGTAATATATATATTGCTGGCACATGCCAGCAATGTATACATTACTGCACCACTGGGCACCAATGCATATTTTTTATGGCGGTAATGTATACATGGCTGGCGCAGGCCACCCATGTATACGTTACCACCACCCCTTGCCACCAATTTATATTTTATTTAGGGTTACCACCCATCTAGTATGACTCCAGACAGTGCGGTAATTAAGCCTTGTGTCCGGACGGGTGGCATTCCTGGACTATAGAATGTTCGGGAACAGACAAAGTCCGGCAGCGGCACCAACATTAGTTACATTAGTCTCATTAGTGAGAGTGAGACACGCTGTGTGTGCGCATGCGCCACTGAGAGAGATAGCCGGGCCAATGAGCAGCTCTGCAGCTATTTTGTTCCCGGCTGCGCAATGCTTTCGAACCAGCTGTCTGGCTGCCGCTCTCGCCATGCTCACCGCTCTTAAAATCCCCTGTGGCAATGAGCACTTAACTCCCCCATGGCATCGAGTATGAAGGCCCTAGCATCTAGCATAAAGGCCCTGGCATCTAGCATAAAGCCTCTGGCATTGAGCAAGAAACCCCCAGCAATTAATATGTAGGTAAGCGGAACTAATGTGGTATAATATGTAATAGTCATTATGGTATGTGTGGTATAATATGTAATAACCATTACGATGTGTGTGGTATAATATGTAATAGTCATTATGGTGTGTGTGGTATCATATGTAATGGCTATTTCGATGTGTGGCATAATGTAATGTAATGGGCATTATAGTGTGCAAAATCAAGAATAATTTTTTAGCAAAGATTAAAAAAAAACAAGATAAGGTGAGTCAATGGGCGGGGCTGGGGGCAGGTCAATGGGTGGGCTGTGGATGGATCAAGGAGCGGGCCACTGTCTGGGAATCTCTCAACGCAAAGGTGGTAACCCTAAATTTATAATGGCAGTAACCTATACATTGCTGGCACAGGTGAATGGATTTCTCCCTACGTGCACGGCTGCAAATAAAATTGTAGCCGTGCAAATGGGCGGAATTTCCCTGGATGGGGCAAGGTTTACCCGAATGTTTACCCGATCGCTCAAAACAGGCGTGTATGCCTGTGTGTACGCCCCAGCGACGCCAGACAAGCGATGTGTGTATGTCCCAGCGACGATACGCGCTCCCGCATCATCGCTAGCAAAGTGGGCAGTCTGCTGGTTTTACCAGCACATCTAGCGATGATGGCTGGTTTTTCAGCCATCATCGCACATACTCTGATGTTAGCAGAGCTGGCCAGGAGCTGCATGGCGTATTGAGGCAAGATGTATAAGGACCCATCTGTATCCAAGCAGAGGCAGAGGTCACAGTGTTAGTGGCTCTGTGAGTGCTGTGTGCAGGTGGGTTGGTTGTGCAATAGTGCTCGGCATATGTGTAAGGGGCATATGTGTGCCGTGTATAAATGCATTAATAATGTGCAACATATGTGTAAGGGACATTATGTGTGTCATTATGTGTATAAGGGCATTAATAATGGTTGGCATAATGTGTAATGCGCATTATGTTTATAAGGACATTAATAATGTACTGTATGTCATGTGTAAGGGGTATTACTGTGTGGTATTATGTGTATAAAGGCATTACTAATGTGTGGCATTATGTGTATAAGGGGCTCTACTGTATGGTGCTGTAACATATAGGATGGACACTACTGTGTGGTCTAATGTGAAAAAAGAGAAATTCAGTGTGATGTAATGTGAATAATGGGCACGACTGTGAGAAGTAAAGTGAATAAGGTTAAGTGGTACTTCTAAGTGATGTTACGTGAATAAGGGACACCATCACATGATATAATGTGAATAAAGTTGCACTACTGTGTGGCATAATTTGAATTGGGGGTACGATTGTGTGGCCATGCCCCTTCCCAGTTAGAACACACCCCTTTTTGGGATGCAAGCCAAATGTGTGCACTGTTTCTATTTAAAATACAGAGGGTAGGAAAACCAAAAGGATGACTGCTGTGATGAGTGATTCTGGTGCTGGGAAAGGGGAGCAGGGACAGAGGTGGAACTAGTGGCAGTGCTAGGAGGCACCAGCCAAAATCTTGCCTAGGGCATCATATTGGCTAGGACCGGCTCTGCACACAGCCGCTGACCACCAATGTTAAAGCAGTAATATATACATTGCTGGCACATGCCAGCAATGTATATATTACTGGCACCACTAGCCACCAATGTTATTTATAAGCCAGTAATATATATATTGCTGGCACATGCCAACAATCATTGGTGGATTCAGGGGGGGCACCTGGGCATGTGCCCCCGACATTGTAGCTGAGGACCAGGGCTTTCCAACGAGGGCAGCCCCGTGTCTCTAGCCCCCTGGGAACCAGAGATATCGCCTGGCAAAGCTGTAACGTTTTTTCCCCATAGGATAATATGGGACCCATTAATTCCGACCCCCACCCGGTTTTGATGGTTGCCAGTTCCCCCCTGGCATCACAGAAGCTTGTGGTTGATCTCATTCAATTCCAAATCGCTGGGCCTTCAATATGATACCAGGCTGGTCCATATACTGTAGGTCAATTGGTTCCAAAGATATTGCAGCTAAAAAGATTATTTTTGAAATGTAATTTCATGGCTGTTCATGTTCTTTGAGGGCAGATTACTCTGGAACCAAACGTTCCAGTTTCACTGGATCAAAATCATTCAAAGCCCACTCAAAAGTTCTTCAATATGATACTTGTCTCATGTAAATGGGTCAGTTGGTTCCGAAGATATAACCGGTTAAATTAGATAACTGGTTAAAGGGGGGAGGGGTGGTTTTCTCTCCCCCTCACACCAGAAAATGGAGGGACTAGGCTGGTGTAAAAGGGGCCAACCTGGGAATGCATTTTCTGGTGTGAAAGGGGTATTATTTCAAATAGCCGGGACCTGCAGTGCTCTTAATACAGCCAGGCTCTGCCACTGTCAGTGGCTAGCACTTCTGCCTGTCGGCGTCTGTCCCCCATTTACCGCGAGCATGTATCCCCCCTTGGCAATGATTATGTAATCCCACATGGCAACGAGCATGGAACCTCTGGCAATGAGCATGGAACCCTTGGCAATGAGCATGTAGATAAGCAGAACTTATGTAGCAGAATTTTTAATAGGCATTATGGTGTTTGGCATAACACATAATGGACATAATGGCGTGTAACTTAATGTGTAATGGATATTATGGTGTAAATGTTTAATGCGCGCCTTTGGCGGACAATGTCCCTGTTTATGAAGCGTATTGTGAATTTTGGCTTAATCTGTGTGGCATTATATGAATTCTGGCTCAATCCGTGTGGTATTATGTGAATTTTGGCTCAATCCATGTGGCATTATGTGAATTTTGGCTCAATCCGTGTGGCATTATGTGAATTTTGGCTCAATCCATGTGGCATTATGTGAATTTTGGCTCAATCCGTGTGGCATTATGTGAATTTTGGCTCAATCAATGTGGCATTATGTGAATTTTGGCTCAATCCATTTGGCATTATGTGAATTTTGTCTCAATCCGTGTGGCATTTTATGAATTTTGTCTCAATCCGTGTGGCATTATGTGAATTTTGGCTCAATCCGTGTGGCATTATGTGAATTTTGACACAATCCATGTGGCATTATGTGAATTTTGGCTCTTTCCATTTGACATCATGTGTAAGGGGCAAGTATAATGGGGTCTAGTATTTTGTTGCATAATGTGTAGAAGTTGTATAACTTGTGGTACACTACACTCAAGGACACGCCCCCTGTTGAGTGGCCACACCCCCTTTTCCGGAGCGTGCCTTTGGCACGTGCACAACTACATCCTTCACTTTTGTCGCCATGGTGGGCCTGCATACTTTAAATGCCAGGGCCTATTTTTAATCCCATTCTTACCCTCTCTCTGCCGCTCTCTTAGCATGTACACTGGCACCACTAACACCGCCCCTCCCCCACCCAAACCCTCTTTTATCATAGCACCCCCCCCCCCCCCCCTGTCATTTTATCCTGGATCCGCCCCTGCCAGCAATGTATATATTACTGGCACCACTGGGCACCAATGTTGTTTTATATGCAGTAATATATATATTGCTGGCATACACCAGCAATGTATATATTACTGGCACCACTAGCCACCAACATTATGTATAAGCCAGTAATATATATATTGCTGGCACATGCCTGCAATGTATATATTACTGGTACCACTGGGCACCAATGTATATTTTTTATGGCTGCATCTTATACACTGCTGGCACAGGCCAGCCATGTATACGTTGCCGGGGGAAGCCGCTGGTCTCAGGAGCATGCTCCCGGCGACCGTCATCCTGTACGCATGGGAATATGGCACTTCAGGGACCATATCCCTGGCAATTTTGCCTGAAATCGCCCCATGTGTACGGGTCTTGAGGTGCGCTATGTGTGCTCACAGTCAGGAGAGATAGCTGGCCCAACGAGCAGGTCTGCTGCTATTTCGTTCCCGGCTGAGCAACGCTTTCGGCTCGGCTGCCTGGCTGAGTCTCTCGCCGTTCTTAAACTCCCACATGGCAATGAACACTTCACTCCCCCGTGGCAATGGGCATGAAGGCCCTGGCGTCTAATATGTAGGTAAACAGCACTAATGTGGCATAATATGTAATAGCCATTACAGTGTGTGGTATAATATTTAATGGGCATCATCATGGTGTGTTGCATAATATTGCATCAGTGTGTGGCATTATGGTATGTGGTGTAATGGGCATCATGGTGTATGTGGCATAATGTGTACTGGGCATTGCGGTGTGTGGCATAATGTGTACTGTGCATCATGATGTGTGGTATAATGTGTAATGGGCACTATGATGTGTGGCATAACATGTAATGGGCATTGCGATGTGTGGTATAACGTGTAAGGGACATTACAGTGTGCAAAATCAAAAATAGATTTTTAGCAAAGGTTTAAAAAAAAACATGATAAGGCGGGGCAAGGAGCGGGCCACTGTCCGGGGAATCTCTCAACAAAAGTGTGGTAACGATAATTTTATTATGGCAGTAGCTTATACATTTCTGGCGCAGGTGAATGGATTTCTCCCTACGTGCACCGCTGCAAATAAAACTGTATCTATGCACATGGGCGGGATTTCGATGGGCAGGGCACCGTTTACCTGATCGCTGGGCTCTGTATATATGCAGCCAGGGGGGAAAGGGTACTTATGTATTATCTGGGCTCCCATGTTAAATGCACCCCATTTTTTCATACCCCTACTATCCAACTACGCATGGAGTTGATTTTATCTAGTGTGGCGAGCGCAGCGAGCCACCATGCCCGAAGCGTGGCGAGCGCAGCGAGCCCCGCGAGGGGACGCGGTCTCATAAGAAAAACAGGAGCCCAGATATTACATAAGTACCGGGGAAAGTGCTAGAAGCAGCACAACTCACTGTCTGGGTCTCCCCCTCCAGTCCCCCGCCGCTGCCATCGTTGTTGCTGCTGCTGCTTTCCTGGGGAGGGGAGGGGAGCGGAGCGCATCGCGCACCTCTCCTTCACTGTGTGTACCTGAGCCGTCAGCCTTTCATACCTCGCGGGCTGGCTCCTGATTGGCTGCCGGCCCGCGAGCTCTGATCGTCTGTCAGCCCAGTGAACGAGGGGAAGGAGAGACGCGCGATGCGCTCCCCTCCCCTCCCCTGGGAAATCAGCTGGGCGTTTTAGCCTGTGGCGGCCGGGGAGAGCGGGAAGAAGGGAGGTGGCGGTGTTGGGGGGAGCTGACGGGTGCCCCGGCTGTTAACAGAGGCGGAGAAGCCATGCGGCGCCCCGGGCTCCTGAATGGCTTGTCCGCCTCTAGAAACGGCCCTGTATGCAGCCCACCAATCAGTTCTGAATCAGGCCCCAAGTACAGAAATGCACTGAATAAAATGGCCCCTGCTCGCACCCTTGGAATTCAAACCCCGCCCATTATGTAAATATCCTTTTACATCAAAGATTTTCAGCCTTTCGCCTACTAAAAATCTTTTGATCTTTGGGGAAAATAGCTCATTGTGTACGCACTACTTTATTATTATTATTATTATTATTATTATTATTATTATAATTTTATTTATAAGGCGCCACAAGTGTTTCGCAGCGCCGTACAAAGGAACAGTACAGGGAGACAAAACTTGGCATAACATTGAATAAATAACAAAAATACAGTACAAATAAAGAGCACCACAGTTCAATACACATTACAGCTTAAATGTAAGTAGTGAGGACCCAATCAACATACAACTAGAATACTTTGGTGATAGATATATCTATCAGAGATTTTGGCAACATCTTTTGAAATGAAAATCTTCTATTGTGTATAGGCCTTTAAGGGGTGTACACACGGAGCAAATTTGTGCTATTTTCTAAGCAATCTGACTAGATTTCTTAGAAAGTAAGCACAGATCTCTCCGTGTGTATGCTCCGAGAGATTAAATATCTCTTGCTAACTAAATCAGTGCATGCAGTCACAATCTAGTCAGATTGCTTAGCAAATGACTGCAAATATATCTGTGTGTACAGAATGAGAGATACTGATCACAATCTCTCATTCTGAACCATTACCCTGACTTTTTTTGCTTAAGCAAATTTGCTTAGCAAAATCGCTTAGCAAAATCACTTAGCACAAATCTCTGCATGTGTATGTGCTCCCCATGGGAGATCTTGACACCAGCAAAATTGCTTAGCAAAATAATTTAGCAAAATTGCTTAGCACAGATCTCTACGTGTGTATGCCCCTTTAGTCTCTCACTGTTAAATGTTACACTGTATCGGGTTTTTGGCAGTCTGCCTGGAAAGTGTAATTTTTTTTCTGGTAATCTAATAAAGTTCAATAGAGTTCTGTTGTCACTTTATTTTGTAACAATTTTAAGATGCAATCAGGGCCGGTGCTAGGGTTTTGGGTGCCCTCCTGCAAACTATAAATTTGCGCCCTTCATACTTTAGAAAGGGACAGCAAGTGGAGATTGCGGATGCTGAAGAAAGCTATATAATGCCCGTAGTGGTAGTGCTACATCATGTGCCCAGTAACAGCAGTGTAGTAACTGTAAATTTTAGGGCCCTGTGCCAGAAAAGGAATTAGGTCCCTGTGCTTCCCCCCTCCAGCCACCCAAACACACACCTACACTGAGTAAAGCGCAATGCAATATGCTGCGCTATACAAAAAACAGTAAATAAATACAGGGACAGTGCACACTGGAGGCGCGTGGCAAAAATTAAGGGCGAAGGAGCATGGCCACATAATAGTACCATATCACCTTACACCACACAGTAGTGCCAGCTTGAGCTCCTTATGCACACTGCGCTAGGTAGAGACTTTTAGACACGCTGTGCCAGGTAGAGCCCTTAGACACCCTGCACTCGATAGAACTTCTATAGAAATACTGCACCAGCATTAAGTACACTATAATGCCCATTACACATTGCCACACACCATAATGCCTATTACACTTTATGCTGTACACCATAATGCCCATTACACATTGTGCCACACACACTGTAATGCCTATTAGACTTTCCACACACCATTATGCATCATTACGTATCATGCCACATAAATTCAGCTTACCTGAATACTCGTTGCCAGGAGTTACATGCTCGTTGCCAGGGGTTTCTTGCTTGATGCCAGGGGTTACTTGCTTGATGCCAGGGGCTTCATGATCGCTACATGCTAATTGCCTTGGCGGTTTACATGCTCGTTGCCAGGGGAGCTATATTCCTGTAGGCACACAGCATGCCAGCGCTCCCGGAATCAGCATTTTCTGGTAGCACTAGGCACCCTGACAGAGGTGCAGGAGGCCCTCAAGCGACTCCCTCCTCTATTGTGGTGGACAATTTAGAGGGGCACTGGATCTCTCTCTGTACATGGGCGCATACATGGGGCATGGGAGGACCTGATTCAGGGGAGTGGGGAGGAGAGAGGACGGAGGGACCTGACATACAGCAGCAGGAGCAAATGCAGGATTTCAGGGGGGGTTCCCATAAAAAAAAATACATACATACACATAGCATACTTATAAAAACACATAGGACATACACGCACACATACCATACATGCACGCACACACAGGGCATACACGCACACATACCATATTTACAGACAGGGCATGCACGCACACACACATTATGTACACACAGGGCACGCACACATACCATACATTCACACAGGGCATACATGCACACATACAATACATACATACAGGGTACTGTATACAAGCACACGCACCATACATACAAACTGGGCATAAAAGTACCATACATACACACAGGGCATACATGCCCACCTACCAAACATACATACATACACACAGGGCATTCACGCACACATGCCATGTAAGCACACACATGTGGCATATACAGTAGGCAAACATAACATATTTATAAACCTACACAAGCTATAGACACACACATAGCACAAATACACACAAAGTATATATACACAGTACATTCACACACACAGCATACTTATTGTTTACAAAATTATTAAAGCAAACCATACAAGCAATCCTAGATAATGCCCCACACCCTCACTGCAGCTGCCAAGGTATCAGAATGCTCACTGGGCCAGCATACTGTTATTTAAAGTGCCCACTCACCACTCCCAGCCCCCACCACCCACATCAAGGGTCACACACCTGGATAGTCAATCACCTCACCGGCACCCAGCCTGCCCAGCAGCAGATACATCTGTAAGCCCCATGTTGTGGTCAGTCACGGTGTAGAAGGAAGGAGCTGCCTGAGAGCAGAGGAGCTCTGCACTGACTGCAACGCCACCTACATGCAGTTGTACAGCCTCCTCCTTGCAGCTCCGCTGTATAAAAAAAACCTGTCAGCTTGATTTAGTGTCGGGCGAGGGGTAGGAGAGAGGATTCTGAGGAGGTAACTGGAGGCACACTGCTTCCCTATACATGTTCCAGCATCAGCCGGCAGCAGCAACAGGATATCAGGGATAGCGCCTCTGCAGGCTGGCGCCTACCTGCTTTGCATCCTCTGCTGAGCTGTAAGCGCCGGCCCTGGATGCAATGTATATAGCTGTGGCGGGTACTCTAATCTTCTGTGAGGTCTATACAGATAGGGCAACTTCCTATATTTCTGTTTTCTAGAGATCACTGTCAATCAGGGATGTTGTTAATATATTAATTGCACTAATATAGAGGTTATGTCTTTTGGTACTGAAAATCGTGCAGCTGGGGTTCCCATATAGAAAATGTTATGGGGTTACTGTGTATGGTTTCCACACACTATATTCTTTTGGTATAATAATCCCTATTATTGCTAAGAAACTGGGTCAGTTAAATCTTTATATTATTATTTATATGTATATTGGATAACTGTCCACAGTGTTTATTTCAGTAGCTAGGGTATTGTTTGGGAGGTATAACAGGTGTGTTTCAGGAGCTCAGCAGTTGATTTTAAATGCTGTTTTTCAATATGCTGTTATAATTAAAAGAGTAGGTTCTTGTAATTCACCTTTAATGATCTGCTGACCTCTAGTTGGTGCTTTACAGAATAACATTCATATACAAGTAACCTTTTTTTTTAATTTTTTATTTTTTTTGCCGTTTTTAAATTTATTCTGCTATTGATAGAAACGGAGTCTATCCCGGATTGGAGTACCGCTCCCCTTTTAGTTATTTTAAATGAGCTGACAGTTTAAACATTAGTTTTTGTTATAATAACATTATTGACACCGATGAACAATGGCCTATTGTGTTGCCTATCGACACGTGTTTCACTATAACACTTCTTCAGGACATGAATGTGCAATATAAGCACCTCACGTTTATGTTTGTTTCGTCAATGTGTGTCTAATAATTTTAACTTCTCAAATATTTCACTAAAATAAGGAGGGACACAATCTGTGAACTTATAAGTTAAAAGGACACAGAGAGAAACCCCCCCCCCCCCCCTTATCTTTTAAAATAAAATTTCAATAAAGTTTAAAGTTTTAAGGAAATAATACAATTTTTTCTAGGAGTGCGTCCATAGTGCAAAATCTTTTTCTCTTTCTCATTATAAATTGACTAACACATTATTAATGATCCATAGGTGGAGCTAATTACTTCACTTGTGATTCTGCGAGGAGATCTGGAAAACATTAACTGTTGGTAGCTGTTGAGGAATTGGATTTGGCTACCCCATAACTACACAATGCACCCAAAGGGGAGGAGGGGCTGAGTGATATCCGTATTCCCATGTTTCTCTCTGTTTCTGTATTTCCTTGGTAATGTATGATTACCATCACCTGTGGGGAGCTACGTAATAGATAAGAAAGGTGTTTCACCACAGGTGATGGCAATCCTACATTACCAGCATAGGCAAGTGCAGGGGGCTTTCTGGTTGCCCGGAAACCCCCCTCCTCTTGGCAAGTGACTTAACTGATGAGAACAATAGCACTGGTATATAATATGATTTATTAGAACTGCCACCATATTATGCAGCGTAAAGGGCAGAGCTGCAGCACATACCCAGTGTACCAGCTTCTTCTACCACATTTACTGTATGTGTGGATCTGAGCCCTCAAACATCGTAATGGACCAGAGAACAGCTACCAGGAGGAAGAGACAGGAGCCTTACCACGAAGTGGGAGATTGTGAGCTTAGAAAGTGCAGTACTGGTTTTATTATGTTTGTGTATTTATTTATTATGGCATGTTGAAACTTTTCCTGACCACTTATCTTATTTAAATGTTTGATACAGCCTGTGCTATCGACCATCTGTACTGTTAAGTATTAATACTGTATTTCATACAGTATCCAGTGTATAAAAATACCAATATTCAGGGCTTTTACCATTCCCCACACTCGCATACTTACTCCAATGCGCTGCAGAGAGAGATTGTGGATAAAGCCAGCCATACATCTACAGCAGTGGTTCCCAACCCTGGTCCTCAAGTACCCCCAACAGTGCACGTTTTCCAGGTCACCCATTATTCAGACACATTTAAAAGATCCACAGGTGGAGCTGTAGAGGAGATATGTGTGGAGACCTGGAAAACGTGCACTGTTGGGGGTACTTGAGTACCAGGGTAATCCTGGTAATGGATGAGAGCAAATGACAGTTGTCTTTTTGCTTTGAAATGCTGGAAAACTGCCAAACTGTCATTCAGGTACTAGTACCAGGTTTTTATTCCAACCAGCACAACCTGACAATCAATCTGTAGATGTATGGCCAGCTTTACATTTGGAAACCCCCCTCTAAAAATCCAGCGTTTGCTACTGACCAGGGAAGTCCAGGAACAGAGCATTTTCTCCCTGAAGGAGAGGGTCAGGTAGGCAACCATGCATATTCCCCATACCCTGCAGCACAGATGAGGGCATGATCTGCAGAGCACACCGCAGTAACAGAGGATGTCAGACTAGTTCCTGTTCTTTGGGTTCTTCTAAATCATAACTAAAAATATAAATAGAAAAGGGGAAGTGATTAGTGTCGGTATACAGAGCTGAGACTGGTATACGGCACATGCTGAGCAGTCGCCATGTCCGTCCTGGTATCCGCCATCATCATCTGTGAGTACCGAGACTTTCTCTTACTTTCTCTAAGTGCCCAGATAATAATAATCAGTGATTATCGGGGGCTCAAATATGTCGTCACAGTTACAGATTGTTAGATATCAGTGTGTATGTGATTCAACATGTAATTAAGGCACAGTCTACAGTGGTGGTTGTCACATTCAGTTCTCAAGGATCCCTGACAGTTCATGTTTCCCAGATCACTGAGCAGGTGCACTCATTACTCACTGACACATTTCCCAGGTTACCCAGCAGGTGCTCAGGTGTACTCATTACTCACTGATGCATTTCCCAGGTCCTCAGGTGTACTCATTACTCACTGACGCATTTCCCAGGTCACCCAGCAGGTACACAGGTGCACTCATTACTGACTGACACATTTCCCAGGTCACCCAGCAGGTACTCAGGTGTACTCATTACTCACTGACGCATTTCCCAGGTCCTCAGGTGTACTCATTACTCACTGATGCATTTCCCAGGTCCTCAGGTGTACTCATTACTCACTGACGCATTTCCCAGGTCACCCAGCAGGTACACAGGTGCACTCATTACTGACTGACACATTTCCCAGGTCACCCAGCAGGTGCTCAGGTGTACTCCTTACTCACTGACGCATTTCCCAGGTGCTCAGGTGTACTCATTACTCACTGACGCATTTCCCAGGTCCTCAGGTGTACTCATTACTCACTGACGCATTTCCCAGGTGCTCAGGTGTACTCATTACTCACTGACGCATTTCCCAGGTCCTCAGGTGTACTCATTACTCACTGACGCATTTCCCAGGTCCTCAGGTGTACTCATTACTCACTGATGCATTTCCCAGGTCCTCGGGTGTACTCATTACTCACTGACGCATTTCCCAGGTCACCCAGCAGGTACACAGGTGTACTCATTACTCACTGACACATTTCCCAGGTAATGCAGCAGGTGTACTCATTACTCACTGATGCATTTCTCAGGTCCTCAGGTGTACTCATTACTCACTGACGCCTTTCCCAGGTCACCCAGCAGGTGCACTAATTACTCACTGACCTGTTTCCCAGGTTACCCGGCAGGTGCACAGGTGCACTCATTACTGACTGACACATTTTAAGAGATCTACATGTGGAGCTAATTGTTTCACCAGTGATTCTGTGAGGGGACCTGTAAATCGTGCCCTGTTGGAGGTCCTTGATGACTGAGGTTGGGGAGAATTATGAAAGCTTGGACGGAGAGAGATAAAGGGCGGACTGCATCAATTAGAACAATTTGACAAAACCGCTGATGATACCATTTTCTGAGGTTTAGCCGCTTACCACTTATGCACCAAGCTCCAGAATAACACATACTAGGGCTTGGTTGCTGTGGGCAACTGCAGAAAGCGTAACCCTATGGGCTGCGAAGAACACGGGGAGAAGGATGCCTCTGATGATGTCAGTGGGTCTCCCATCCAACGGCTGGGAAGCACCTTCATTTTCCAGACTACTCTCGGAAAAAGATGGTGTTATGCCCCGAACCGCCCAGTGCCTTCACATGGTCTGTTCACAAGGGAACCCCCTGCATGCGCACAGCGTACCGTGCGCAAGTGTAGTCGTTTCATAATTGTCTGTTACTATAAAAAAGGTTAACCCATGAAAAAGGTCAACATGGTCTAAGTTGACATTGGCAAAAGATTGACATGTAAATGGTCTACACACTGTTTTCACATTATGTCTATGTTGACATTTGTCACCGTGTTAATATTCCGCGTCCCCTCACATGGCTAGGATCGACATGCTATTATATTCTCCCTCTACACCCACTGGGATTGTGAAGTAAGAACAAGACAGTTAAAAAAAACATGAAAAACTAATGTCATCCTTTTGCTTGTGACAACCTTTTGGCAACACCGGACCTAGTGGATGTCGACCTTTTTCATTTGTCGACTAATAATGGTCGACCTATTAAGTGTCGACCTGGGCACTGTCGACCAATGCAAGTGATTATCATCCGCACTGTGCCATATCCTGTACCATAGCATGGTGTTCCCCTTCTGTGCTGCACAGATCCAGACTTGTCCTTGTATCAGGCCGTCTATTCCAGTCTAGTTCCCTATTCCTCAGCTAATCATCTGTGGTCTCTGGACAATCCTGTGAGCCCCCGATTGCTGGCTGTATAAGTCCTGGTGGCAACCTAAGTACCGGTGTTTGAATCTAGCATTAAGGGAACAGTGGGTGGCTGTATCAACTGCTCTAGGATTGCAGGATATTATCTGCTGCACCCAGGACAGGTTCAGTCAGCTGTCTCTGCAGTCATCCTCTTCCCACTTCATGCCTGCAGCACTCTGTGCTCTCTGGCAAGAGGAAGCTCCATAAAGGATTCATTGATGTTCACCCTTGGTTGTGTGTGTGTAGTTTATTGGGCGAACCCCAGACTTGTGCATCACAGCCCAATATCTGTGGTGAGACAGTGGTGCTCTCCAGGATTGCAGTCAGCTGATTGGTTACTCTGCATGCAGTGCACTGTAATTGGCCTGAGTCTCCGATGGTCACCGCCTCTAAATCAATGTGCTACTTAATACACAGACACAACAGCTATCCTGTATAACCTGGGCTGTAGCACAGAAATCAGGTCACCTACTGTAGGTCTGTCTAATACAGCGGTTGTCAAACTGTGGGTCCTGACCCCAAAGTGGGTCCCGACCTTCTCATCTTGGGGTCGCGACTCCATGTTGCTGACCATCAGGCTGATGACTTTTCTACAAGATAGAATACAGACTAATAGACCGTGTGCTAATAAGCAGCTAAGGGAAATCAATTCAATTAGTGAAGAAGGGTAAAAGAGACATCATGTTGCAATAAGTTTTAATTTAAAAACACAGTAAAATACATGAAAACTTGAGGATAAGATCAGGGGACACATCCTTCCACAGAAACTGGAAGAGATGCTGCGTTGAAGTCAGCTGTGGCAGCGGGGAGGAATCAAACTATGTAACGGACTGCAATGTATTTGTAGGTGTTAGCCCTAGGAGTTTTTAGTGGACAGGTAATCTATGTCTGGAATTAGGTTGAACCTCTGTACTGCTCCGATTGGGTATAAAAACCCATAGGGTATCATTCATTTTTTAAGCCTTGAAGAAGATACTTGATATAGAAACCGGTCGGCATTCTAATACTAAGGAGGATTACAGAGGTTCTCATCATTGTGGAGGAGCACCCAGGGACGCCTGTTATTTCCATCTCATGCTCAAATTGTCTGCAACTACTTTGTGGACAAATTCACATGGTGAGAGTCCCCTGATCTTATTTTCAAGTTTTCATGTATTTTACTGTGTTTTTAAATTAAAACGTATTGCACCATGATGGAGGAACGGAGTGCCTGCATAGGCATGTAGAGGGTTAAACATCCCTCAGCTGCGTGTCATATGGACATGTGACTCGGGGATCCTATGGGAAAGGGAGGTTTGGTCAGAGGAAAAGGGATTATAGGAGCAGGAAGGGGAGGAGGCTTCCTCTTCTTCCTGCAGAATTTGAAGGGATAGGTGGTGTGTGTCAGGGCTCCCAGCGTGTCAGGTCTAGCAGTCTCAGGTACCTCATTTCTTGCAGCACTGGCATGGCCTCTTCTGCTGCAGCGTCACGGCCACGGCGCTCTGCCCGCCGCCCTGCTCGTTTTACAGGGGATGAGAGCGGCGACGCTGGTGATGTTACACCCCCCCTTTCCCTGCAGCCTCCGGCGCCGCCCGCTACTCGTGGGGAGTGACGCGCGCCGGTAGAGGCACTGCGCCTGATCCGAGCGCACGGGCTTCGTCGCGGCCTGCTGGGGGGCGGGCTGGCCGAGCACAGCGTGGGGGGACCGCGTCATCGCGGCGCGCCGGCCGGGGCTCCGGGTCCGGCGCGTCACACGGGGTCAGGGGGTCGCAAGAACATGGTGGCGTGGCTGGAGCCGACGAGGACGCCGAGCGGGCAGCATCGCTGCCCCCAGCGCCGAGCAGGGCTTCCGGCGCACGCACACACCGCGGCAGGCCACAGCGAGGGGGGAGGCATGACCCTGCAGAGGGGACTGAGTATAGTGACATGGATGTTAGTCACTCTGCGGCCGGCCAGAGGCGGCCGAGTAGAAGGCAGCGTGACTCATCCAGTCACGCTGGGCAGTCTGCGGATGAGGCTGATACAGTCAGCAGGACACCGCGGGGAGGACGGTCACGAGTGAGCAGGAGGGACCTAGAGGATGATGGGGGGGTCGGGGCCCGGTGGCGGGGAGATGCAAGCCGTGCTGGTCGCTCGGGCTCTGTGGAGGGTACTGGCAGGGGCCGCACGCGGGCACCCCCTGCCGCTGCCTTTGATCCATCCCTATTGTCCTTTGCCCTCACCTCCATGGCTAGCGCCCTGGGTCCCCTGGCTGATAGCCTCTCCCCTGGGAATAGGGAACCCAGAAGTAGTAGGAGTAGGGGATCGAGGTCACGGGGAGAGCCCATACCGGGCTGCTCCCAGTTCATGCAGGCCGTCAGGGAAGTGGGGTCGGCCGTAGCGGCCATAGAGGGCCGGCCCTCCACATCTAGCCAGGCACAGCGTGCCGCGGGGCGCAGGATGTCCGGCAGGCCAAGGCATAGGTCCCCTGAACCCTACCACAATGACTTACCCTTGGAAGAAGATGCTGACGCCGTCAACACCAGTGATGACGCGGATGACGACGATACGTGGGCTGCGCAGCCAAACTCCTCAGGTGAGGCCTCGTTTGAGGATGATGTAGGGTCTGCACAGGGCACCTCCTCGAGCGGGTCTGGGAGCAATCATTCTTCCTCCTCCTCCTCCTCGGCGGGGGGGTCTGATGTAGGGAGCTCAGCTAGGGCGCGCAAGCGGGCAGCTAGATACGCCAAGAAGGAGGCAGGGAAGAGGGCGCAGCAGTCCAAGCGCAGGAAGCTATCCGCCATATCCCGTAGAGAGAGGAAGAGAAGGAATTTGCCCGCAGTGGTGCACTGCGATTATACGGCAGTGTGCAGGGGTTTGCGCGAGAGCTGCAGGAAGAAAATTGAGAGGGGGGATTACGTTGACGTGTTCAGTCTGACCGAGGACTCCAAGAAAGCGTTCAAAGCAGCCAAAGATAAGGGCGGCATTGGGTCTGAGGCCTACAGATCTTATGACAACTGGCTGGCAGGTTTTTGTGTGTTCGCAGCCTGTTACTTGGAGGATCGGCCAGACGAACACATGAACGTAATAAGGTATATACACATGGTACATGAGATGCAGCGCACATACGGGGGCACGGCCTGGCGAACGTATGATGAGCAGTTCAGGCGCAAGCAGGACTGTTTATTCATTCTGGACCTCGGGTGCAAGGACGTAGAAATATGGATGGGGCTCACGCGCATGGGGTCGGGGGGGGTGGAGGCTGCCTCCGCACCTCCGGCTCTTCCCGCGGCCTCCCCAGCCTCACAGCGACCGACGCAGGAGGCCCTTACGGCACGTCGTTTCGCTGCGACAAATAGGCCCGCAGCAGTAGGCGCATCAAAAGGTAAATGCTTCGCATTTAATAACTCCTCCTGTCAGATGGGTCAGCGATGTCGCTTTCGACACATCTGCATCAACTGTTCTGAAAACCACCCGGCCTCCAACTGCTTTCGGGGCCCCCGCCCCAATAGAGGGGCGGCGGCCGCTACACCCAGAGCAGCGGCAGGCGGGAATCCTACATAAGGCGCGTTCGCCTGTGAACATGGACGCCATGGCCGATTGGTTTCAGCGCTACCCGGATAGGGAAGCGGCCTTGTTTCTGTTTGAAGGTTTTAGGGTAGGTTTTGTTTTGCCAGTTAAAAGGGAAGTTAAGGGCGGGTCATATCGTAACCTCCAATCCGCTCGTTCACTCCCAGAAGTTTTGAGGGAGAAAGTGGATAAGGAGATTCAGTTGGGTCGCATGGTAGGCCCCTTTTCTCATCCCCCCTTAGATAACCTGGTTATTTCCCCGGTTGGTGTGGTCCCTAAGAAGGCCCCCGGGGAAGTATCGCCTCATACAGCATCTGTCTTACCCAGCGGGCTTTTCTGTCAACGACGCCATCCCAGAGGAATATTGTTCGGTGACTTACCAGTCATTTGACGATGCCCTGGCAATGGTTCGGTCGTTTGGACGGGGGGCGCTCATGGCTAAGATAGATGTTGAGTCTGCTTTTAGGCTTCTCCCCCTTCACCCCAGTTCATTTCGGTACATGGGCTTCCGCATAGGAGAGGAGTATTTCATCGACAAATGCTTGCCGATGGGGTGCTCCGTTTCTTGTGCATTTTTTGAGAAGTTCAGTATCTTTCTGCACTGGTGTGTTGAGAGTTCATCTGACGGGGGCGGCCTCGTCCATTACCTGGATGACTTTCTGTGCATCGGGCCGGCCGGCTCCGATCACTGCGCCCGCACTTTGCTTAGGATTCAATCGCTTTTCAGGAATTTCGGGGTCCCCATCGCAGATGACAAGACCGAGGGCCCTTGTACTTGTCTGTCATTTCTTGGTATCTTGATAGATACTGAGAAGGGCTGCTGTAGCCTGCCGGCCGATAAGGTAGTCAGGCTCAGCGAGGCTATTTTGCAATGCGAGAGTAGGTCTAAGATCCCGCTGAGGCAAGCACAGTCAGTTTTGGGGCAGCTCAACTTCGCGTGCAAGGTCATCCCCATGGGCAGGCTCTTTTGCAGGAAGCTCGAGAGGGCCACGGCCGGGGTGAGCAAACCGCATCACTTAGTACGCTTGTCCGCCGAAATTCGGCGAGACTTGAAGGTATGGGCCTCGTTTTTAGAAGATTTTAACGGGGTGCGGATTTGGCTCGCCCCGACCGTGGTAAACTCAGAGCTTCAGTTGTACACAGATGCGGCTGGTTTCGGCTACTTCTTGGATGGGCATTGGTGCGCGGAGATATGGCCGCGGGGGTGGTCCTGTGAGGGCCTCACCCGGGACCTGTTGCTGCTAGAACTTTTTCCCATAATGGTTGCCATGGAGATCTGGGGACCGCGCCTGGCGAACAGGAGTCTGCTCTTCTGGTGCGACAATTTCAGCGCGGTCCACGCCATTAATCACCAGAAGGCCAAATCCCTGTTAGTGTTGAGAATCCTGGCGCAGCTTTCCCTCCAATGCCTGCGTCATAACATATTGTTTAGGGCTCAGCATGTTCCTGGCGTGGATAACGAGATAGCTGACGCTCTTTCGCGTTTTCAATGGCAGCGATTCCGCGATCTTGCTCCTCACGCTGATTTGTTGGGCACACCCTGCCCCTCTTACGTTTGGCAGGTGATCGAGCCCGACTGGAGAGGCTAGCGGAGTCCTCATTGGCACCCAGTACTCTGCGAAGCTATCGGCAGGCATGGGCGGAATGGGAATCGTTTTCAGGAGGGGGCGCGCAGCCAGGTAGGCGGGGTCAGCAGCGTTTGCTATCTTTCATTTGGTTTTTATATAGTTCAGGAAAATCTAGGGCAGTGGCGGCTCGGTATTTGGCGGGCATATCTTTCTTTGCTAGGGTAAAAGGGCGGCCGGATTTTACTAAAGGTTTTCTAGTCACTAAGGCCATGAAGGGCTGGGCACGGAGGGTGCCAGCCCCTCCAGACTGTCGACGGCCAATTAATGCCCCTCTTCTTTGTGATCTACTAGAAGGGGTGGGGCATTGCGCTAGCTCTGCGTTCGAGGCGCTGCTGTTTAGGCTAGCTTTTTCCATGGCTTACCACGGGGCTTTTAGGATATCCGAGCTAGTTGCCCCCTCGAAGACTAGGGACGCGACCCTCCTTCTGTCTGACATACGCTTAGAGCGAGGGGCGTTGTGGTTTAGGATTAGAAGGTCTAAGACCGACCAGTCGGCCAGAGGTAGGTGGTCCTCCATGGGACCTGTCGTCCCTGAGTCAGTGTGCCCCGTGTCATTGGGTACATTGTATATGCTAGTGAGACCTTCCTCAGGGCGATCCTGGCTCCTACACTATGATGGTTCGCCTCTGACGTTGTACCAGTTCCGATGGATGCTGGGGCGCTGCCTGTCTCGGTTGGGCCTGTCACCGTGAGACTTCGGGACGCATTCCTTTAGAATAGGTGCCGCTACTGCGGCAGCTGAGGCCGGCTGGTCGGTAGAGGACATTAAATCCCTAGGGAGATGGCGCTCAGCGAGCTACAAGAAATATATTAGGCCACATCTGCTGTCATAAGCGTTGCTGAGTTGTCTGTTTGTGACTGTCGTGTTGATGGATGGTCATTTGTTTACCCCTCCCTATGTCCACCCTACTCGGGGCTTAACTACGCTCTGCTGTTGGGCCAGCGTCCGGAGTTTTCCCGCTTTTTTGCCTGATCTGACGGACTGAATCTGGTGCTCTTAATTTGGCTATAGTCTAATTAAAAGTCCCTCAGCAGGTCTAGTCGTTTTTCTCCGGCCGAGTACACCTTTCAACCCTTTCCTTCCAATACCCTGCCCTTCCCCCTGTTTGTCTCTCTCCTCTTGTGTCCTGGTATGGCTCCAATCGTGATTGGAGCATGTCTTAGGCACTGTTTGAATGTGCCTCGATTAGTCATACCAAATTTGTTTTTTCTTTTTGGCAGATCCTCATAAATATGTAAAGGTGCTCCCAAGTTAACAGTCCATTCTAACCCCCATTTCATTTCTCTTACATCTCTTCCTTTAGGTCTGGGGATGGATAGACTCCAGGTGTGGGTAGTCGGTCACTCATTCGTGTATTGGGCGGCTAGGCTAGCTAGCGCAGGTAAGGGTCCCCCCTCTGCCTCCATCGGATCGATTAGGTGGTTAGGGGTACGGGGTATGTCCTGGGGGGCCCTTAAGGATTCCCTGTTGCATTACGCACGCAAGTACGGCTTACCATCGGTACTAGTGCTTCACTTGGGAGGCAATGATTTAGGGAAGATACCTCAGTTAGATCTGCGCAACTGGATTTTAGAGGATCTGGCAGCCATTAGATCGGCCTGGCCCACATGCACCATCGTGTGGTCATTAATTGTTCCCCGGCTATGTTGGAGGGGGGTTAATAATCCTAGGGCGATTGATGAATCCAGGAAGAAGCTTAATGCGGCTATAGCTCGATGGGTGTTAGCTTCCGGAGGGGCAGTGGTTGCTCATGATAGGATCAGGTTTGGGCATAAACACCTTTTCCGGCCTGATGGGGTTCATCTGGTTGATGAGGGACTCTTTATGTTCTTGGAGGATCTGTTGATAGGTATTGAGTCAGTAGTCTAGATGGTGGCGGTGTGGGGTTCCCTTGGTACCCCACTTTGGCGGGAAAGAACGGCAGTTTTTGAATAAATTAGTTAGATATCAGTTATTGAGTTTACGTACATGGCTTGTTTTCGGTGCACTCACCTCTCATTGATTTAGGCATGTTGCTGTAACACCCGTGTCGGGGTCAGCGACCTCACCCGGAGGGGTGGGTAGTCAAGGGGGCAAGGTTGAGTTGGATACCGCTTGTTATGAGTTTAGGCCAGTTACGTTGGTAGTTGGGGTGGAGTTTAGTTAGTAGCCGTTCTTTCTTGGCCACCATTAATTAATCAATTAATAAAATAATAAAAATGAATTAAAATCTACAAAAATAAATCAGTTAACAAGTTCTGCCAAACCTAAGTCTCCGAGTCATTATTTCAGGTATTATATTAAGGAAATGTTTAAATGTTAAAGGGATACATGCCGGAAATAGGACATGTAAGGTGATGGGATGTTTAGAGGAACGGAGTGCCTGCATAGGCATGTAGAGGGTTAAACATCCCTCAGCTGCGTGTCATATGGACATGTGACTCGGGGATCCTATGGGAAAGGGAGGTTTGGTCAGAGGAAAAGGGATTATAGGAGCAGGAAGGGGAGGAGGCTTCCTCTTCTTCCTGCAGAATTTCCCGCCCGCCCTCCCCTTTTTGGGGTTTTGGGTGGAGGTAGTGTTTTGTTTAATCGCGTTAGCTGATAGGCGGGAAAGAACGGCAGTTTTTGAATAAATTAGTTAGATATCAGTTATTGAGTTTACGTACATGGCTTGTTTTCGGTGCACTCACCTCTCATTGATTTAGGCATGTTGCTGTAACACCCGTGTCGGGGTCAGCGACCTCACCCGGAGGGGTGGGTAGTCAAGGGGGCAAGGTTGAGTTGGATACCGCTTGTTATGAGTTTAGGCCAGTTACGTTGGTAGTTGGGGTGGAGTTTAGTTAATAGCCGTTCTTTCTTGGCCACCATTAATTAATCAATTAATAAAATAATAAAAATTAATTAAAATCTACAAAAATAAATCAGTTAACAAGTTCTGCCAAACCTAAGTCTCCGAGTCATTATTTCAGGTATTATATTAAGGAAATGTTTAAATGTTAAAGGGATACATGCCGGAAAAAGGACATGTAAGGTGATGGGATGTTTATCTCTTTTACCCTTCTGAGCTAAACGTCACTTTGGAAGAGAAAGACAAAGGGAATCCTCTGGTGGTATTAAATCCCCCTCAATCAAACAAACACTGTTGTCTACTATGATCTAAGTAGACATTAAAATCTGGTACGAGTTTATTGCAATCAAAGGTGTTTCACATTGTGATCACGTCATTGTCAGCAACTCGGGGGTTTGTTGTGTTCCCGGCTGTGACCGTGGTGGACCAGTGGAGGGCGCTGTGTAGCAGAATACAGGGGGTTTGACGATTGACATGCACCAAGGGACAGGAGCACAGCAAACCAGAGTGTTGGCGGAGACCAGGAACAGGGGCGCGGAGTCTAACCTGCCAGCGGTGTTCACCAGGGAGTCCCGCAAGGAACTTTGGGCTTAGCTGCGTCTGACAGGCAGGTCGCGGCCCCCTGCCCTGGTCCTCTGGACGCAGGCTGGGAGTGAGGACACAGAAGGTATGAGAGAATGTCTTTTGAGACAGCTTGAGAGCCGGTGATGACAGTTGGCAGCCTGGGAGCTGCAGGATGGCCTGGAAGCCAGAGGTGACGACCTGGGAGTCGTTGGTATACGATGTCGATGACCAGGAGAGAATAACAAAGTCTCTGGGGGCACTTGTGGCAAACAGTTGACACGGGATGTTGACAACAGATAAGCCTGCGACAATACTTAGAAGCAGCAACTGATGGATGTCCGGGATGACACGGATGTTGTTAGTCAATGGAGGACGACAGAAGCTGAGTGTCGACTGTGGTGTAGACAGTATCTGTCGACAGATCAGGACAAGATGGTGTAAGTCTCTGATGGTGATGGCTGGCTTAAGAGCCAGAGAGGTGCTCGGCAAAACACCTGATACTCGACTGCAGGGATGATATCGCAGGAGTCTTCTGGAGATGGAATGAACCAGGTAAAACAATAACAATAGCTGGAGAAACGCTGGAGACAAGGACACAGGTAAACCTGGATATCCTAGAGCCTTGGGAACTTCCTCTGAACACAGGAGAACTCTGTAACAGGTAAAACAGTTGTTCAAGGCAAGGAATGAAGGCCCAGGGCCTGAGTTATATCCCCCTTGCCTTTCTGTGATTGGCTGCCAGCCGCAGCACTAATCAACACTGGGGAAAGACAGACACACCTGATTACTGCACAGGTGTGTGTGGGTCAGGGATCAGGCTGCAGAACTCAGGGAAGTTCGCTGGAGACTTAATCACTGGGAATGCAGGGCAGCTGCAACAGCAGCAGCTAGGAGCAAACAGGCATAGAAACCTCAGAAACTGACTGAACCAAGTCAGGTTCATGACAGTACCCCCTCCTTTAGGGGTGGACTCCGAACACCCCAATGAACTTGGTAGGAGAGCTAAGAACTCTCAACTGAGTTTCCCACAGTTTTTCTCAGTCTCCATTTTCGGAACAGGTGGACCATCCATCATCAATGGAAACTGAATTTATCGGAGTATCATCTTGGAGAAAAACATGGTCGTGGAGGATAGGATCTCCCTGGAAAGGAATTTCATGCTGTATACACTCTGGACAGGATGCCACACGTTCTTTGATGTCTTCTCTAATCTGTGGACATCCATCGGAGCGTTGCAGAATCTCAAGGGTGTTTTGGGCACCGGGATGCCCGGAGAACGAAGATTTATGAGCCCCTGACAACAGTCTTGAACGGAATTCAGGGGGCACAAATGTCTTTATACTCTGAGGGTCAGGCCGGTACAAGATTTTATCATAGAGCTTGTTTTGTCTGAGCTGACACATAACCTCTTTTACTGGAGGACGATGGGTTTCGATGTCTCTGGGATCAATACAAGGTCGGAGACCACCTTTTCTCTTCGCAGAACAAACCCCAATACCAGCAGGAGAATTAGAAGGTTGGACGAATCTCTTTTGAAGAGTCTTTCTATTGCAAGATGGCAGGACCTGATTCTTAGGGACTGATACCGGGTAGATACGACCTTTCGGAGGATTTTCCCTTGAGAGCAAATTGATGGAACAATCCCTCTCCCAATGAGGTGGCAAGGTATCGACAGGCTGCGCATCTATATGGTCTCTGTAGGTGTCAAGCTGACCAGGAAATGGTGCGACATGCGTGGAACAGGTTGGCAGCGCCGGAATAGTACAATGCTGATGACAATACGGACTCCAATGCTTCAACTGTAAAGTGGACCAGTTGATACTAGGGTTATGGAGTCGGAGCCATGGAAGCCCCAGCACAATGTCATAGGATGCTTTGGGAATCACAAAGAATTTTATTAATTCTTGATGCAAAGTACCAATTTTTAGGAGGACAGGTTCAGTACGAAAACGAACCTCACTGCCGGAAATCTTGCTGCCATCCATCGCTGTAACAGAGATAGGCGGAGATATGGGTACCAGAGGAATTTTCAGCTTGGAGACAAGGTCATAAGAGATGAAGTTTCCACCTGACCCAGAATCTGCTAGGGCAGAACTGGGTATGGGTCCGGCTGGAGTCTCGAGGGACACTGAAAGGACAAAGTCATTATCGTGAGGAGATTTCACAAGTTGACCCAACCTGACTTCTCCATTGCAGGTCAGGCCTTGGCGTCCTCCTGAACGCTCAGGACAGGCATCAATGAAATGATTGGAAGCAGCACAATATATACACAATCTATTGCGCTGCCTGCGGGCACGTTCGACAGGAGTCAGGCGTGATCTACCAATTTGCATGGGTTCTTCTCGGTCAGGAGACACAGAACGTGATTCAGGAATCTCTCTGGGAATTAACTTCTTTTGTTTTTCAAGACCTCTCTCACGGAGGCGTAAATCAATCTTGACACATTGGGAGATAAGGTCTTCCAACCGATCTGGAAGATCCCGGGTTGCCAGCTCATCCTTGATGCGATCTGATACTCCTAACCAGAACGCAGCTGTCAAGGCTTCATTGTTCCACAGTAACTCGGATGCCAAAGTCTGAAAGTGGACCACATATTGCCCCATGGGCCGAGATCCTTGTTTGACCTGAAGGATATCTGTGGAAGCAGAGGCTGAGCGACCTGGTCTGTCAAAAATACGGCGAAAAGTCTCGATAAATTTGTCATAGTCTGCAAGGAGAGGGTCAGACTTCTCCCACAGTGGTGATACCCACTCGAGGGCTGATCCGGAAAGCAATGAGACAATATATGCAATCTTTATTCTAGCTGTGGGGAAGTTGTGAGGTAACAGTTCAAATTGAATTTGACACTGATTAATGAATCCCCTGCAGGTTTTGGAATCACCGTCGTATTTGCTTGGTACCGGCAATTGGAGACTGGAATGGGAAGCGGGTGGTAAAAAATTTTGGACAGTCGACACATGAGTTAACAATGACTGCTGCATTGTATCCAATCGACTGGATACCTCTTGAAGATATTTTATCACTCGCAGCTGAGTGGCTTCTTGAGTCTCTATCCGAGCGGTAACATTTTGGATGACCGCTGGTCCCACACTGGGGTCTTGAGCCGAGTCCATCGGCCTTGAACAATCTGTCAGCAACTCGGGGGTTTGTTGTGTTCCCGGCTGTGACCGTGGTGGACCAGTGGAGGGCGCTGTGTAGCAGAATACAGGGGGTTTGACGATTGACATGCACCAAGGGACAGGAGCACAGCAAACCAGAGTGTTGGCGGAGACCAGGAACAGGGGCGCGGAGTCTAACCTGCCAGCGGTGTTCACCAGGGAGTCCCGCAAGGAACTTTGGGCTTAGCTGCGTCTGACAGGCAGGTCGCGGCCCCCTGCCCTGGTCCTCTGGACGCAGGCTGGGAGTGAGGACACAGAAGGTATGAGAGAATGTCTTTTGAGACAGCTTGAGAGCCGGTGATGACAGTTGGCAGCCTGGGAGCTGCAGGATGGCCTGGAAGCCAGAGGTGACGACCTGGGAGTCGTTGGTATACGATGTCGATGACCAGGAGAGAATAACAAAGTCTCTGGGGGCACTTGTGGCAAACAGTTGACACGGGATGTTGACAACAGATAAGCCTGCGACAATACTTAGAAGCAGCAACTGATGGATGTCCGGGATGACACGGATGTTGTTAGTCAATGGAGGACGACAGAAGCTGAGTGTCGACTGTGGTGTAGACAGTATCTGTCGACAGATCAGGACAAGATGGTGTAAGTCTCTGATGGTGATGGCTGGCTTAAGAGCCAGAGAGGTGCTCGGCAAAACACCTGATACTCGACTGCAGGGATGATATCGCAGGAGTCTTCTGGAGATGGAATGAACCAGGTAAAACAATAACAATAGCTGGAGAAACGCTGGAGACAAGGACACAGGTAAACCTGGATATCCTAGAGCCTTGGGAACTTCCTCTGAACACAGGAGAACTCTGTAACAGGTAAAACAGTTGTTCAAGGCAAGGAATGAAGGCCCAGGGCCTGAGTTATATCCCCCTTGCCTTTCTGTGATTGGCTGCCAGCCGCAGCACTAATCAACACTGGGGAAAGACAGACACACCTGATTACTGCACAGGTGTGTGTGGGTCAGGGATCAGGCTGCAGAACTCAGGGAAGTTCGCTGGAGACTTAATCACTGGGAATGCAGGGCAGCTGCAACAGCAGCAGCTAGGAGCAAACAGGCATAGAAACCTCAGAAACTGACTGAACCAAGTCAGGTTCATGACAGTCATTCAATAGCGATATTACACTATTGTTGTTTTCAGTGGCGAATCTACAGGGGTCGCAGCGGTCGCAGGTGCGACCGGGTCCCTGAGCCAGGGGGGCCCAACCCCCGCCACCAGGACGATTTTGTGCAGCATGATTTGAACATAGTGAGCGCCGCTATGCGGCGCAGCACGTCTATTGTTTATTGACGTCATGACGCCGCAGCGTCATGACGCGGCAGTGCTTGAGCCTCCGGCGCCCACATCCTTCCAGTCAGTGTGAGTAGCGCTAATAGTGGGGGGAGCTGAGGTGACGGGAGAGCCTGGCAGATCATCACCTGGTGGGATCCGTCCTAGCCTGCCTACTGTGCAAGTGAGTGGCCTGCTTCCTGCCTTGTCCTGCCTCCTGCCCCATACCCTCATGTATATGTATCTGGCGCTGGAGGGCATATGTACCTGGCACTGTGGGGCATATGTACCTGGCACTGTGGGGCATACTGTATGTATCTGGCACTGTGGGACATATATATATCTGGCACTGTGGGATATATCTGGCACTGTGGGACATATATATATCTGGCACTGGGGTATATATGTATCTGGCACTGTGGGGCATATGTATCTGGCACTGTTGGGAATAATATGTATCTGGCACTGTGGGGCATATGTAGCTGGCACTGTGGGGCATATGTAACTGGCACTGTGGGGCATACTGTATGTATCTGGCACTATGGGACATATATATCTGGCACTGTGGGATATATCTGGCACTGGGGCATATATGTATCTGGCACTGTGGGGCATATGTATCTGGCACTGTGGGGCATATGTATCTGGCACTGGGGGGCATATGTATTTGGCGCGCTGTAGACATAATATACTTGATGTATTAAAATATAAACAGACCGAGATTTTAATTTTGTTGTATGTAGGGGGGCCCCAAGCTAACCTTTCGCACCAGGGCCCATGAACCCTTAGCTACGCCCCTGGTTGTTTTTCTTTTCTCTTTTTGGGTTCATCCCACATGAGAATAAGGGAGCATCACCAATAGCGCTGTGGAAATTATCCAAACCTCTTGTGATGACTTTTCTAATCTCAGACAGTGATTCAAGGAGTCTCAAAAATCTGTTGAATTGTCTGTAATTTTAGACTCCTCAGGGGAAATGTAATAGGGTGACATATTCAGAAAGTGAGAGATTTGGTAAGAAATCTCCAGATTTTATTTTAAAACGGCAACCAGTGTGATTTTGCAGTGTAAATGATTGCCGCTTTAAAAAAAAACGGGAGATTTCTTACCAAATCTCTCACTTTCTGAATCTCTAATCCTATTTAATTTCACCCCTCACATAATTTTGTGCCTCCACAATGCTGCCATGTATGTGCTGTCTGCTGTCTACACCTGTGATGTGATGGGTTATGGTATATCAGACTCCTCCCATCACTCTGTACCTCCACAATGCTGCCATGTATGTGCTGTCTGCTGACTACACCTGTGATGTGATGGGTTATGGTATATCAGACTCCTCCCATCACTCTGTGCCTCCACAATGCTGCCATGTATGTGCTGTCTGCTGACTACACGTGTGATGTGATGGGTTATGGTATATTAGACTCCTCCCATCACTCTGTGCCCCCACAATGCTGCCATGTATGTGCTGTCTGCTGACTACACCTGTGATGTGATGGGTTATGGTATATCAGACTCCTCCCATCACTCTGTACCTCCACAATGCTGCCATGTATGTGCTGTCTGCTGTCTACACCTGTGATGTGATGGGTTATGGTATATCAGACTCCTCCCATCACTCTGTACCTCCACAATGCTGCCATGTATGTGCTGTCTGCTGACTACACCTGTGATGTGATGGGTTATGGTATATCAGACTCCTCCCATCACTCTGTGCCTCCACAATGCTGCCATGTATGTGCTGTCTGCTGACTACACGTGTGATGTGATGGGTTATGGTATATTAGACTCCTCCCATCACTCTGTGCCCCCACAATGCTGCCATGTATGTGCTGTCTGCTGACCACACGTGTGATGTGATGGGTTATGGTATATCAGACTCCTCCCATCACTCTGTGCCTCCACAATGCTGCCATGTATGTGCTGTCTGCTGACTACACGTGTGATGTGATGGGTTATGGTATATTAGACTCCTCCCATCACTCTGTGCCTCCACAATGCTGCCATGTATGTGCTGTCTGCTGGCTACACGTGTGATGTGATGGATTATGGTATAGGAGACTCCTCCCATCACTCTGTGCCTCCACAATGCTGCCATGTATGCGCTGTCTGCTGACTACACCTGTGATGTGATGGGTTATGGTATATCAGACTCCTCCCATCACTCTGCGCCTCCACAATGCTGCCAGTATGTGCTGTCTGCTGACTACACCTGTGATGTGATGGGTTATGGTATATCAGACTCCTCCATCACTCTGTGCCTCCACAATGCTGCCATGTATGTGCTGTGTGCTGACTACACGTGTGATGTGATGGGTTATGGTATATCAGACTCCTCCCATCACTCTGTGCCCCCACAGTGCTGCCATGTATGTGCTGTCTGCTGACTACACCGGCGATGTGATGGGTTATGGTATATCAGACTCCTCCCATCACTCTGTAGCTCCACAATGCTGCCATGTATGTGCTGTCTGCTGACTACACGTGTGATGTGATGACCTTCTGCAGTAACTTGCTGGGGTCCTGTAATTATTTTTATTGTCTGATGGGGTCCCAGAGCAAAATAGTTTGAGGACCCCTAGTCTAATAGATACCTGTCAACCTAGACACTGGGCCTTTCACCAGGATCCTGTCCCAATTAAGCACACCACATTATGAATATATATTTTTAGTAGTATTATTGTTGTTATTATTATTATTATTTTAATGCTGATATGAGTATTATTCTTACATGACATCAGAGTAACACATTACTGGTTCTCTTTCTTTCAGTATCAGCTGTGAAGAATTCATGTAAGTACATTACCAGGACCAGCAAAGAGTTAATTTGTGTATGAGTTGTCATTGGTGCAGATTCTGGGCCTAATTCAGAGCAGTGAGCAAGGCTGCAATGTTTGCAGATGGACTGCAGGTGGGGCACATGTAACATGTGTAGTGTGTTCTCTAATCCGTCAGGACTGACATCACAAATGGGCAAAACCATGCTGCACTGCAGGTGAGGCAGATGTAACATGTGCAGCGTGTTCACCGATCTGTCGGGACTGACATCACAAATGGGCAAAACCATGCTGCACTGCAGGTGAGGCAGATGTAACATGTGCAGCATGTTCACCGATCTGTCGGGACTGACATCACAAATGGGCAAAACCATGTTGCACTGCAGGTGGGGCAGATGTAACATGTACAGGGTGTTCTCCGATCTGTCGGGACTGACATCACAAATGGGCAAAACCATGCTGCACTGCAGGTGGGGCAGATGTAGCATGTGCAGCGTGTTCTCCGATCCATCGGGACTGACATCACAAATGGGCAAAACCATGCTGCACTGCAGGTGGGGCAGATGTAACATGTGCAGCATGTTCACCGATCTGTCGGGACTGACATCACAAATGGACAAAACCGTGTTGCACTGCAGGTGGGGCAGATGTAACATGTACAGGGTGTTCTCCGATCTGTCGGGACTGACATCACAAATGGACAAAACCATGCTGCTCTGCAGGTGGGGCAGATGTAACAAGTACAGGGTGTTCTCCGATCTGTCGGGACTGACATCACAAATGGGCAAAACCATGTTGCACTGCAGGTGGGGCAGATGTAACATGTACAGCGTGTTCTCCGATCTGTCGGGACTGACATCATAAATGGGCAAAACCATGCTGCACTGCAGGTGGGGCAGATGTAACATGTGAATTGTGTTCTCCGATCCGTCGGGACTGACATCACAAATGGGCAAAACCATGTCTACTGCAGGGGCAGAGAGAGTTGAGGTGCGTACACATTGGCTGATATACAGTGGATATACACTGTCCGATATAAGTTTCAATAAAAACTGGAGAAAATTAGGTTTGTTCCAAAATCTTTGACCAGTAGAGGACAAATTGGTGCATTAGTCACAAAGGTCTCATAGATGTGTAGTGTTACCTTTCTGTATTCTTATCCCTGCGCGTTGTCAGAAATAAGTAACTACAAGAATTGACGCTAGGACATGATGAAATCACTATATTTTATAAAGAACAATCTGAAGTCTCTCTGCAGTGTTATGTTGTGTGTCCTGTACAGGTGTTATTAATATCTATTTAACAGGTGACGCAGCCGGACCTGTGGTGGTGTTTACTCCGAACTGGAAGGACATATATGAAGGTGATAACGTGACTATGTCATGTGACGGGGAGTCTACAGCAGGATACTACTACTGGTATAAGAACACGGTTCCCATAGAGAAGTATGTCCAGAGCTTTACAATTACATCTGCAGAAGAGGAGGACAGTGGGGATTATGACTGCGAGACGGCTGATGGTAACAGTCTCCCCGCCAGGCTGCACGTTCTCCCTAGGGGTGAGTTATGTTTCTGTTAGTTTGGGCCTAATTCACATTTGTACGCAATTGGCCGATTATCACACTATGGGTGAAATTTACTAAAGGAAATTTGTAAAAAATAGGTGTATTTGTATCCAGAAATACACTTATTTTTTACATTTACTATCCCGAAAATATGGCAATTCGTATTCGTATTAATAGCACATCAATACGAATATGAATTGCCGTATTTTCGGGATAGTAAATGTAAAAAATAAGTGTATTTCTGGATACAAATACACCTATTTTTTACAAATTTCCTTTAGTAATTTTTCCCCTATGGGACTGCGCATTATGCATACACCAAGGCGCCACAATGAGAATTCATGGAGCCGTGATTGACAGGTAGTTACAGTTTGGAGGCGTCAATGCAGAGTTCACGGAAGGCGTTGGCAATATGCTGGGGGGCTATGGCCGTTTTCGGGGCGTGTACCTGCTGCTGCGTGCGCATATATGTTGCTATTTCTGCATTGCCATAGACTAACCCTTAGCCATGTAGGCTGTGAATGTGTGTGTCCAACTGCGAATGAGTTTGCAATGACTTCGGTGTCCGAGTTTTGCGGAGGTCAAGGATTTCGGACCCAGCAATCATTTACTAGCAGTGGCGTAACTATAAATTTTGCTCCCCCCCTGCCCAAAAAAATGTGGCGCCCCACCCCCACAGACTCCTCTCCAGCATGTTTCCCCAGTGTGTGACGTGATGACGTCACACGCATAACGGAGAAGCTGAAGCAGGATATAGGAAGAGAGACCAGCAGACACTGCTGTTTCCCTTGGCTCTGACACATCCCAGGGCACCCTAGCACGCCCATCCGCCCGCCCATCCTGTGCACAGTAGCCAATAGCCGGCTCTGTGTACAGTCAATTGAATCAGTGGAGGGATTTTTCATCTCTGCCATGGCTGCACCCGCGCAGCAGTTGACTCGCCTCCAGTGTTCAGCCAGTGGGCAGCGACAGGCAGCAGCATATCAGTGCGTCGAGCAGGTGCCGCCGCCCACTGTGGCTTGCTCTACCAAGTGGCACCTAGGGCTGCCTTACAGTAGTTACGCCACTCTTTACTAGGAAAATAAAGGTTGGTTGTGCCTTGTTCCTAGATAGTAGAAACTGTATCGTATGGTATGATCCCTGTGTAGCTGCCACTGCTATGTGGCCTGGAATAAATGTATGTTAAAGAGAAGAGACTAACCTAGGTTAGTGTAGAGCACTTACCTAGAGTTGTTTTGTCAAAAAGCAGCTGCTTTTTGGAGTAGTCAGCTCCCAAATGGGTGAAAATAAATAAAAATAGACAAGAAAAAGCAGCGCTGATTTTAGCCAATCAATCAGTAATTAATTGAATAACAATTAGACATATTAAAATACAAAACACTAAAAAACAAAAAATGGATACAATGTGTTGATATGGACCCAATTCTATAATCACCAAATTGAAGGGTATTTTGTCCTGCTCTGATATTTTGCTTTTAAGGAGACACCTTTCTACACCAAAGGACTTGTCCCACCTGCTGATTCATCTGATCGGATCTCTTTGACCCCTGGAAGTCTCTTGCCAGTTACACTATGGACACCTGATCACTCGCAGTAGTGAGGACTCCCGAGCCGGCTAATTCAATCTGTGCCATCGGTTTAGTCCACTGAAATACCTTCAGGACACCATAAAGTGGCCAATACGGACTCCATCACATTCATCCACCAGGATCAGAGCAGGACAAAATACCCTTCAATTTGGTGATTATAGAATTGGGTCCATATCAACACATTATATATATATATATATATATATATATATATATATATATATATATATATATATATATATATATATATATATATATATATATATATATAGCATGACCATGAGTCAAGGCTGCACACACGAGGCAATCCAGAGAGTGCTGGAGCTCACAAATTGGTCAAAATACAAAAATGCATTAGAGAGCCAGCAACATCCAAAAAATATTTATTTAATTATAGGCATAATAGTGCAAATCGGAATAAAAAGAGGTTTAAAAATGCAGGAGGAAAACGTCTACTTAGCATTTGAGTAGGAAGGCATAATCACTGCGTTCATCCTCCAACAACCAGTCATCACACCCGACAGGCTGTTTCGGTGCTTCTCAGCACCTTAGTCATGGGCAACTGACTGAGCTCTCCCAAACAATCTAATATACCCATAGCACCAATCAACATAAGTCCCCTCACCTGTATAAGAGCGGTAAAACGAACAGGTACACACTGACAAGCTGCAGCGCGGCTTCCGGTCGTCACGGCAACCAGCAACGCCGGAAGACAGGCGGAAGTGACGTCAGGTCTCCTAGCGACCGACATACACAGGCCGCTGCAGCGGAAGTCAGGTGACCGCTGAAGGGAGCTGAGCGTCATAGCAACAAAACAAGCTATGCGCTCGCTCGTTCCGACTGACTATACAGCGGAGACAAACCAATGTGTCTCAATAACGCTGTTACTGATGTCAGACGGACTTAGGTAATGTAAAAAATACGGTGAGGTGTAAACCTTTGCTGAGAGCGTGCGAGGGCACACAGATTGCCTGGGCAACGCTGACACATACACAAGCATGGACATAGACATAACAATAGCAACACGGAGGACATCAAAAGCAATCAAAAAGTACAAAAGCAGATAATATACGCAAAAAGTAACAAGAAAGAGAAGGGAAAAGGGGAGCATATAGAAGAATTACAATGGACACAAGTTCCATAGAGGCAGAACATAGAAAATAAATCTGCGCACATTATCATATGAACACCACCATCACTAAATGTATATTATTATTACTACAAAAAGCAATGTAGTGACTGGTATTCGTTCAAGCCATTAGGGGTTAAGCACTTAAGTCGGTGAATCCATAGGCATTCCCTTTGGAGAAGGAGTTTATCGCGATCACCTCCGCGCCTCAAAGGAGGTATATGATCAATAGGCATAATAGAAAAGTCACGCATAGAATGTCGCATGGTGGCAAAGTGGCGTGCCACTGGGGGTGTGTTGCCATCAATTTTGGTAAACGCCTTCTTTATGGACGAGCGATGGCCTGCAACTCGTTCCTTTAGGAGCCGGATCGTTTTGCCCACGTACACCAATAGGCAAGGGCACACAATGGCATAGATGAAAAAACGGCTGTCACAGTTGAGGTGGTGTCTGATGTCATATGCTTGTCCTGTTTTAGGATCAATGAACTTATCTCCCAACCTCAAAAACTGGCAGTTCACACAGCCGTGACATTTGGTAACCCCATTTTTTGTTTGTAGCCAGGTTTTGTTTTTAATCGGTCCAATATCTGATGGGGCTAAGACGTCCCGTAAATTGCGGCTTCTCTTGTAGCAAAAAAGAGGTTTCTGCACACAATAGCGTCCAATGGCTACATCCGATTGCACAATATGCCAATGTTTTAGTATTGTTTTTCGAACATGCGCTGAAGCGACAGAATATGTACTAGAAAAGATGAGTATGTCCTTTTCTAGGCTTTTATCACGCTTGACAAATGCCTGGTCCCGCGAAGTCTCCAGACATCGTGTTACTGCCTCTGATACTTCATTGGCATCATAGCCGCGCTCCAAAAAACGGTCACCCATCTCCAAGAGAGCCTGTGGTAGAATGTCTCTATCTGAAGTGATACGTACTACCCTTAGTAGTTGTGATAGAGGTAATCCCTTTTTCAATGGTGAAGGGTGAAACGAATCAGCTGATAGCAACGAATTTTTATCAGTCGCTTTCCTAAAAATGGTGGTTTTGATGCCATCACTGGTTTTAGTCACACATACATCTAAATAACTGATCGTGGTCTCACTAAATGAGACCGTAAATCTGATGGTGGTGTTCAAAGAGTTAAGGACATCTATGAACTCGGTCAAGGCCTGGACACCTCCAGTCCACACCAAAAATAAATCATCGATATAACGAACGTAAAAATGAATAAAACCTGAAAAAATAGAATTGGCCATAATGTGTTGTTTCTCGTATAAACTCATATATAAATTAGCGTAAGAGGGCGCCATGTTTGAGCCCATGGCGGTCCCTCTTAGCTGCAAATAAAAAGAGTTCTGGAACAAAAAATAATTCTTTTTCAAAATACTATCCATCAGTAATAACAAAAACTCAATCGGTGGACCAATGTAGTGTGGACTGGAGGTGAGCAGCGCCCGGACCGAGTCCATACCGTCCTCATGTGCAATATTCGTGTATAGACTTGCTATGTCGAGAGTTACAAGCAGGCTAGACTCCGGTAAAGTGCCAAGTGCTTCAAGTTTACGAATGAAATCATTAGAATCTTTCAAAAAATAATCAATGTGTTGTACAACTGGCTGTAACCAAAAATCAACAAACTGTGACAGGGGCTGAAATAAAGAACCAACTGAGGAAATAATAGGTCTACCTGGTGGTTTAATTAAAGTCTTGTGGACTTTGGGTAAAACGTAAATCAAAGGGGTTCTTGGGTGTGTTTGGGTCAAAAACTCAGAAGTGGACTCATCAATATACCCATTGGTTAAGCCCAATTTTATAGCAGCATCGATCTCCTTCTTGTAAGGATAAGTGGGGTCATAAGTCAATAACTTGTAACAAGCTGCGTCGGCCAATTGCCTTTCAATTTCAGCGACATAGTCGCATCTATTGATCAACACTATACCGCCCCCTTTATCAGAGGGACGGATTACTAAGGACAAATTGTCTCTCAAAGAATTGACCGCCATATTCTCTTCCTTAGTAAGATTGGAGAAAGACACTTTTTGGGCATCAATATGGCTGGATACATCCCTTCTAACTAACCTGACAAAGGTCTCGATGGAAGGGTTTAGACCCGGGGGGTCAAAGGTACTGGGTGGTTTAAATCTTTTATGTACCTGGACCGTCTCAGTTTTTTTAGAAAAATAATCCTTTAACTTCAATAAATGATGAAACTTAAAAAGTTCGGTCTCAAATTCAAATGAAGATTGCCTATAGGTTCTTACAAAAGACAACCCCTTAGATAAGACAGTCATCTCTGCAGTGGTAGGTTTATAATCGGATAAATTAAAGACAATTACGTCCTTATTTTCCGAGTGGGGTTTCTGCGAACGCCGCCTGGCTCCTCCCCTTCTGCACGGTTTTGTTGTTTTTTTGCACCTATATTCTTTTTCTTGGAGGTATTTCCTCCTAAAAAAGAATTAGTGCGTGAAAAATCAGAATCACTAGCCGAGGTGTCAATCTCAGAAAAATCCTGATTGGCGCGACCGCGTCTAGCCCTGCTTGTACTCCGCCACGGGGGTCTGTAATCCCCACCCTGTAGCCAATTATAGACACGTTGGTCCTTGTAATCCTCTTTTACGGTCTTATATTTTCCCTTTTTAAAGGCTAATAGCTCTGAGTGAAACAGGGACAGATTATTCTCAATTTTAGACACCCAAACCGTGCAGAAGGGGAGGAGCCAGGCGGCGTTCGCAGAAACCCCACTCGGAAAATAAGGACGTAATTGTCTTTAATTTATCCGATTATAAACCTACCACTGCAGAGATGACTGTCTTATCTAAGGGGTTGTCTTTTGTAAGAACCTATAGGCAATCTTCATTTGAATTTGAGACCGAACTTTTTAAGTTTCATCATTTATTGAAGTTAAAGGATTATTTTTCTAAAAAAACTGAGACGGTCCAGGTACATAAAAGATTTAAACCACCCAGTACCTTTGACCCCCCGGGTCTAAACCCTTCCATCGAGACCTTTGTCAGGTTAGTTAGAAGGGATGTATCCAGCCATATTGATGCCCAAAAAGTGTCTTTCTCCAATCTTACTAAGGAAGAGAATATGGCGGTCAATTCTTTGAGAGACAATTTGTCCTTAGTAATCCGTCCCTCTGATAAAGGGGGCGGTATAGTGTTGATCAATAGATGCGACTATGTCGCTGAAATTGAAAGGCAATTGGCCGACGCAGCTTGTTACAAGTTATTGACTTATGACCCCACTTATCCTTACAAGAAGGAGATCGATGCTGCTATAAAATTGGGCTTAACCAATGGGTATATTGATGAGTCCACTTCTGAGTTTTTGACCCAAACACACCCAAGAACCCCTTTGATTTACGTTTTACCCAAAGTCCACAAGACTTTAATTAAACCACCAGGTAGACCTATTATTTCCTCAGTTGGTTCTTTATTTCAGCCCCTGTCACAGTTTGTTGATTTTTGGTTACAGCCAGTTGTACAACACATTGATTATTTTTTGAAAGATTCTAATGATTTCATTCGTAAACTTGAAGCACTTGGCACTTTACCGGAGTCTAGCCTGCTTGTAACTCTCGACATAGCAAGTCTATACACGAATATTGCACATGAGGACGGTATGGACTCGGTCCGGGCGCTGCTCACCTCCAGTCCACACTACATTGGTCCACCGATTGAGTTTTTGTTATTACTGATGGATATTATTTTGAAAAAGAATTATTTTTTGTTCCAGAACTCTTTTTATTTGCAGCTAAGAGGGACCGCCATGGGCTCAAACATGGCGCCCTCTTACGCTAATTTATATATGAGTTTATATGAGAAACAACACATTATGGCCAATTCTATTTTTTCAGGTTTTATTCATTTTTACGTTCGTTATATCGATGATTTATTTTTGGTGTGGACTGGAGGTGTCCAGGCCTTGACCGAGTTCATAGATGTCCTTAACTCTTTGAACACTACCATCAGATTTACGGTCTCATTTAGTGAGACCACGATCAGTTATTTAGATGTATGTGTGACTAAAACCAGTGATGGCATCAAAACCACCATTTTTAGGAAAGCGACTGATAAAAATTCGTTGCTATCAGCTGATTCGTTTCACCCTTCACCATTGAAAAAGGGATTACCTCTATCACAACTACTAAGGGTAGTACGTATCACTTCAGATAGAGACATTCTACCACAGGCTCTCTTGGAGATGGGTGACCGTTTTTTGGAGCGCGGCTATGATGCCAATGAAGTATCAGAGGCAGTGACACGATGTCTGGAGACTTCGCGGGACCAGGCATTTGTCAAGCGTGATAAAAGCCTAGAAAAGGACAGACTCATCTTTTCTAGTACATATTCTGTCGCTTCAGCGCATGTTCGAAAAACAATACTAAAACATTGGCATATTGTGCAATCGGATGTAGCCATTGGACGCTATTGTGTGCAGAAACCTCTTTTTTGCTACAAGAGAAGCCGCAATTTACGGGACGTCTTAGCCCCATCAGATATTGGACCGATTAAAAACAAAACCTGGCTACAAACAAAAAATGGGGTTACCAAATGTCACGGCTGTGTGAACTGCCAGTTTTTGAGGTTGGGAGATAAGTTCATTGATCCTAAAACAGGACAAGCATATGACATCAGACACCACCTCAACTGTGACAGCCGTTTTGTCATCTATGCCATTGTGTGCCCTTGCCTATTGGTGTACGTGGGCAAAACGATCCGGCTCCTAAAGGAACGAGTTGCAGGCCATCGCTCGTCCGTAAAGAAGGCGTTTACCAAAATTGATGGCAACACACCCCCAGTGGCACGCCACTTTGCCACCATGCGACATTCTATGCGTGACTTTTCTATTATGCCTATTGATCATATACCTCCTTTGAGGCGCGGAGGTGATCGCGATAAACTCCTTCTCCAAAGGGAATGCCTATGGATTCACCGACTTAAGTGCTTAACCCCTAATGGCTTGAACGAATACCAGTCACTACATTGCTTTTTGTAGTAATAATAATATACATTTAGTGATGGTGGTGTTCATATGATAATGTGCGCAGATTTATTTTCTATGTTCTGCCTCTATGGAACTTGTGTCCATTGTAATTCTTCTATATGCTCCCCTTTTCCCTTCTCTTTCTTGTTACTTTTTGCGTATATTATGTGCTTTTGTACTTTTTGATTGCTTTTGATGTCCTCCGTGTTGCTATTGTTATGTCTATGTCCATGCTTGTGTATGTGTCAGCGTTGCCCAGGCAATCTGTGTGCCCTCGCACGCTCTCAGCAAAGGTTTACACCTCACCGTATTTTTTACATTACCTAAGTCCGTCTGACATCAGTAACAGCGTTATTGAGACACATTGGTTTGTCTCCGCTGTATAGTCAGTCGGAACGAGCGAGCGCATAGCTTGTTTTGTTGCTATGACGCTCAGCTCCCTTCAGCGGTCACCTGACTTCCGCTGCAGCGGCCTGTGTATGTCGGTCGCTAGGAGACCTGACGTCACTTCCGCCTGTCTTCCGGCGTTGCTGGTTGCCGTGACGACCGGAAGCCGCGCTGCAGCTTGTCAGTGTGTACCTGTTCGTTTTACCGCTCTTATACAGGTGAGGGGACTTATGTTGATTGGTGCTATGGGTATATTAGATTGTTTGGGAGAGCTCAGTCAGTTGCCCATGACTAAGGTGCTGAGAAGCACCGAAACAGCCTGTCGGGTGTGATGACTGGTTGTTGGAGGATGAACGCAGTGATTATGCCTTCCTACTCAAATGCTAAGTAGACGTTTTCCTCCTGCATTTTTAAACCTCTTTTTATTCCGATTTGCACTATTATGCCTATAATTAAATAAATATTTTTTGGATGTTGCTGGCTCTCTAATGCATTTTTATATATATATATATATATATATATATATATATATATATATATATATTTAGTTTTGTATTTTAATATGTCTAATTGTTACTAAATGAATTACTGATTGATTGGCTAAAATCAGCGCTGCTTTTTCTTGTCTATTTTTAATAAATGTATGTTATACTGATATTATGCCGATACCGAATATAAAACTCTTTAACAAGTATCAAAAAGCCCAAAATCAGTACCATAAACAAACATACAAAATCCCACTTCTGGCACCAATGTATTTCCTCATATGTTTGATGGAAGCGTATATAGTAAATGTGTCCTGTTTCTATCATTAGAACACATGATAAATGTCCTTATCTGGCTCTGTGGAATGATATTCTCCTGCTACTAGGTTCTGCAGAGAGGCCGGTTGTGACTTTTACTCCTAACTGGAGCGAGATATTTGCTGGTGAAAGAGTGACCATAGCGTGTGACGCTGGATCTGCAGCAGGAGGAACCCAGCAATATGTCTGGTACAGAAACAAAAATAAGCTGCATGCAAAGAAAGAACGTGAGATAACAATTACATATGCAGCAAAGAAGCACAGTGGGGACTATCAATGCTCAGCTGGAACCGGGGATAGAAGTTTCCCTGTGAGACTCGATGTTTCATCTGGTGAGTTTCTATGTTTGCAACAGGACAAAGGTCAGTCCGTCTTTCACTGGTCTAAAGCTGGGTACACATATATACAATCGTCGGGCCGTTCTTCCAATCTGGGGGCAAACGGCCGTTCGATTGTATAGGTGTGTACGCTGTCCCAATTGCTGCTGTGCGACCGATAAACGGCCAAAAACGCTCTTGGCCGTCCACGGTCGGTCGGTCGAAGGTTCTTTGCTGCTTAATATTTCATCCGACAGGACGGCTCCATATCGGAACAAAAGTGAAGTGTGTACGCACCTTCGATCGATATGCTTGACAGTTTGACAAAGCACGGTGGTATGCTGCATTATGAGAGACCCTGTAACCCTTTGCCTGCTGTTTTAACTAATGTGTGTATAATGCCTCACTGCCCAACACTTTAGACGCATCACTTTAAGACATTAATCAATGTTGAAGTTTTAATAGTGTGAAGCTGGTGCCCTGAAAAGAGCTTCCAGCCCACTCTATTAAAACTTCAACATTGATTAATGTCTTAAAGGGATGCGTCTAAAGTGTTGAGCCACTGCTCAACATATATACATTATATACACATTAGTTAAAACAGCAGGCAAAGGGTTACAGGGTCTCTCATATACTTCTTCTTGCGATTGTTTGGACGGGAGTACATCGGACGTCGCAAGTAAAATTGTACATATGTGTACGCGCAGAACGGTCGTATGTTTTGGACGGCCGAACGTGTATTCGGTCGATCGAACGGTCGCAAGAAAAAGGAAATTGTACATATGTGTACCCAGCTTTACAGGGCGGCGGAGTGGCAGCTGTACCATCTACATCTGATCCTGGCCTCCCGTGTGCACTGACATGGCCCCGATACTCCCATAACACGCCCACTGAGCAGACCATGTCTGTGTGCACTACTAGCCACACCCCAGTCTCCACCCAAATGGTTTTTACAGCATTTCTGATTTTATCTGTCTCTATGGAAACAGCGCATTTGCAGAGCAGAGCACTTGCTCCGTACCACCGTCTAAATATTTGCATGTGAAAAAAAACAATCAACTACATGAATGTTGTCATTGCCTGAGAATAGGGTGGGGCGCAGAATCTGACCCTTTGTTGTTTCCTTATATGCATTGTAGTACATAATAGTAAAAGTAACTTCACCCACATTTACAAACTGAGAGCATCCATACCCTCATTTGGGTAAATATTTGTAGTGTTCATTCTAGAACCTGCACCTTTCAAAACACATGCAGTTCCTCTCTCCTGCCTGCGGTGTGACTCTCTGCTGTTCTGCTTCTAGCACAGTTTGATCTCTATCTCACAGCTGAAATACAGAGCAGTCTGTGCTAGAAGCACCACAGCAGAGAGCGACTTTCCAGGCAGGAACTGCACAGATTTTGAAAGGTGCAGGGTGCTAAAATGATCGGTACTTATGAGTTATCTGGGCGCCCGATTTTTTGATTGTATGCCTTAAGTTAAGGCATACAATCAGATGCGATGCGATGCGATATCGCATCGCATCGCATGCGACCATCGGATGCGATGACCCGATTTTTCCATAGGAATCAATGTTAAAATGGACTGAGTCCATTTTAACATGGAATTCAATGGGAAAAAGGGGTCCTTTTCATACCCCTACTATCCAAGTGGGCATGGAGTTGGATATAAACCTGTGGCGAGCGTAGCGAGCCACCGAGCCCGAAGCGTGGCGAGCGAAGCGAGCCCCGCGAGGGGACGGTATTCTGTGTCCCCTCGCGGGGCTCGCTACGCTCGCCACGCTTCGGGCTCGGTGGCTCGCTACGCTCGCCACAGGTTTATATCCAACTCCATGCCCACTTGGATAGTAGGGGTATGAAAAGGACCCCTTTTTCCCATTGAATTCCATGTTAAAATGGACTCAGTCCATTTTAACATTGATTCCTATGGAAAAATCGGGTCATCGCATCGCATCGCATCCGATGGTCGCATGCGATGCGATGCGATGTGCCCGATCCGACCCGATTTAGAAATCGGGCGCCCGGATAACTCATAAGTACCAAATGATCACTACAGTATATCTGCTTATATTATGTACTATGCAAACAATTCATGACAGTATGGATGCTATCAATGTGTGATTCATTCAGCACACACGCACCTATAATCAGTTTAGTGACATATTGAGGGGTCTATGTACTAAGCCTTGGAGAGAGATAAAATAGACAGAGATCAAGTACCAGCCAATCAGCTCTTAACTGTCATTTTTCAAACACAACCAGTACCATGTCAGTTAGGTTGGCCACTACTTTATGTCTGCCTATTTTAGTTCTCTTGAAGGCTTAATGAATAAGCCCCAAAGTACCAGCCAATCAGCTCCTAACTGCCATGCTACAGATGGTGTTTGGAAAATGACAGTTGGGAGCAGATTGGCTGATACTTTCTCCATCCATTTTTTTCTACCTCCAAGGCTTAATACATAGACCTGAGAGTAACATCTGAATGCTTTCTGTGGGGTCTACTTATTATTATTTTGGCGTTAATGACATCCCCGTATCACTGATTACTGTGCAGTACAGACTTTGCTAGCGCTAGTTCACCAATCCGGAGCTCTGTAACCCTGCAAAGGTCTCCTCTCCCGTCCCTGCAGCCTAGCGCAGCCGGTGCAGGGTCACAGTACTGCGCATGTGGTTAGATGCCACTGTGATGTCAGCAGGCCTTCATACAGAGTCAGGGGCTAGGTCAGGGTGGATTTATGAGAAACCTGAGTATATTTTATATAACACGTCATTATTTCTGCTTTCAGCCTCTCTCATTCTGCAAGCTCCGCCCAATACATATGAAGGTGACACGCTGACGCTGAGATGTCACAGTCGGTCTCCAAACACAAAGGAGAAACCAACAGTTTTCTTCAAAGCTAATAAGTATACAACATCTAAAAAGCATAATTTACATTTTCCAAAGGTAAACCTGACTATGAGCGGGACATACGGATGTACAAGGGATGATAACACGGATGAGACGTTTATCTTTATCCAAGGTAACTATGGTAACCTCAGCAATGATAGATTTATATTACACTATACAGTACAGTGAATGCAGTCACTTCACAGGGATCTTGGTTACATCACTCTGGGGGCAGCCAGCATCTCCAGGAATGGCGGACACTGACTGGGTTGCCAATGGTGCTGGCTCTTCCTCTGTGATGGGAGCCTAGTGCTGCAGGAGAGTATCACACTGCAGCACCAGGCTCCTGTCACTGCGGAAAGCCAACACCCATTCCGAAACGCAACCATTATAATAAATATACCTCACCAATAAATTAATATTCCGCACTCACTGTAAAATGATTAATCGCACCACACCCAGCCCCCATTACATTTAATTATAAGCCTTCACCACACTAATAAATGAATAGTCCAGCACATTATTCACCACATTATTAAATGGACAGACCAGCCCCCAATGCCCATTGCATTAATAGGTCGTACCCCACCCCACTCCCATCTAGTTTAGAGTAATACATGGGGATGCCCAAAGAACACAGAGGGGAAACGGCATCTTCCCAGTGAGACTTTTACCGAATCCACCACCGGGTAGTTGCAGTTTTACCTACTTTTGAGACCCGAGCCTGGCGTGAGAACCTGGCCCTCTCTCTGAGGTACTCAGAACTGCAAATTTCAGGTGGGTTCAGTTTTCAGAACACTCTAACCTGTGCTCAACACACAACCAAGCACAACACCAGATCCACAACTTTGCGCAGCATTTGCTATAAATGACCCACATATCACACCGTACCCAGCCTTTGTGTTCTCATCTCTTCCAGCTCTGTTTGATACCCCACATATAACAATTGGTCAGTCATCAGTGACCGAAGGCGATAAGATGTCCCTGACCTGTGACATCAGACGTAACCCGGCCAGATCTACCACAGACCTGGAATTTGCTTTCTACAGAGATGGGCAGAATGTGCAGGACTTCAGTGCATCCACTATGTACAGCGTTCTGTCAGCGCAGCTGGTGCATTCTGGGTATTATACCTGTGATGTCAGGACTCCTAGCGGCAGTGTAAGGAAGAGGAGTGACGGGTTCTATGTACAGATACAAGGTGAGTGTAATATTGGACCCGTTCTATTCAGTGCTTTTGGTTCTATTCAGATTTGTAAGTTCCGGGCCCATTCATTATCAGGGGGTCTGTGTGTGGCAATTGGGCAGAAGTGGAAACTCTCACCGCTCACAATTAGAGTCAGTGACAGGGCTTTTCGGAGCAGCTGTCCCAAAATTGGAGCCATACAGAATTTCTCCGATACTTTAGCATCTGCAAGCACAACTGTAGTGAGTTGGATACTTATATATTTGGGGGGTCAATTGCAGGGGTGTGCGACAGGTGCAGTCACCTATGGCACAGGCCCTTTGGATGACACCATACCGCACAGCCTCTCGAACTACCTGGATGCTCTGGGAAGTGCTGACATCACCACTCAGCATGACATTACTGCATCAGGGGGAGGGGCTGATAGCCTCATCATTCTTCAGTAACTGGAGCTGCAAATGTCAGTGAGAAGAGAGTCTGTCATTACAATGAAAGGAATCATAGGCGCATGCGTGTGAGGTGTGCATGCTTTGCGCCCCTCGCACAGGGGGTTATTCTGTTTCACGCCTTCTGGCAAATTCCTTCTTAGATGGACAAAACCATGTGCACTGCAGGTGGGGCAGATTAAACATGTGTAGATAGAGTCAGAGGCGTAGCTAGGGTGGAGCTGGCGGAGCACATGCTCCAGGCGCCGACATGTCACCTGGCGCCGGAGCTCTGCCGCCGGCTCCCCTGCCCTGCTCCCCCTCCCATATAGACACAATAAATGCGTTGGAGACACGCACATCTCCCTACTGACCACCACATATACGGCGTCTGAGCAGCCTCCAGCAATCAGTCCGGAGCCGCGTAGCGAAGTCCGACGCCCGGTGACGTCATCACCAGGCGCGCGCCGGACAGCCGGACAGACTGAGCTACGGTGAAGACCTCACCACGACCGCTGCCTTCCGGAGAAAGCGCACAGCACAGTTGCAATAGACGGCGGGGGACCAACACAACAGTGGGGGACCTCTGCACCACTGTGGTAGCATCGGCGGGACTCTTCCAGGTACCTTTAGGGGGCGTGCACTGCAGGGAGTCGGGAGGCCAGCTCCCTGCAACACGACCCCCTCATCCACAGAGACTGCATTAACTTGCTTTACTTTGCATGGACACTCTGCATCCATATCTGTATATTCTAGCCCCCTTAGTCATTGTGCACCATTTACTGTACTTAAATTAAAGTATTCACATAATCTATTCTGCACCGTCTATTCACTATTATTGGAATCACCAGGAGCCCTGTTTTATTCATTTATATAGAGACAGCACACAGTGCTCCAATCCATTGGTACATAGGAAGGTTTATTATCATAATAGGTATACCATATTGGTACCCCCACATCCACTTATGGAAGGTTAAGGGGGCTGAGCCCCTTATAATGGTGCGAACAGTGTCCATAGGGCACAATGAATCACCTAGTATAGTATGTAATGGGCATCATGTGTGGCCTTATGTGTAATTGGCATTACAGCATGTGGCTTTATGTGTAATGGGTATTACGAAGATCGCTAAAATGTACAATGGGCATTACGGTGCGTGGTATAATGTTAGGCCATGCCCCCTATTCGCCGTGCAAGGTTCCCACCTACTACAAATCGGGGGGGGGGGGGGGGGGGGTGAAACATGCCCTTGCTCCGGGCGCTGTGGAACCCAGCTACACCACTGGATAGAGTTAGATTTGGGTGAGGTTTTACTTCAAAGTGAGATCTATATTGCAGTGTAAAAATAAAGCAGCCAGTATTTACCCTGCACAGAAACAAAACAACTCACCTAAATCTGCACATGTTTGGGGGAAGTTTACTAAGGTAAATTCGTAAAAAGAAATTCGTATTTTCATAGTAAAATAAGAATTTTTTTAGGCGTATTTGTATTTTTGGCATTTAATATGCCAAAAATACGAATATTCGTATTTATGGCACGTTCGTATTTGTATTTACAATTCAAAAGAATGGTGATTCCTAATTTACTGTTGAAAGGCTGTAGTGTGTAAAAAAAAAAAAAAAACAAATAAATACATTTTAAAAACCGGTGTGGGGTCGTCGTCACCCCACGGCCGTAACCAGCACCAGGCTGAAAGAGCCAGGGCTGGTATTAAAAAATCAGGAAACCGGCCAAATAGGGGCTCCGCCGATCTTTTAAAACCAGCCCCGGCTCCAGAGCCGGGGCTGGTTCCCAAAATACGGGGGACAAAATGACTAGGGGTCCCCCGTATTTTAAGAACCAGCCCGAGGCCCAAACATTCAGCAGGACTGAATGGTTGGGCCTTGTGGTTCTCCAAGTCCCAGCATGCGGGGGAGGCTTGCTGGGACTCATAGTTCCACAGTATAAGACAATAGTTTTTCATTCTATTTTTTTTACACCATTTTATCAGCTCAATGCCCACCGCCCAGGGGCATCGAGGACAGCACCAGGCTTCAGCCTGGCCAGGTAAGTCCAGGGGGAGTAGCCCCCCCCCCCTCCAGGCTGACCGGTCAGAGGGCTGAATGCTTTGGCCGGGGGACTTGTATAAAAAATCTCCCCCCAGTTGTGGCATTACCCTGCTGGCTGGTTGGGCCTGGTTCTTAAAATATAAGGGACCCCTAGTCACTTTCTCCCCCATATTTTGGGAACCAGCCCTGGCCCTGGAGCCGGTTTTAAAAAATCATCGGAGCCCCTATTTGGCCGGTTTCATGATCTTTTTAAATACCAGCCCCGGCTCTTTCAGCCTGGTGCTGGTTACGGCCGTGGGGGGGTACCCCACGCCGTTTATTTATTTTTATTTTTTTACATACTGCAGCTTGCACGGATCTGACCGTGCAGACTTCCTAGACAAATTCGTATTAGTGGCCGTATATACGGCCGCTAGTACAAATTAATATGAATTAATTGGGGATTACAAAGCAGTCGTATTTGACTGCTTTGTAAATTCCCCTCCGGAACACGAGTTTGCATACGGCTAAAACAGCCGTATGCATTCATATTCATTCATATTAAGAATACAAATACGAAAAATTGGGTACTCTTTACCTAGAACGGCGCCCATCGCGCCCATCGCAACCATCGCATGCACTAAAAAATGGGTGCGATGCGATGCCCGCGATGGCCGCGATTTCCCATAGGGATCAATGTTAAAAGTGTGATTGGACGCGATTTTAGTGTTCAATGGCTCAATGGCCGCGATTTTTCCATAGGAAACAATGTTAAATGGGCCACAGAGCCCAAATAGTCACCCTAAAGTCAGAAATGGCCCCCACAATTGTTAACGCCACCCCACGATCAACGTGAACCCGAAGCGTGGCGAGCGGCGGCGGTACGCGTCCTCCGACCTTTTCATACCCCCACTATCCACGTCGGCGTGGAGTTGAGAATAGAATAGTGTGGCGAGCGCAGCGAGCCCCGCAAGGGGACACGGATACCTTCACAGGTAAACGCGTCCCTTCGCGGGCTTCACAGGTATTCGCGTCCCCTCGCGGGGCTCGCTGCGCTCGCCACGCTTCGGGCTCGGTGCGCTCGCCACGCTTCGGGCTCGGTGGCTCGCTGCACTCGCCACACTATTCTATTCTCAACTCCACGCCGACGTGGATAGTGGGGGTATGAAAAGGTCGGAGGACGCGTACCGCCACGCTTCGGGTTCACGTTGATCGTGGGGTGGCGTTAAAAATTGTGGGGGCCATTTAAGACTTCAGGGGGACTATTAGGGCTCTGTGGCCCATTTAACATTGTTTCCTATGGAAAAATCGCGGGCATTGAGGCATTTAACACTAAAATCGCGTCCAATCACACTTTTAACATTGATCCCTATGGGAAAATCGCAGGCATCGCGTCGCACCCGTTTTTTTAGTGCATGCGATGCCCGCGATTTTTTACCCCTGATGACCGCGATGGACATCGTGGGCGCCGTTCTAGGTAAAGAGTACCAAAAATTGTATTCGTACTCTTAGTAAATTTCCCCCGTTACATCTAACCCTATTCTGGTTGAGTCGGATGGCTCCGAATGAGGACGGACGGCCGATGGTTGGTGTTTGCGCATGTGCAGAGGCATATCTGCGCATGTGCGATTGCCGCCCACGTCCGAATACGGCGTAAATTCTGTACAGAAAACAATTGTTTGGAACAATCCGAACAGGGGGTGGAGAGGGGCGTGAAGGGCTGTTTGGGCTCATTACCATATGCGTATGCCCCGCGTTTCATGGGCGTTCCGGTGAAAACGCTGGGTGTACAGATGGTAATGCGGCCGTGACTCATGTGTGGAGGGTGGACATATAACATGGCCGGATGCCAGCTGCCCGCCCATATCCCTGCTTTTGCACGGAGAAATGCCCAAGTGGTCTGGATGCACTCAGTGCTGCCTGACCACTCGGTTCAGCATTCCATGGTCAGCGACCATCGAATGATGGGAGAGGTTTCCACAGATGGATGAGGTGTTCACGTGAAAAATCCACTCATGGTCCGTTCGGTCAGCGTCTTACCGCATTCGGACGGTGTGAGCGATCCGTACGGAAGGCGGGGCTAAGAACACTCGGTTCCTGTCCGAAAATACGCATCTGGTTTTGTCCATCTGAGAAGGAATTTGCCAGAAGGAGTGAACCAAAATAACCCCCACAATGCCAACACAAATAATCTTTTGTATAGACCAGCATAGGCATACACTGGTCCTCGCTATGTATCTGAGGACTGGGCAGTGATGTCAGAGGTTTGGGGTATGATGTCATAGCACACCACTATGAATGGAATACATGGAAACGTCATGGCTGGAGGTGTGTAGTAATTACAAAATAGCCCAATTCACATTCACTCCAGACCTCTTGTTCTAGATGACAAAGGGCCTGGTTCACAGATGTACAGTAATGCGTTCGCAGCTACGATCCAGTATCCAGCGGATGTGCAGAAATATGCTAATGAAAGAGCGATATTGTAGCAAGAGATAAAGTGCTAACCAATCAGCTCCTGTGTTTCAATGCACTACGCCAGTGGTTTCCAAACTGTCTGACTAGGCACCCTGGGGTGCCTCAGGACACTTGCAGGGGTGCCTTGGGTTGGTGGACCAAGATCAATTCATATTATTCATGGTTAATGTACCAGGCAAAACCAGTGCTGGTGGCTGCCAATCATAATATATGTGGACAAACAGAAGCAAATCCTGTCCCTCACCAGATAACTGTGACGTATAAACACAATGCACTTCATTTACTTTTTTTTTCTGAATTTCTTGTTAAGAAACATTTGGCCTAGGGGTGCCTTGAAAATATTTTGATGCTCTAGGGCGCCGTGATTCATAAAAGTTTGGGAACCACTGCACTCCACAATTGGTTACCACCGAGGCACAGCGTTACATAGTTACATAGTAGGTAAGGCTGAAAAAAGACTTGCGACCATCTAGTTCAACCTGGTATAGATATCCATTGCTGATTTGGTAGGTTCTGGTATTTTACAGACAAGATAAAGATAAGATAGATAAAGGGCGAGTTACAGGGAAGGTTTGCTCACCTCTGCGGCCCTAGAAAAGCTTTTTTTTTTTTTATTGAATCATTTTTATTGGGGTTTTCATTGTGTAACGATCAGATCAGGTGATTGATCAAATTAACGTATATTAACGTATGCCTCCTGTTATGATTATCTGTTCAATCAATGTATGTCTGGTATGTTTGGTAAAATCATGCCGCCTGTGATTATTATGTGGGAGATCAGAACATGTCATGTATTATGTGTGTGGACTATTGGTGACCCAGGGAGTATAGCCATCTGTGGACTCCTCTGGAGTTAGGATGTAAGATAAGATCTGAGGACTTCCGGTGGGTGGTGCATCTAAGATGGCCGCATCTTAACACAGCTCCGCAGCCTCAGAGAACATCCATCGCCATCCTGACCTCTGAGCATCCATATCCCTCATAACACCACAAGCACTAACCTCCTTTTACCTAGGGGAACGTGCAGGTGTTTTTATTTGGAGCGGATACCTTGCCTTTAACCCCGGAGTCGGGCTCTATAGCTGGAGCCGCGTGGTGCAACTAAAGTGGCGTGCCGTCAACTGACCTGCCCGACCAGACACGAAGAGACCAGCTCTCCACTGGAACTACTGCTGGGTACCCGACGGAGTGGAGGGAGAGCGGGGAACACCGTCCTCGTCTGGACACATCGCTACCCCTGTAAGCGCCATAGCCCTGCCGTGCTCCCTGTCCTGGTGACCGGTCGGGTGGTGGGGAGACCTGCGTCCTACTGCTCACCTGCTTGTTGCGGAGGAAGGGAAACCTCCGTGAAGCCTGGACACTCAGCTGAGCGGCTGTGAAGCGGGGAGGGAAGCGCCTGCCTACACCAAGACGCGGAGAAACCCCCGCTGGAATCGCGCTGCCCAGGACCCGCTGAGCGGCTGTGAGGCGGGGAGGGAAGCGCCTCTCTACGTCGCCGCTGCGGAGGAACACCGACTTCTGCCGCAGGGAGCCGCCCGGAGGAGACGGCAGTGACCCACTGATCAACGGAGTGGCGGGGAGATTGGGGGCTTCCAGCGTAAACCGGATCCCGGACGCCGACTGCTGACCCGCTGTGCTGGGTACTCTGGGGAGTATTCTCCCCCCCTCTCCCCCTCTTGTGTCTACCGCGCCTGGCACTCAGAAACACCTACTACAGCTGGGAAACCAGCGTTTGCCTATGTACGCAGCGAACCAGCCACTGCTGCTGCAGGAGGGCTGGTGAGCTCTCTCGGTGCCTACGCGACCGGACACTTGAAACAGCTGAAGACAGGAGGATGTGCCCGCGGCACTGAAGGTTAAGGTGATCGTGAGTATTTCCTCCTCAAGAACACTGCTGGTCATCTCCCATACATTATCCTGCCCACACTCCCCCACACACCCTGGTACACTGTCCTTTGTTGCCCCCCCCCCCTGTGTAGCCCTAGCGGAGGCTCTTAAACATATACTATTGCTGAACACTTCCTTGCTATAAGGCTACTGCATCTTGCTGTGAACACACTCATCATTTGTGAGAACCCCTTTTGCCCACCAGGCTCAGTACACTCCTTTAGGGAGCACTGACAACGACCTTGATCACTCAGGAGCTCTCAGGGATAATAGGAGGTACTGGCACCCTAAATCTTGACACTGATTGGGTACTGTGGAACTCTGGAGTGGGTCCCTGCTCTTTATTATAGTCATTTCAGATTCACTTGTTAATGTGGAGGTCATTTAGCCCCACTTTGTTCTCTCTCAGGGGGACCATCCCCTCATAATATTGTAACTCCCTGGACAACTGAACGTCTTAAGGATTACTGTGGCTCTAATGATTTGCCTCCAATTCTGATAATCAGTGCCGCCTTCTGGCATCAGTACGCAGAACTGTAGCCTATATTCTTACTATATTTGTGTTGCTGATACTTTACTTGTAATACCTACATTGTTTTACTGTAAATCCTCCTGTTAATAATTACCTCACTGTTGACTGTGCTGCAGCTGCACTGGCTGGTGACATCCATTGCCAGGGGCTGCCGTGGAAACCGTTATTTCTACACTTATAACACTATTGTACTGAGAAACAGAGCAACATTTTCTATCCCTCTGTATGTGCTGCTTGCCACTGAGGATTAATTGTAACTTATATACATACCTAATTCCATAAGATTCCGTCTATCGCTAGCTAACAGATTAATCTGCCTGTATCACCCTACAATTACCTAGCCTACTACTGCATACCTGGTGAATTTCTGCTTTCGGACAGAAGCGAGCTACATTATAATCTCATACGTTAATTATTCATTGCTACATCTTTAGAAGGTTTGACATGTCATCTTAGAAATGTAACTTCTCTTTCTTCGGTACTCCGGGGGAACTTATTACCTTATGACCTAGGATTGTTTACTTAAAACCTTGTAACTCTTGGGAGACTCGTTTTGTATGGAAAAATTTATCAACAGGGCCTTATCTCCATTGCCCCCTAGGTCTTCAGCCCGTAACATGGTTAAACCATCCAAAACACCGGCCAAGGGAGGTCCCTCTCCATCCTCCTCACAGGGATCACCATCACGGGAGGGACCAGATATGGGTAGAGGAGAAACCCACCCAGACCGCCATGACATGGCGGCAACATTACTAAATGCTATAATGCCAAAAATTGAGGAAAAATTTGATTCCCTCAGGCCCCTGATTGATGAAAAACTCCAATCATTCCTGCCTAGAATTGAGGAGAAATTTGATCAGTTGGTACCCAGAATTGATAAGAGACTGGATAAGTTACAGACCTCGTTAGATTCAGCACTGACTCGGCTGACTGACCATGCCAAAAGGCTAGATGAGGTAGAACAAAGGGTTAGCGATGTTGAGGATAGTGTAATCGCTATACAGACGGCGTGCACATCCAACACCGCTTCCTGTCAATCCCTGCTTGACAAGGTGGATGATTTGGAAAATCATCATAGACGTAACAATCTCCGCTTTGTCGGCATACCTGAACAAATCAGAGGGCCAGCCTTGATAGATTTCTTGAGTAAGCAATTGATTGAATCTCTACACCTCTCAGAGGACATAGGTACACCAAATATTGAAAGGGCCCACAGGTTGGGTCCTGAGCGTGATAGACCCAATAGTAGCCCCCGCCCAGTGATTGCGAAATTTTTGGACTACCGCGACAAGGAGAGGATCCTGACGGCATTTAAAAGACAGAGAGAGCTACTCATTGACGAACGCCGTATTCTCATCTTTCAGGATTACTCTGCCGTGGTGGCCCAAAAGAGAAAAGAGTTCTCTCCGCTTTGCAAATACCTGGTCGATAATAACAAGAGGTTTGCACTTTTGTACCCGGCTAGATTAAAGCTCACTGATAATGGGCAAACATTCTTGTTTGACAGCCCGGAGGCTGCACGAGCACATGTCATGTCAAGAAGTACACCCAGGGGCTCTCCTGCCCGCACCCCGTTGGGTTCCCCCCCCACAACATGAGTCTCCCTGACTCTCTAGCTTGAAATAACTTCTCACTAAACCTCCCCCCGGAGTTGTATTTGATTTCTGTACAACTAGTTATGTACGGAACGTTCAATTGTTCTTACAAATTTCAACCACTTGCTTTATGTGTTATAACTGTTTTGAAACATTTGTCACTCCCTGAAATACAAACCAGGGACTGGCACAAAATCTTTTTGGTAAGGAAAATTTTTGAAAATGTGTTGAGGCATGTGATTTTTCATTCATCTTGTTTATGTAATGTGTTATCTATTGTTGTTGACTTGGATCCGCGTCTGCTAAGAATAACTTCTGGGTTTGCCCCTGCTAGCTGGGACTGGGGTACACCCATCTCCACTGCACATAGTCTAGTACTGAAATTCCCATTGACAGGTATAGGATGACATCAACAGCCCAATTGCCCTGCAGTCCTGACTCACAAATACTACCCACACTAAAAATAGTCACTTGGAACGCAGGTGGCCTGAATACACCAATTAAGCGCAAGAGAATCACTTCATCTCTTAAAAAGCTTCAACCCGACATAGTTTACTTGCAGGAAACTCATTGGAAAAGGGAGGACAATTCCACACTACGTGAAAGCTGGATTGGCAACTGTGTATCGGCTTCTTATCATTCTAAATCCCGAGGTGTGGCAATCCTTTTTGCACGCCGCCTACCATACACTATCCTGGATACTGTTCTTGATCCAGGGGGTCGATACATATTGATAGATGTCCAAATCCATGACACTAAATTCACATTACTAAACATTTATGCACCAAATAACGAACAACAAGCCTTTTACCAATCTATCTCCCAACTCCTACTTAGTAGACACAATTATAACCTAATACTTGGAGGTGATTTTAATACGGTTTCGGACCCTTCTAAAGATAAATCCCTTACACCCACGAACATACATAGCCCTCATTGGCAATATATTTCTAATTTGCTGGCCGACCATTCCTTGGTGGACCCATGGAGACTTTTTAATCCCACTGATCGTTCCTACACGTTCCACTCCGCGGTCCATGGGTCCTTCTCACGCATCGATTATTTACTACTTTCGTCCACACTTCTCTCAAATGTTACAAAAACTCTCCTCGGAGATATAGTTGTCTCTGACCATGCCCCTGTGTCTGTTACCCTAAGCATGGGCTCAGCCGCACCTCGCCCTGTTTCCTGGCGTTTCCCGTCATATCTTTACCGGTCTGAACAATTTAAATCATTTCTCAAACAAAAATGGGCAGAATTCTCTGACGACAACCTGGAGCATTGGGACAACCCTGTCTTGTTCTGGGAAACCTCAAAAGTGGTTATGAGGGGACATATCATGTCATATGTAGCGAAGCGAAATAGGGACATAAACTCTCAGTATAGAACACTACAAAGTACCATGCAAACTTACTTAACGGATTACATCAATAACCCTACTGACGACACCCATAACAAATACATCGACTCCAGACGCCTATTAGACAGTTTCTTAGCAACCCAAGCCCAGACGAAACTTGATTATACCAAACAAAAATACTTTAGATGGGGAAACAAAACCGGGACACTACTGGCCAACATGACTAAAAGTTTTAAAAGACGACACCACATAGCCGCTGTCACAGATAATCGCTCCAATGTTTTACACACTAAGACTGTAGACATTGCCAAAACTTTCCAGGATTATTTTAGCCAATTGTACACAGCCACCCCTAGTGACCCCATCCTAATGACAAAATTACTGGATGAAGCACATCTCCCGTGCATTACACCATCACAACGTGAAATGCTAGAATCTGAAATTTCTGAGGAGGAGATTGCTAAAGCGATATCCTCCATGCACCTAAACAAGGCACCGGGGCCGGATGGTTACTCAATAGAATATTACAAAATCCTGCACCACGATATAGTACCGACACTCCATACCCTTTACACTGACATTACAACGAACCACCCTGTGTATCCTGATTTTAACCGAGCATTCACTACACTCATACCTAAGCCGGACAGGGACCTGACTCAAACATCATCTTACCGCCCTATTACATTATTAAATGTAGATTTCAAATTGCTTGCTAAAGTACTGTCAGATAGGCTCCAAACTTTTCTAGCTACTATGCTAACGGACCACCAACTAGGCTTCACTAAGGGCAGACACTCCGTAAAGGGTATACGTACAGCAATAGCGGCTGTGATGGCGGCCAGCCTCCAATCCACTACACAAAACATGCTTTTGAGCCTGGATGCGACAAAGGCATTTGATATGGTGTCTTGGCCATACCTTTATGAAATATTGGAGAGGAGAGGATTTGGCTCAAAATTCCAGAATACTATCAAATCCTTTTATTGTCAGCCATCTACAGCCCTGTTGGTGAATGGTACAGTCGGGGAGAGGATCGTAATGACTAGGGGTACAAGACAGGGTTGTCCCCTCTCACCTTTGCTCTTTAACCTGGCATTAGACCCCATGCTTCGAGTACTACAGAGCTGGACACAATTTAAGGGCATTAACTTGGGGGATAAAGAGATTAAGATATCGGCTTTTGCCGACGATGTTCTTTTATTTATTTCCAGACCTAGGAGGACCCTTGGACCGTTGATGGACCGTATCAGGGAATTTGGATCGGTATCCGGGTTCGAGGTTAACTTTGATAAATCCACCGCCCTTTATTTAAAACCGGGCTACAAATTCCCTACATGGCATAGGGATACTCCCATTAAATGGGCGACCAAAGCCATCACTTATCTAGGGATACAGCTCCCCAAAAACCTGGCTTCCCTGTACACTCTTAATTTAAAAAACATAATACGCACTATGCGGGAAGACACAGAACGCTGGCGACACCTAACCCTCTTGTATCTAGGACGAGCAAATTTGGTCAAAATGATCCTGTTTCCCAGAATATTATACCCATTACAATCCCTTCCAATTTTGCTAACCAAAAAAGACGCCCTAGAGATTGATAAAATGATCCGCACATTCATTTGGAATGGTAAAAGGGCTAGAATTAGTATGGTCAAACTACAACAGCAAAGATCCAATGGTGGCGTTAATTTGCCTAACATAAGTGAATATAGTTATGCCTCTCACCTACGTTACCTCCGCGACTGGATACATGGAGAAAACATCTACTCCAATACGGCTCTAGAGGGCGCTTTCCTGACTGGCATAAATATAGTCTCTTTTTTACATCTTCTTGACGAAGAAATCCCTGTACCAATTCGGGATAACCCACTCTTAATGACCACCCGAAAAGTGTGGCACATATTACGTCATAAACATACAATAAACTCCCATACATCATTATTCCTCCCCTTTGTAAGTAACCCTTCTTTCCAGAATGGGCTTGCTTGTCACCCCTTCTCATTATGGGACAGACAGGGTTTGAAAACGGTCAAGCAACTAATGGATTGTGAGACTAAAAAACCGCTACAGTTTGCGCAGGCTGTGGAAAAATTCCCAATGCTAGCACCTTTCCCCATGGCTTATTTACAAGCCCAACACTATGTAGCTAGCCTCTCCAGGACACTTTCCCCGAAAGATTATAACAACCCACTGGATACATTATTAGCGACACCGAACCCCTCTTTCAAGGCGATTTCTGTGCATTACTTATTCCTTCATGTCCCCATCAATTATGAGACCCAGCAAACAGGATTAGCACAATGGAAAAGCCAATTCCCATCCCTCACACTCAAAAAAATATTGCGAACATTTGAAATGTCGGTTAAGCTAGTATCAGCATCATCTTACACAGAGTTATTTTTAAATGTACTCCACAAAACATATTTATCACCACACCGTAGATATCTTATGGGAACGCTAGCGAATCACTCCTGCCCTAGATGTGGCTCCCAAAGGGCAGACATATTCCACTGCTTGTGGGAATGCCCGATCATAAGAAGGTTTTGGATCCAGGTTTGGAGATTTGTCAATCAGCATTTAGTAAATTGCCTACTTCTGACACCTGAATGGGCGATATTCGGTATAACACCGGAACGTACTCGAATAGCATTAGGGGTCAAAAAGTTACTCATAATAGTATCGGCGGCTGCAAAAAAATGCATCCTCCAATTATGGATTCAACCCACAGCCCCCCCGTTCTCAATGTTTTTAGATAAATTGTCCCACATTTTTAGAATGGAGTGGTTGGAGGCTTCACTACAAAAAGAAAAATTTACGGAGAAATTTTTCGAAACGTGGGAAAGCTACATAGAGACCCTGTCAGATTCTATGAAAGAACAAATATGGAAATGTTTCAAGAACACCCTGTGGTATGAAACACGAGTGTGTGCTCAGGACCACCCAATATTGCTTGCTGCACGTGATGAGCTCCCTTAGTTGGGACTAGGAAGGGTATAGGCGCGGATCCAAAAGTACTACCTTACCTTTTAAGCGTTATGTCGATTGTATGTAACAAAAGGCACTATTGCTAAATGTTTGTAACAACTTGTTCATTCTCTTTATGTATAAACATATGTGACTGCAGATCATGATATGCACAATGGAAACACATTTACGATGCACGTTTATTGTATGTCATGCTTCAATAAAGAAAAATATTGTTTAAAAAAAAAAAAAGATAAGATCTGAGACCCCTCATAAACCAGATTGGGGGAGAGCAATAGTGTCCAGCCAACAGGCCAAAGGTGCTCTGGCCCTGCACTAAATCACCTCTTATCACTTGAGGAATTTATAAAATCTACTTCAAAGCAGGGACAAATTCTTTATGGGAAAGATCCTATATCTGGGGACCTTCACTAGGCTCAGCAAGGGAATGGTTAAAAATCCCAAGGGTGGGAGGGATGAGGGAGTCTTCAAGGTATAACTAAGACCCTTCTCCCTATAGTCAGTGTCACTACCTGGGGGTCTAGCAAACAGGCTGTAAGCGACGAGAGATTTCTTGTGGAGAACCCCCCCACGTCAGGATCTGTATTTAAGTGTAAGATAGGTTCTGTCATTTTTTTTCTTTTGTTTTATTTCTGAAATTGCATTTAAAACTCGTGTGTACTTTTAAAATCATTGTAAAATCTTGTAACTATTTTCTAAAGCTCTGTAGTATTTCTAGGAATAAATAATACATATTCTCAGTTCTGGTTCTGTGTTCCTAAGACTCATTAGCCTCAGAAGAGAAAGGCTGGAAAACGTTACCATTGTTATCTTGTATTGTGCGGTCAGGGGCGAGCCAAGCCGCCCCTTGCGCAGTTTCAGGCGCTAAAATCAGGTTTTGGCTGGTGGCAGTGTACCTCAAGGAAAGGACCCGAGTGTCCCGAGTGAACCCCAGTCACGGCCGGCGCTGCTCAGATTGACGTATCGGAGCAGGCGACCGGTGGGTCCGTGACATTTGGTGGCAGCGGTGGGATGGAGAATTCATTTTTCTCTTTAAGAACTTAAGTGAGTGTGGGTAGAATTTTGTGCGAAATACCCACATCACCAGAATCAGAACTCAGAGCTTTACTATAGTTTTAAAAGTCACACAGTGGATGCAATTTCTGTTCCCTCCCTTCTCTTGTTTTTCTTTCCTATCATTTTATTTGACAAGTGTGAGACTCCGGATGGCTGATTACCAGCAGATGAGGAGAGATGACCTGGCGGTCGTGTGTGTGCAGAGGAATATCCCTTGGTCTGGCCAGAGTAGAAAACGTATGATTCAGGCGCTAGTGGATGCCGATCGGACTCTAGCTGCTGGAGGAAACCAGTCCATGGACAATCCTACCCCAGGGGCTCAGTCAGCACTGGACAGTACAAACGATTCCGCGCCAGGGTCAAACACTTCTGCTGGACCCAGCAAGTCTACACTGCAGAGCGACCTTCTAGCTGCTAGCAGGCAAATGAAGAATGTGAACCCCGTATTCGCTTTGCAGCTGGTGCAGTTCTGCCAAGCCATTGTGGACAGAGAGGCTGCGGAGCGCAAAGCCACTGTGGACAGAGAGGCTGCGGAGTGCAAAGCCATACGAGAGGCTGAGGCTGCAGAGCGTCAGGCCGAGCGTGAGTACCAGTTGGAACTGGTGAGGCTCGGAGGGCTGATCGCTGTTGGTGAACCAGTGGAGGATGATACAGGGCATCATGATGGCGAACCTTTACGTGAGACTTTATCTGCCATGGCTACTGAGTTAGCAGGAGATGGGCTTCGTACTGAACTTTTACTGTCTGCGGAAGTAAATAATGTGTTGGATCATGATGTGGACTCTGTTATCAATCATGGGGAGCCTAACAAGGGACAGAGGTCCCAAATCACCGCTGACGCAAATTTCACCGGACAGCGTCATGCACAGTTCCCTGTCTTGGAAGCAGACAGAGGAAGCCAAGTGAGTGTCAGCTTGGTTGTGAGTAATGAGCTGGCCCTGGACACTACAGCTGGTGCTCAGAGAGGTGACATCTCCGCTAGCACCAGGGAGACTGTAGGATGTGTGGCAATCAGGGAGACTGCAGAGTACCAATCCCCTACAGCACCAGAAGAGCCCAGTGAGTATTCTGACCCATATGGTGATGATTATCCGTTTAGGCTTATGAGCCCAGAAGAACTCACTACAGAATGTCAGCTGCAAGGTATCTCCTGCCCCAACAATTCCCGCTGGGAGATGATCAAGCGGCTCACCCATGCACGAAATGATGAGCGCAATGTTTTCGGCATGTATCGCGGCGAGTTTCTAACCTGGGGTCCCGATGCGACTCCTTGGTTGCTGCTGAGAGACCTGACGGACTGTTTTGAAATAGCGCAGCAATATGCGTATGATTGTAAAAAGCTTGATACCCCATGGTGGAAAGAGCAGTGCCGCTGGGCAGAGGCTGAAAGGAATCGCCTGGAACAGCTTCTATCACCAGCTATGGAACCAACGACACAGCCTACCAAGGTTTCCCTCATGGACATGGTACCCCGGCCTGCTACAATCGGTGTGGAACCTGTTCCAGAGACCTCACATCACAAGGCCCAGTTTAAACTGCTGGAAGATGTGAGCAGCATGTTCCCACCCGTTGCTCCAGATTTGTTGCCGGAAGAGGCTGACTGCATAGTGAAAGTATGCAGGGAAGAGACTATGTCGGAAATAGGAATGGGACTTTCTGACTGTATGCACACAAGTATGTGTGGGACTACTGATGTGGGACTTTTATTAACTCCACACATATCTGTCAATGTCGCTAACCCTTCTGAACCATATGATGCATCTCAGGTAGTATGTAACCATGCTGAACATTGCAATGTTGTTATTTTGTGTGAAGCCCCTGGGATGATCTGTGATAGTGCCGTACCTTCGGTGGAGGTGGAGGGTGAGTTAGAGACAGGTATAGTGGGTAATCCTTGCCAGTTTGTGGGGTTAAATGAATGCCCTAATCTAGTTGGGAATGAGACACCCTCACTCATCAGTGGTAGGAGTGCTGATGGTGGTGTCATTAAGGTATTGGAGGATGTCTCCCCAGGTTATGGTATTGATGTTACTGTTGATAATGTGATGTCTTGCGCTACTGTGGGAAATGTGGTACCAGGTATAATAAGTGACCCGGTGGGTCCTGTGTGCACTGTAGACCTGTCAGATAGGGAGAGAGTGTCCCTTACTGCAGCTTTCCCCCCAAACCCCCCTCCTTACTGTAGCCACACAAACACAGATACAGGAACACAGCAGGGGTTACCTCCAGACACTGAGAACCCTCCAGAGAGTGCATTTTTCCAGCATCACTGGATAACGGATGCCTCTCCTGAGAACCTCAGTGGCACCACCCCAGCCACAGAACCTGCGGGTCTGGGAGGGAAGGTCAGGCTCAGGAAGGTGTCCTGGACTGACATGGAAAGCTTGGCTTTCCACGCAGAACTGAGAACCAACCCTGCACAGGCTGCCCCATACCTGGGAAGTGGGAAAGATACCCCTGGGTACAGTGAGAGGGTTGTGTCAGGAATAGAGCCAGTGGCTAGTAGGGAAGCTGCTGTGTGTAACCAGAAGGGTGGGAGGGCCCGTGAAGCACAGGTAAACTCAGCTCCATTAACCTCGGAAAGGCTGAGCTGGGATGTTCCCAAGACAGGGGACAATGACCTGCTGGTATTCCCCCTTGCAGAAACGTGCCCCCCTTCACAATTCACACACACAGACACAGAGAGCGAATCTCCTCACAAAAGGATGAGGTGTGAGGTGTTGAGTGAGTGGACCTTCCCCCCAGTGAAGGGGAGGGGGGGGTCAGTCAGCTCAGGAGAGGTGCTGGGAAGACATTTTTAAGTCTGTATATAGTGCTGGGAGAATGCCCCACACCTGTGGTATAGTTAGACGTGCTGAGTTACGAGTCCCAGGGGGATGGGCGTTTGGGGTGTGGCGGAATGGTCTGGTACTGATCCCAGTGAGTAAGGCCAAACTGCCAGCTGCAGGGGAGAATCCGTGTCCAGGAGTCCGACGCACAGCTGTGGTGGGCTGTGTCATTGCCAGCCGGGATGGACACAGCTCCCACTATATCAGTGTGCTCACAGACTATGGGTTCGAGGACACCTGTGTGATTTTAGTTTGCCATCTCCTGCGAGAGGGACAGGGACTATGCCCATTGCCCACCCTAGCCACGGCTATGGCGTCAGGTGGTGCCATGACAGAGGCCAAGTATAAGAAAGTGTTTGTACAGATCCCACAGAATCAGTGGCAGTCTGTCTCAGCACAGAGACCACTGCTACCCGTCCAGGTGATGTAGTTAATAGCGCACTGATGAGACGGTGACGTGGGTCACCGCCTCTGTGCGCCATTTTATTTTTTTTGAATATTAAATTTTTATTGGGTCAGCAGTGAAAAGATACATACATAAGTGAAACAGAGGTAGAACAGTGAATCCGACAAAGTCATTGAACAATGAATCAACTAATCTAACTAGCTGTCCTGCATATTAGCTGCTAGTGTTTGATTTCAACTGCGCCCCAAAAATTACAATTGAAAGCAAGATTACAGTGTCAAAGGAGAGAAGGATAGCTATTGGGGAGAGAAAAAGAAAGCAGAAGAAAGGTGGGAAGGCAGAGGAAGGCAGAAGAGTGGGGGACAGACACACGAGGGGATGGGAGGGGTGTACGATCTTAAGTTGGGGACATTGCATGATACATTGTAAACATGGACATGTTAACTGTTTGACAGGAGAGGAGGAGAGTGGAATGCAGTAGTGTCCCAGGGAACGCCAGAGGAAACTGACAGACCCTGGGACTCTCTAAACTCCATCCATTTAAGCCATTTCAGGTGTATCGAGGAAGCCGAAGATGAGTAGCGAGCATTTATCGTCTCATAGAGAAAATGTGTGTGCACCTTGTTGATCACACCTCGTACCGAAGGGGTTTCTGCCGACTTCCAGAGGTGCCCAATGGCGGCTTTCGCTGCGATTAGGATATGCCTTAGGATATAAAGGTCACCCCGTTTCTACATTGCTGTAGTGGAGTAAAGCTGTGATGGGCTCTAGCCGGGTCGTGGACTTCAACACGTTGCCGATCAGGGAGGATATTTCCTCCCAAAAGGGCCTAATGAGGGAGCATTGCCAAAATATGTGAAATATAGAACCAATCTCACCGCATCCCCTCCAGCACAAGTGAGAGACTTCAGGCCAGATAGCGTGGAGGCGTAGGGGAGTGAAATAGGCCCTGTGACATAATTTGAAAAACATCTCCGAGTGTAGTAGGCACTTAGACATTTTAAACCCTGAGTAGAGGATGTTATCCCAGGTTTCCTCGTCTAGGGTGATGTCAAGGTCAGTCTCCCACTTGAGCTGGGCGGGGAGTTTCCCTTGTTTCGTTGATGCTATCAGATAATCGTACCACCTGGATATCCCACCTTTGTGAGAGCCATTCTGCAACCTGGAGGAGATGAGGGTGGGAGCTGGCAGGATGGGGCCTGTGCTTCCTCTAAGAGTCGTTAACCAGTGACGGATTTGTAAGTATTTGTAGAAATCGTTCTTGGAGAGCCCGAACCTCTCCTGGAGCCCTGAAAATTGTATCAGTGATCCCCCTTGGACCATATGTCCCAAATCAACAATGCCAGCGTCTATCCACGCCTCCAGACTTAAGTTGGGGATCAATTTGGCAATAGCTGTGCGCCATTTTAAAAGGGGGAGGTGTAACAATCAGATCAGGTGATCGATCAAATTAACGTATATTAACGTATGCCTCCTGTTATGATTATCTGTTCAATCAATGTATGTCTGGTATGTTTGGTAAAATCATGCCGCCTGTGATTATTATGTGGGAGATCAGAACATGTCATGTATTATGTGTGTGGACTATTGGTGACCCAGGGAGTGTAGCCATCTGTGGACTCCTCTGGAGTTAGGATGTAAGATAAGATCTGAGACCCCTCATAAACCAGATTGGGGGAGAGCAATAGTGTCCAGCCAACAGGCCAAAGGTGCTCTGGCCCTGCACTAAATCACCTCTTATCACTTGAGGAATGTATAAAATCTACTTCAAAGCAGGGACAAATTCTTTATGGGAAAGATCCTATATCTGGGCACCTTCACTAGGCTCAGCAAGGGAATGGTTAAAAATCCCAAGGGTGGGAGGGATGAGGGAGTCTTCAAGGTATAACTAAGACCCTTCTCCCTATAGTCAGTGTCACTACCTGGGGGTCTAGCAAACAGGCTGTAAGCGACAAGAGATTTCTTGTGGAGAACCCCCCCACGTCAGGATCTGTATTTAAGTGTAAGATAGGTTCTGTCATTTTTTTCCTTTTGTTTTATTTCTGAAATTGCATTTAAAACTCGTGTGTACTTTTAAAATCATTGTAAAATCTTGTAACTATTTTCTAAAGCTCTGTAGTATTTCTAGGAATAAATAATACATATTCTCAGTTCTGGTTCTGTGTTCCTAAGACTCATTAGCCTCAGAAGAGAAAGGCTGGAAAACGTTACCATTGTTATCTTGTATTGTGCGGTCAGGGGCGAGCCAAGCCGCCCCTTGCGCAGTTTCAGGCGCTAAAATCAGGTTTTGGCTGGTGGCAGTGTACCTCAAGGAAAGGACCCGAGTGTCCTGAGTGAACCCCAGTCACGGCCGGCACTGCTCAGATTGACGTATCGGAGCAGGCGACCGGTGGGTCCGTGACACATTGTATTTAGTTACAACCACAACATAAAGACAACATTAAAAAAGAGACATAGGGCGGTATTCAATGAGCATTTTGGCAATGTGCATTTCGCCACTGCTCGCCGCGTTCCGGAGCCTCGCCGGCTCCAGTATTCAACGAGTCAGGGGCTCACTGCCCCTGACCGGTGAATTTTAACTCCTGCGGCGATGCCGCAGGGAGCCTGAGGACGGTGGCAGGCAGGGAGATGGAAGTCTCCCTGCCTGCCCCAGAACGTTTGTGGGGGGGAGGTGGGCTCCCCAGGAGCCAGGCAGCACAGGCTGCCCCCCAGGGGTGCCAGCAGGGGACCGGGTATATTCACTTCACCCGATCATGCATATGGTAATGATCGGGTGCAGTGAATATATGAATATCTAATGAGCGGCTCGGCTCCCGGACCCCTGCTGGCTGGTCTGTGTAAAAATTCATTAATTAATTAAATATATATTCATGTGCTTACAGCACATGAATAAAAATAGCATGCCCCTCCTCAGAATAAAATTCCTGATTTTTTTTACACCAAATGTAAAAAACAAAACACTATTTTAAAAGTTCACATTCCACTTTACCATAAAAAGATAGCGATTGCTACTCGGTGAATCATGGCGAAAAAAACCTTGAAATGTATTCGCCATCTGGTCATTGAATAGGGCGAATCACAGTTTTAGTCAGAAATTCGCCTTACAGCACAAAATCGCCATAAAAACATGGCGAATCAGGCTCATTGAATACCGCCCATAGTGGCATTCAACATTCCTGCCACAACCTTTTGTGCTGCACTGAAATACATGTATGGTCATACATTAAAGCATAGAAATAATGTTAACCAAACGCTTGTATTTACACTGATTTATATATAGTAATTATTATAATTTTACATTGCTTGTCTGGAATACACAGATCAAAACATTGCATAAATAGAATGCATCTATGGTATATTATTGCCAAATCCAGAGGAACCGACATCATGTAAAGCATATATGGACTCAGTCAGGTAACTCGATTAATGGTAATAATTATATATCAAGCAGTTAGTAGAGGAAGTTGCAAAAAGGGAGATGAGAGCCACCTATCCCAAATCTTGATAAATTTCCCCTCCGCTTCTCTAGAGATATAAACAGATTTTTCATGTTTAAGAACATCTTGAGTTAATGAGATCCATGTGTGGACAGTTGGGCCATTGGGAGCCAGCCATGTCCTCGCAATGCACACCTTTGCCAACATACATAGTTTGTGAATGTATCTTTGAGTGTTTTGGTCAAGGACATCTTCCTCTATGGATGCCAAGATGCACACCAAGGGTGCAAGTGTATCCAAGGGAATTCTTGTTGACACTATGGCCTGCTTGACCTGCATCCAAAAGTTTACAATCACGGGGCATGACCATAGCATATGCAGAAAAGATCATTTCAGTTGATTCATTTTCTCTTCTAGAGCTGTTCCCCGATCCAGAAATCAGCCTGGCTCATACAGATAAAATACCGGAAGGTGCCGCTATGAACCTGACATGTAACGCCAACACCAGGCTGGGATACGCCTTAAATCTGCAGTTTGCTTTCTTCAAAGATGAGCGTAACGTGCAGGACTTCAGCGCGTCCACTTCATACAGCGTTTCACCAGCGCAGCTGGTGCATTCTGGGAATTATACCTGTGATGTCAGGACTCCCAGCGGCAGTGTGAGAAAGAAGAGTAGCGTGTTATATGTACAGATACAAGGTAAGCGTGGAATACTGATATCATGGGCGTTATTCAGCGTTGTAGGCAGATGCGGTCTTTCAGCGCCTGTGCTAATGGCACTGCCAATCTCTTCCCCCTTATACAGCCATGCATCAGAACGGGCGCGGACTGAGACGTAGCATCTATAAACATGGTATTAGCATGTGCGTGTACCAATGAGATTTGCAGCAGTCCTTTGGCGTGGTCGGGTTCTCTGTCTGAGGGGCAGATTTATTAAGCTCGGTGAAGTGATAAACTGTCTGGTTTTTATCACCTGGTTTTCATCACCGGCCAATCAGCTCCTACCTGTGAAGTAACAGGCTTGGTTTGAAAAATGAGAGGTTATTGACCGGTGATAAAAACCAGACAGTTTGGGGTAAATTTACTAAAGGAAATTTGTAAAAAATAAGTGTATCCAGAAATACACTTATTTTTGACATTTACTATCCCAATAATACGGCAATTTGTATTCATATTGATAGCACATCAATACGAATACGAATTGCCGTATTTTTGGGATAGTAAATGTCAAAAATAAGTGTATTTCTGGATTCTGGATGTATTTCGAGCTTAATAAATGTACCGTATGTCTTATTTTCAGCAGTTTGGCCATATACCGCATAGTAACCAAGCCCGGGGGGTGGGGGTGGGATGATAGATTCGGGGGCCTGGATGCACATACGTGTCTTGCACACACATGTCACACTTATACATGCATGTCTTACACAAGTCAAAATCATACATACATGGTTTACACCAGCGATCGCCAACCCGTCGCTCGCGAGCGACGGGTAGCTCGCCTGCCGTTATGTGGTAGCTCGGCGCAGCTTTTCATTCCCACTGACCTCCTGCCGCGATGCGCCTCCTTGTTTGGCGGCAGGAGGTCAGACAGCAGTGTGTGAACCCGACTTCACGGCACGGCAGTGTGTAACCTCCTCGCTTTGCGGCAGGAGGTCTTAGGTCCGGAGGTAGCCGCCCAATAACGTCCCCAGCACGTCCCCAGCGCAGGAATTTGCGCTCTTTTTGCAGCATAGCCTGCAGCCCTGCACAGAGTCCTGCGCCACAGCTTTTACAGACGCCTGCCCTGCATGAAAATCAGTCCTGCGACAGGTAATAAATAATTTTACTGCTTGAGCCTTGAGGTAAAATGGGCATCATGTGTGTGGCATATGTTTATGTTTGATCATTAAACATATGCCACACACAGGATGCCCATTAAACATATGCCCCGGCCCACACCTTGATTCTCATTAATTAATAATCATCAAGGTGTGTGGGGCATATGTCACACACATGATGCCACACACATGATGCCCATTATAGAAATGACCCACACCTTGATGCTCATTAATAATGAGCTTCACGCTGTGGGGCATTTGAATAATGTGCATCATGTGTGTGACATCATGTGTGTGACATATGCCCCACACACCTGGATGATTATTAATTAATGAGCATCAAAGTGTGGGGCATATGTATAATGGAGCATCACGGTGTGGCATATGTATAATGGAGCATCACGGTGTGTGGCACATGTTTAATTGAGCATCACGGTGTGGCATTTGTATAATGGAGTTCAAAGTTCTGGGGCACATGTAACATGGTGCATCACAGTGTGTGGCATATGTAACATGGTGCATCACGGTGTGTGGCATATGTATAATGGTGCATCACGGTGTGGGGCATATGTATAATGGTGCATCCCGGTATGGGGCATATGTATAATGGAGTATCCCGGTGTGGGGCATATGTATAATGGAGCATCCTGGTGTGGGGCATATGTATAATGGAGCATCACGGTGTGTGGCATATGTAACATGGTGCATCACGGTGTGTGGCATATGTAACATGGTGCATCACGGTGTGTGACATATGTATAATGGGCATCACGGTGTGTGTGTGGAAAAAATGGGGGATGTAGCCTCGCAGGAGTTCCACGGTAGTAGCTGAAACTTCTAATTTTTGGCGCGTGCCTACGGCACGCGCAGATAACTCTTCTCCTCTGCCTCCAGTGTTGGGAGGTATGTTTTGGGGCATTGCAGTGTGTGGCATAATGTGTCAGGGGCATTACAGTTTGTGGCATTATGTGTAAAGGGCATTTTTTGGGATATTATGCAGATTTTTTAATTTTTTTTACTTTAGTAGCTCTTCGAGCGGTTTATTTTGTCGCGAGTAGCTCCCGACCCAAAAAAGGTTGGAGACCACTGGTTTACACACACGTCACACCTTACACACATGTGCCTCACTGATACATACATATACATGTCTTACACGCCCATATGTCACACTCCTATATACATGTCTTACACACATGTCACACATACACATCACACTCATGCACACACATACTTATCTTACACACAAACACATGTCAATCTCATGCATACCTATACTCATACACACTCACATACAAGTCACACTCATACACATATATGTAAACTCATACATATATACATCACTCTCATACACACACACACATACTTATCTTACACACACACTTCACTCTCATGTATACATAAACTCATACATACTCACATACATGTCTTACGCACATGTCATTCTCACACACGTCACACTCATACATACACACATACATACATGTCACACTAATACACATACATACATACATACATACATACATACATGTCACACTCATACACACATACATACATACATACATACATACATGTCACACTCATACACATACATACATACATACAAACATGTCACACTCATACACACACACACACACACACATACATACATGTCACACTCATACACACACATACATACATACATACATGTCACACTCATACACACACACATATATACATACATGTCACACTCATACACATACATACATGTCACACTCATACACATACATACATACATACATACATGTCACACTCATACCCTTTTTCACCTATGTTAGATTAACAGGACTAATTGAATTAAAGTGCTTTTAAAACCTATTTCCCATTTGTAGTTGTTATCGCTGTTGTACTTTGTAGAACTCTGTATTTCCTTGTGACAATGTTATTTTAGTCTTAAATCCTTCGGGTTTATCCCATTAGACGCAGACTATCGCAGCGCAGGGAATATCTCTGGTTTCACACCCACAACTATTTCATTAATTGCCAATTTCTCCGCATGTGAACCACGGGTTAGCGCGTCCTGAGCAATGTGCCGGAACCTCTGAGTTTCCTGGATGTGATAATGCGCCATCTGCTGCTCCTGAGGCTATGGGGAAATAGCCGACCTCTATGGTGTATTGCTCAGGGTTACCGCAGCTAATGGAATCAGGCAGCACATTCAGTTTGCTGCAGGGTGAATGCAGCGCCTAGTTGAATCCCCCCCATAGATGTACATTTAGTAATCAGGAGTGATTTGCATTTCATATCATAGTGGATTCAAATCCTGTTGCCGCAACTCCCAACCAACAGATGCTATGAGAGAACACTGTTTAGTAAATATTCTCCTTAGTCAGTGACTAATCTAATCTTATTATTTGACCTCTGTCAGCAGTTGGAGTGGATGAACCTCAGCTACAGCTGATACCAGAAGAGGTGTCGGTGGGTGGTGAGGTCGTGCTTCTGTGTAAGTCCAGGGAAGGCTCCCTACCTATACACTACCGGTATTACCACAACAGGACACTGCTAGGTGCTATCACTGTGCCTGACCAGAAGGTGGCAGAGCTGAGACTGAGCATCTCCTCACTGACCATGGCTGGTCCCTATCACTGTGATGCTGCCAATGATTACTTCCCCGGACAGCAAGGCAGTCATACAGTCCATCTGCTTGTTATGGGTGAGTACCGGCTGGGACACCTGGGATGTATCCAAGTAAGAGGACATGTACAGTGTATGTAATGCCAGATGTATGATATGGTTGTTATTACACTATTTACCAGAACCTTTGCCCTTTGACAGCCCCAGTGGTGAATGTGACTATCGCCATGGATAATGAGGGTGCAGGCGTTGTGATTGGAAGCTCCGTAACTTTGACCTGTTCTATAAAGCACGGTTCCTGTCCCTCTTTCTCATGGTTACACAACGATGAGGTGGTAAAGGAAGACTCTGCCATCTACCAGCTGAGAGACCAGGGGGCCGTGCTATACATAGGCTCCCTCGCACATCATCATACAGGAACCTACCGGTGTAACGCCAGCATCATACCGGCGTCCAACACAACCTTCTCTGTGCTCAGTAACATTCAGGACATCTACGTCCCAGGACAGAGTCCAGCTGGTAAGTCTTCTTCTCCCACAAGATCTGTCTGAGCCTTGGTAGAGTCTATAGCCATAACAGTATATATGTAACAACATAAGCCAGATACTGTATATGGGGAAAATGACAGGACAGTGGAGATCAAGACAAACAATACAACACAATAATAGATAATAATAGCGTCAAACTGCTCCAGCGGGATACGGACACTATGAAGGATGACATACATTAGGTTGACCACTAAATATCAACATGACTTAGGACAACACATGAAATAGATCTACATGGCTAAGGTCGACAAAAGCATTAGGTTGTCAATTGAAAGGTTGACAGTCAAAAGGTCGACCAAGATTATGTTATTCTAATAGAACTGTGTTTTATTGGCCTGGTCACCTTCCCATCCTGACCATAATGGGGGAAATTTACCAATATGAAAAACCTAGTTTTTCGTATTGATATTTCCCCTACGGCTGCATACGACTGTTTAAGTCGTATGCAAAGTCGTGTTCCGGAGGGGAAATTACAAAGCAGTCAGATACGACTGGGGTCCCCCCCACAGCTGTAACCAGCACCAGGTTGAAGGAGCCGGGGCCGGTAATTAAAAATCAGGGAACCCGACAAATAGGGGTTCCCCCGATTTTTAACAACCAGCCCCAGGCTCCAGGTCCGGTTCCCAAAATACGGGGGACAAAATGACTAGGGGTCCCCCGTATTTTAAGAACCAGCCCCAGGCCAAACCAGCCAGCAGGGTAATGTCACAGCCAGGGGACACTTATTATATAAGGTCCCGCGGCCAAAACATGAACCCCCTGACCAGTCAGCCTGGCCAGGGGCCCTGGGGGAGTGGGGACCCCCCCAATAAAGGGGTCCCCCCCCTCCAGGACTTACCTGACCAGGCTGAAGCCTGGTGCTGTCCTCGATGCCCCTGGGCGGTGGGCATCGAGCTGATAGTGGTGTAAAAAATAGAATAATCTATTGTCTAATACTGGGGCACTATGAGTCCCAGCAAGCCTCCCCCGCAAGCTGGGACTTGGAGAACCACAAGTCCCAGCCTGCGGGGCATTAAAGGGCCCGCTGGGTCTTGTAGTTCCACAGTATTGCGGCAAGGCGGCCAATAGCGGCATTCGGGAGGCGGAGCCGCACGATGTACACAAACACCGTGCGGCTCTCAGCTGTCCGGTCTGGTTTCGCGTGTCGGTTTGTTTTTTTGCAAAGACCCATCCCTGGACTATGTCGCCCTGGGACAGGTGAGTATGGTTTCCTTCCATAGGTTCCCACATGGATTTCGTCGGACTCCGGACGCCGACGCCATCGCCGTCATGGACAGCGACGTCAACATGGACCAGAACGCCGACACAGGACTGCAGGACATCAGGACCAGGGCTACCTATGGGAAGAAGATAGGTAAGTATTAGTATGTAAGGGCTTTGTATGTATTAAAGTTTTATTTTAAGTGTGTGTCAGTGTGTTTTATTTTACTATTTTTAATACTGTGGAACTACAAGACCCAGTGGGCCCTTTAATGCCCCGCAGGCTGGGACTTGTGGTTCTCCAAGTCCCAGCTTGCGGGGAGGCTTGCTGGGACTCATAGTGCCCCAGTATTAGACAATAGATTGTTCTATTTTTTACACCACTATCAGCTCGATGCCCACCGCCCAGGGGCATCGAGGACAGCACCAGGCTTCAGCCTGGTCAGGTAAGTCCTGGAGGGGGGGGACCCCTTTGTTGGGGGGGTCCCCACTCCCCCAGGGCCCCTGGCCAGGCTGACTGGTCAGGGGGTTAATGTTTTGGCCGCGGGACCTTATATAATAAGTGTCCCCCGGCTGTGACATTACCCTGCTGGCTGGTTTGGCCTGGGGCTGGTTCTTAAAATACGGGGGACCCCTAGTCATTTTGTCCCCCGTATTTTGGGAACCAGCCCCGGACCTGGAGCCTGGGGCTGGTTGTTAAAAATCGGGGAACCCCTATTTGTCGGATTCCCTGATTTTTAATTACCGGCCCCGGCTCCGTCAGCCTGGTGCTGGTTACAGCTGTGGGGGGGACCCCACGCTGTTTTTTGCTTTTTTTTATATTTATTTATTTTTTCTATTTTTTACACTGCAGCCTGCACGGATCTGACTGATCCGTGCAGGCTAAAGCCAAATACGACAGGGAAAGCAAGGTGTATTTTCCTGTCGTATTTGCGTGGGTGTTTTACACCACTTAGCAGCCGTATTATCAGTACGGCTGCTTAGTACATCAGGAACCACCATTCTTTTGAATGGTGATTTCTGTCTTATTCTATCGATGGTGTAGACATTCGTATTTGTAAATACAAATACGAATGTTCCATCTTTAGGAATACGAATTGTTGTATTTTCGGGATTGTAAATCCCGAAAATACAAATGTGTAAAAAATAGGTGTATTTCTGCCTACGAATACACCTATTTTTTACAAATCCATTTTGGTAAATTTCCCCCAATATGAGGATAGAGAACTGTAAAGAGAGAGGATACACATATTACACTATCTGAGGAGACAATAGACCAGGGACACTATCTGAGGAGACAATAGACCAGGGACACTATCTGAGGAGACAATAGACCAGGGACACTATCTGAGGAGACTATAGACCGGGGACACTATCTGAGTAGACTATAGACCAGGGACACTATCTGTGAACACTATCTGATGAGACTATAGACCAGGGACACTATCTGAGGAGACTACAGACCAGGGACACTATCTGATGAGGATATAGACCAGGGACACTATCTGAGGAGACTATAGACCAGGGACACTATCTGAGGAGACTACAGACCAGGGACACTATCTGATGAGACTATAGACCAGGGACACTATCTGAGGAGACTATAGACCGGGGACACTATCTGAGTAGACTATAGACCAGGGACACTATCTGTGAACACTATCTGATGAGACTATAGACCAGGGACACTATCTGAGGAGACTACAGACCAGGGACACTATCTGATGAGGATATAGACCAGGGACACTATCTGAGGAGACTATAGACCAGGGACACTATCTGAGGAGACTACAGACCAGGGACACTATCTGATGAGACTATAGACCAGGGACACTATCTGAGGAGACTATAGACCAGGGAGACTATCTGAGGAGACTACAGACCAGGGACACTATCTGATGAGACTATAGACCAGGGACACTATCTGTGAACACTATCTGATGAGACTATAGACCAGGGACACTATCTGAGGAGACTATAGACCAGGGACACTATCTGAGGAGACTACAGACCAGGGACACGATCTGAGGAGACTACAGACCTGGGACACTATCTGAGGAGACTACAGACCAGGGACACTATCTGAGGAGACTACAGACCAGGGACACTATCTGAGGAGACTACAGACCAAGGACACTATCTGAGGAGACTATAGACCAGGGACACTATCTGAGGAGACTATAGACCGGGGACACTATCTGAGGAGACTATAGACCGGGGACACTATCTGAGGAGACAATAGACCAGGGACACTATCTGAGGAGACTTCAGACCAGGGAAATTATATCTACCAGGGGCCTGATGAAAGGTTCCAGGTGCCCTAGGCTAATACACATGAAGCTTCCCATGTAATTTATTTATTTATTAACAGTTTCTTATATATCGCATACAGATTCGCATACAGATGTAATGTATGGGCGCTTAGGGACTCACCAGTCATACTGCCCATGTGCAGGTAGTGAAGGTTATACACCTGGCATGTAGGATCTAATGTTTGTGGCGTGTGACGGAGACTTTGGCTTTAGGCTGCCCGGCTGGCGCTGTAGCACAATCAGCGGCGTAGCTACGTTTTGGGCGCCCCCCCGCCGTTAGGGGGGGGGCGCCCCCCGCCGCCCATTCAAAGCCCCCCCAATCCCCCGCAGCCTTACCTTTCACGCTGGTCCCGGCGGCTCCGTTCTTCTGCTGAGGACCACCACAAAATGGCCGCCCCCATACAGCAGACAGTTTCAGAGAACAGTCTGCTATATGGGGGCGGCCATTTTGTGGTGGTCCTCAGCAGAAGAACGGAGCCGCCGGGCCAGCGAAATAGGTAAGCCTGCGGGGGATTGGGGGGAGGTGTAACTATAGCACCGCAGCCCCCGGCGCCCCCATATGCACAGCGCCCCCCCCGCGCGGTGGCGGGGCCTGCGGTGCTATAGTTACGCCAGTGAGCACAATGTAAATAAAGTAATGTTTCCATCAGTAAATAGCATTGGCGCATCCAACTGGCATTCATCTTAAGAACTTTACCACATTACGTTGGGATGGGTGTTAGCTAATGAGTGTGGAACAAATTAGGCCTTCATTTTATTCCTAAACCCTCACCTGCAAGCCCCCCCCCCTTCCTGGTGCCCTAGGCTGCATCCTAATCAGCCTATTGGTTAATCAGCCTACTGTATATACTGCTATATGGATTTTAGGTTTATTGGTTATATAAATAAAAATTCCTCATTAATCTGAGTTTTTGTTTATCCCTGTTACATTCCTACTAACTAATAATGACACGTTCCTCTCTGACAGCCAGGAGTATGCTGTGGGGGACACTTGGGATTCTGCTGCTGATCATTCTGACCCTCACTGTCCTGCTCCTTGTGTACAGACACAAACTGGCTCCGCGATGTGCAAGCTGCCACCAGAAACAGCCGCCCGCAGGTTATGTGACCCTTGTTTTTATATAGATTCTGCGACTGTGCAGCGGCCGCTGAGTCCCAAATAACCAAAAATGAATATTGGTCTGTATTAAATATGACTGTATAAATAGAATTTGGACAGCGCTGATCTTAGTAAAAACAGAGGTGATTCTATGTATTGTAGCTGGCCTGTAACATGGTACACATGTGGTTTTCTCTCCTTAGATGTGACATTTGGTAAAGCCGCGGCTGGGTGAGTATTGGGCGAGTGTGCTGCTTTTTGGTTTTTAGCATAAATGACATGTATCATTGCATATTATATGATAAAATAATTAAGCTTCTAAAAATGAAAAAAATAGGTGCAGTTACCCATAGCAACCAATCCGAGTCTGTCTATAATTTTCTGGGATGGAATAGAGAAATGATATACAAACTCTGTTTGGTTGCTATGGGTAACCTTGGCTCATTAGCTTTAGTAAATTTACCCCTATGTCTAAAGATATAAAATGCATTTAGTTTTTCCCAGTAATATCTATAGCGCACACATATTCCGCAGCGCTGTACCTACCACCTGGATGCACACATTAGGGTTCATTTTTTATGGGTTTACTAACAAGCCGAAGTACATGAAGGGAAACAAAAAGAACATGGGAGCCGGAGGCCATACAAACTCCACACAGATATGATTCTGGTTGGAATCAAACCCACGACCTTGGGGACATGCTGCTTGGAGCTGAAGTCTTAGTAACATAATAAGCTGCATAGTACCAGGAAATAGTTCAGTGTAACATTGTATTCCTGCACTGCCTGACTCCATGTCTGATGTATCACGTGCAGGGCTGGACACAGACCAATGACGGAAGATCAGGGGGAATACAGCTACGGTAAGGAAACAGACCAGGAGCTACAGTATGTGTCCTGACAATTATGTGTCTGTGTATAAATCTACCTTCCCCACCGCTCATACACAACGTGACAGCAGGAAAGTGGGTTATGCCATGTCACTTGACGGGGTGTAAGATCACAGTTCTGTGATGTCACGTGATGGAATGTGAGATCACAGTTCTGTGATGGGGTGTAAGATAATAGCTCTGTGATGTGACATGACAGAGTGTGAGATCACAGTTCTGTGATGTCACGTGATGAGGTGTAACCTAATAGTTATGTGATGTCACGTGATGGGGTGTAATATAATAGTTCTGTCATGTCTTGTGATGGGGTGTAAGATCACAGTTCTGTGATGGGGTGTAAGATCACAGTTCTGTGATGTCACGTGATGAGGTGTAACATAATAGTTATGTGATGTCACGTGATGGGGTGTAAGATAATAGTTCTGTCATGTCCCGTGATGGGGTGTGAGATCACAGTTCTGTGATGTCACGTGATGGGATGTGAGATCACAGTTCTGTCATGTCACGTGATGGGATGTGAGATCACAGTTCTGTCATGTCCCGTGATGGGGTGTGAGATCACAGTTCTGTGATGTCACGTGATGGGATGTGAGATCACAGTTCTGTCATGTCACGTGATGGGATGTGAGATCACAGTTCTGTCATGTCCCGTGATGGGGTGTGAGATCACAGTTCTGTCATGTCCCGTGATGGGGTGTAAGATAATAGTTCTGTGATGTCCCGTAAGATCACCGTTCTTTGATGTCACGTAAGATCACAGTTCTGGGATGTCACGAGATGGGTTGTGAGATCACAGTTCTGTGATGTCACATGGCCAAATCTGTGTAATGCATGGCCATGCTGAAAATTGGGGGCATTTCTCCCCCGCAGCAGCTGTTCTCCGCCTCAGACACTTCAAACATTCCCAGGTAATTAATAACCACCCATCCTCTCTCTGATCCTGAGCATGGAACTTGTATGTAGCTGTAACTTCCCCAGTCATATACTGAGAGTACGCTTTATCTACAATCTACACTTATGCCCTTTCCTCTTCCCATCTTCTAGGACTCTACCTCTACATTTCTTCAAGGGAAATGGGAAATTAGTTTATGACAACTTTACTGCCTAGACTCTAGTCCCAGGCCCTTTCTCTCCGGCAGTCCCCCTGATGAGGGCCCATCTTCTCCCCCACAAAGAGAACCGCATGGATTATAGTGCTCACGCTGTGTTTCTTCTTTCCCTGTTAGTAACTTGCATGGAGAACCGCGCCAATGAAGAAGTATGTTATGCCTACATTGACATCAATCGGAAACAAGGTGAGTGTGTTGTGCGCCTGACACCATAGGGCGGTACACGTTGCGATCACTAAGTCTACAGGGAAACGCCACTTTAACAACGATCTTCCATGTTGGATAATCTTCATTAGGAACATTGGAACTGTACAGTAGGTTATATTTTAGAGTCAGATCCCGGGGTCTTGTCCTAACAGTTCCCACCCTTATCACGGCAAGACCCACCACCTTCATCGTATCTCTGCAGGGGGTGGTATAATACATCTAAAATGTCTAGACAGTCAAAAGGTTAACGACATATGATTGACATGCATTAGGTTTACAGATACAAAAATGTCGACAGATAAAAGGTCAATAGGTACAAAAAGTTACCTACAAAAAGAAAAAGTGTTGACCATTGGTGTGTCAACCCGTGTTAAACTTTTGAACCTGTCAACTTTCTGTACTTATGCATTGTCGACCTTTCATCTGTTGTCCTAATGTTTGTTGACCAAATGCTGTCGACTTATTGACTGTAGTCCAATACTTTGTCTATCATCGGGGTACCCTTCTGTAGAGAGGTACCATGTAGTGTACTACAGGCACGAAGTCTGGGGGACGTAATAATAAAACCTCATAATCATTGTTTCGGTAAGGGAGTTAGAAACCTTAACGGCTCCAACAAAGTTGTCAGCTACGGAACCTGAGCGATGAACGTTCCAGCCAGAGTAGTTCTGCTCAGATACGGTTACATGGGATGGGTCAGCATCCTGGTGCTCAGGATGCCGGAAATCGGTATTCTAACATTGGCATCCCGATTTAACGCTGGTATCCTGACAACCGGCATCCCGATCGGTAAGTATGCAGGGAGTGGTAGCATGTGGCTGGGGAAGGATGGGTTAGGTTTAGGCACTAGTGAGTGGACTTAGGGTTAAGCTGCGGTAGGGGGAGGAGGTGAGGGTTCGGCTACAGAGAAGGGGGTTAGTGTTAAGCTGCGGTAGGGGGAGGAGGTGATGGTTCCGCTACAGAGAGGGGGGTTAGGGTTAAGCTGCGGTAGGGGGAGGAGGTGAGGGTTCGGCTACAGAGAAGGGGGTTAGTGTTAAGCTGCGGTAGGGGGAGGAGGTGAGGGTTTGGCTACAGAGAAGGGGGTTAGTGTTAAGCTGCGGTAGGGGAAGGAGGTGATGGTTCCGCTACAGAGAGGGGGGTTAGGTTTAAGCTGTGGTAGGGGGAGGAGGTGAGGGTTCGGCTACAGAGAAGGGGGTTAGTGTTGAGCTGCGGTAGGGGGAGGAGGTGAGGGCTCTGCTACAGAGAAGGGGGTTAGTGTTGAGCTGCGGTAGGGGGAGGAGGTGAGGGTTCGGCTACAGAGAAGTGGGTTAGTGTTAAGCTGCGGTAGGGGGAGGAGGTGATGGTTCCGCTACAGAGAGGGGGGTTAGGGTTAAGCTGCGGTAGGGGGAGGAGGTGAGGGTTCCGCTACAGAGAGGGGGGTTAGGGTTAAGCTGCGGTAGGGGGAGGAGGTGAGGGTTCTGCTACAGAGAGGGGGGTTAGGGTTAAGCTGCGGTAGGGGGAGGAGGTGAGGGTTCCGCTACAGAGAGGGGGGTTAGGGTTAAGCTGCGGTAGGGGGAGGAGGTGAGGGTTCCGCTACAGAGAGGGGGGTTAGGGTTAAGCTGCGGTAGGGGGAGGAGGTGATGGTTCCGCTACAGAGAGGGGGGTTAGGGTTAAGCTGCGGTAGGGGAGGAGGTGAGGGTTCGGCTACAGATATGGATTTGGTTTATGGTAAGTTCTCCTTTCTAGCAGCCAGCCACTAATTCACATGTTCTACTACCAATGTAGTGTACCTGATTCTGTGCACCAAATGTCCTATTGGGGGTCTGTATGTTGGAGAAACAGGACAAAAACTTAAGGCAAGGATGAGGTCCCATCG